>NC_139972.1:38908666-39226166 GCF_963993115.1 Abramis brama
CCCAGACTGGATTGGATCGATCGACCTAGGAAGTGATGCTTCTGACATGTGATGTTCACAAAGATCTGTCAGATTTCCCTCATGAACATCAATGACCTCTGGTCCAATCTCATCTCAATTGTTACAGTCAGTTAAACGTGCCAACATGACATCTCCAGTGAACTGAAAGTCCCACATCGGACCGTGTGTGATACAGGGCCTGTCTTTACTGAAACAACACCAGGCGTCCACTTCTTTCCCATCCGATAATCACAAACTAATACTTTGTCACCCACTGCATCACCCACAGGGATGATGTGGGTGACTTCTCTATCTACATGTCATCACTAGGATCTGTCATTCAGCAACATGATTTTTTATATCACTTTTATGCTGACGACACACAACTACCTCTCATTCCAACCAGAGGATCTGACGGTAGCTGATCGTATCTCAGCCTGCCTGACAGACATTTCTTGCTGGATGAAGGACCACCACCTTCAACTAAACCTTACAAAGACAGAGCTGCTTGTGGTCTCAGCCAACTCAACACTGCACCACAACTTCTCCATTCTGCTATAGGTTTATCATCCATAACTCCATCAAGGTCAGCCAAGAACCTTGGAGTTGTGATAAATGATTAATTGAACTTCACAGACCACAACTGCCCAGTCCTACATATTACCTTATAACATTAGGAGGATCAGGCCCTTCCTATCAGAGCATGCTACACAACTCCTTGTCCAAACGCTAGTTCTATCCAGACTGGACTATTGTAATGCTCTCCTGGCTGGTCTCCCAGCTTGCACGGTCAAACCTCTGCAACTGATCCAGAATGCCGCAGCTAGAGTGCACTGTAAACCCAAATAAGTTACCAGAACTCAAAAAAATTGAGGCAATCGATTGCCTCAAATTTTTTAAGTTGATTAACTTAAAAGTCACAATTTTCCAGAACTTAAAAGGTTGGATTACTGCTACTTGTACCTTTTGATAACGGTTAAATTAAAGTGCTCATTTAGCTCAACTCAAACCATTTGAGGAAACCGATTGCCTTAAATCATTTAAGTTTATTAACTCAAACAATTTAAGCATAAAAAAAATATTTTATTTGTGTCCAAGTAACTCAATAACTTATTGTTAAGATAACTTGGGTAAATAAAGTTAATAGTACTAAGTCCATTCAATTAATATAACTCAAATCTATGAAGTACACTGTAAACCCGAATATGTTGGCAGAACTCACAACATTTAAGACAATCAATTGCCTCAAATTTTTTAAGTTCTGAAATTCAAAGTACATTAATTCATACAATTAACTTAAAACTTTCATGTAATCTCAATGTGAACACTTTTATTAGTATAAACTTAGCTTTTAAAAGCTAATCTGCTAACATTGTAATTTGCTAACATATTAGCAAAAGTATGTTATACAGAAGCACTTGCTGTATGAGCGCATCAATATAAAGGGATTATTTGCTCTCAAATCAAGCTGCATGCACCACTTGTCAGCATGATGGTAACTATCCTACACCGTAAAAAAATTCATATTTTTGTTACTCAGCCAGTGTTCGTGGGTCTGGTGGACCCGCTGCATTTTTGGGTTTTTAATTCAACACAATCAAAAATGTTATGTTAAAATACTCAACAGATGTTTACTTCATCCCAATTACAAGCCATATAAACAGCATATATGGTCAATATTTTCTCTTTACCTTTGTTAGATCACATTTAAGAATTGCAACCTCGTGTGGGAATGGCAGGAGTAGAAGCACAAAACTCACTCTTGCACTCTTTCACACTTACACACAATCTCTCTCTCACACGCACGCACACACACACTCATGCAGACACATACAAAACACCCCCCCCCCCCCCACACACACACATACACATGCACATACACACACACACTCACTTGGATATGTGGTGTACGGTCACTCTCCATAGGCATAATGGTTTTTCTAATGTACAAACTGTATAATCTATCCCCCTACACTAACCCTACCACTAAACCTACCAATCACAGAAAACTTTTGGCATTTTTTGAATTTCAAAAAACACCATTTAGTATGTTTTAGTATGAGGACACAGATGTCATCATAAACCATGTTTACGTTGTAATACCCATGTCATTATACACATTTGTGTCCTCATAAACCATATAAAAGAACATACACACACTAACAGCAGGCCCTGACAGGAGGAGGACAGAGTAAAGGTACACAGGACCTACAATTTCCACACTTTTATTAGCCCCGGGTCCAGTGGACCCGCACATCCTGTGTGTAATATAAATGTGTATGGGGGGTGTACAGTGTGTTTTCATTAAAAATGTGTTCTGATATATATTCCTCACAGAAAATGAGCCAAGGCCAATGAGTCTCAGTTTGAAAAAATAATTCATTGTATCATTTTTCTTTTGATAAAAAATGAAAACGGGTCCAACAGACCAGAACACCATACAAGGGTTAATATAACTCAAATCTATGAAGTACACTGTAAACCCGAATAAGTTGGCAGAACTCAAAACATTTAAGACAATCAATTGCCTCAAATTTTTTAAGTTCTGAAATTCAAAGTACATTAATTCATACAATTAACTTAAAACTTCCATGTAATCTCAATGTGAACACTTTTATTAGTATAAACTTAGCTTTTAAAAGTTAATCTGCTAACATTCTAATTTGCTAACATATTAGCAAAAGTATGTTATACAGAAACACTTGCTGTATGAGCGCATTAATATAAAGGGATTATTTGCTCTCAAATCAAGCTGCATGCACCACTTGTCACCATGATGGTAACTATCCTACACCGTAAAAAAATCCTAATTTTACAGAAAATAACTGTGATTTTTTGACGATCATTTTCTTTCATTTTAAATTGTTCTCAAAACACTGTAAAATTACAAATAATATCTGTAAAATAAAAATTCAGCTGTTATTTTAGGTATTGTGACATTAATGACAAATTCCAGTAATTCACATTTTTTATACAAAAAATTGATTGTATTTTTCATATAGTATTTTTTCTGTTTTCTTAAATTACATAAAAATGTATGTAAAATTACAAATATAATCTGTAATTAAACAGTAACAGAACAGTTAAATGATAAAATGGTCAACTGACTGTCAGCTCCCCAAAAAACTGTAAAACATCCTAAATTAAATAAACTGAAAACACTGTTATTTTACAGATATTTCCTGAATAATCACGATCATATACCTTCATTGTAAAAAAAATCTTAAAAAAATGGTCAAATGACTGGCAGCTGCGGCTGCCAAACAGAAACCATAAAATTAATGTAAAATATGCTAATTTAAATAAAGTGTAAAAAACTTTAAAAGAAATTTGATGTCACCATGATTGAGATCAGTGTCTGCTTTAGTTGGGCTCATGACCCTTGAGTTTTTAACTTTAGTTTTCTCTGGCTGCTTTAACTGTGTATATGATACACATTTGTTATAGCAATAAATGCAGGAGAAAATATCAGATCTTGGTCAGTTAATGGTGATGTTATAGTCATCATATGATGGTTAAATCTCTTAATATATTAGCTTAGATTACATAATATGTAGATGGATTTTAGCTTTATACAAAGTCTATAATTAATGCCATAATTTTTCACATGACCCTTGAAATATTATGGTATCATTATTATAACAATCTGAAAAAAATAATAATAATTTATTCAGAAAAGGTTTTGAGCTGATTAATTTTTATTGTAATATAGAGACATCAAGAATCAACATATGAATCTCAACAATGGTGACAACCAACAAAGCTTTTTTGTGACTTTATAGTAGTTCAGAGTTAGGGCTGGGCGATATATATTGTGAGATTGTTATGCGCATCTCATCAGTAAAGCCGGTTCCTTGATTAGTAGTAAATCGCCATCACCTGCTTTCAGATGGAGCGGCATTTACTACACAGCAAAAACTCCAGTGTTAAATTAACACTCAAGAGTGTTAAAGTTAATGAGATAATTAAGTGATTAATTTAGTGATGATTGAGCATTATTGAAGACACCTGATGTTAACAAGCAGAATCACTGAAGGAGAAAATCACAAATTGTAAGCCACCGTTATGGAGAATAGTGTTTGCTTTAGTTGGGCTCTTGACCCTTATATGTTTACTTTAGACTTTGTTTGGCTGTTGTATCTGAGTTATAACCACCAGTTGAACAAAGAATAAAGTGCTCTGATGGTGTTGGTTATATTATGACAATCATCATTTGAACTTGATCACTGAACTCATTAAGATCCTTCTTACTGACGTAGATTTATGTTGTTGATTACAAAATAACTGTGATTCTGCATAAATGCCCAGAATTTTTGATATAATATAAAGGATTTCTTAAAAGTTGTTTAAAAAACAAACAAACAAAAAAAACTTACTTTTAGGCACACACAGACGTCAAGATTCAGTCTATGCATCTCAACAATGGTGACGAGCAGAATATTAAATTAGGAAAAGTAAATTACATAGACAATTCAGATCATAATTTATTCATACCGCAATGCATGATGGGAGTCATTAATGAGTTGTGATTGGTGGCAGCCACTGCAACATGCTTTATTATTGTCACCATTGTTGAGATTCACAGGCTGATTATTGATGTCTGTGTTTCTAAATTAATTCATTTGAAAGTCTTTTGATCAGAACAATGTTTATTAAATATTTTGGATTATAAGATAAATACTGATAATCATATGCTGTAGAATCACAGAGCTGCTGCTAACAAGTTACACCAAACTATCTAAATAAGTTTCATTTTTCAGATCACAGCATGATTATGTCAAAACATAACCAACACTATCAGATCACACTTTACTTTGTTCATTTAACTGTTAAAAATCAATAACAGCAGACAAACAATAGTAAAATTTAAAGTAAACATATAAGGGTCAAGAGCCCAACTAAAGCAAACATTGATCGCCATAACGGTGGCTTACAATTTGTGATTTTCTCCTTCAGTGATTCTGCTTGTTAACATCAGGTGTCTTCAATAATGCTCAATCATCACTAAATTAATCACTTAATTATCTCATTAACTTTAACACTCTTGAGCAGGGGTGCCCAACCCTGCTCCTGCCGATCGACTGTCCTGCAGAGTTTATCTCCAACCCTAATCAAACATTATAGACTTTGTATAAAGCTAAAATCCATCTACATATTATGTAATCTAAGCTAATATATTAAGAGATTTAACCATCATATGATAACTATAACATCACCATTAACTGACCAAGATCTGATATTTTCTCCTGCATTTATTGCTATAACAAATGTGTATCATATACACAGTTAAAGCAGCCAGAGAAAACTAAAGTTAAAAACTCAAGGGTCATGAGCCCAACTAAAGCAGACTCTAGCCGCGTTTCCATTACAGATTTGCGCAAATGTTTTGCGCTATTATCTAAATATCGATAAAAAACTATTGCGAAATGACGGCGTTTCCATTAACCGATGTTATGCGACTAAAACGTCTTTTTTTCTCTCGCGATAAGTCATTCCAAAAATCACGGCAACGGACGTTGGTTATAATATCACAGCCACCGCATTAGACATTATTATTATTATTATTAATGGAAGGAGACGTGGCGTGTTATCCTAGCATTAATGGCTGGGAAAGACCCCCGAACGACACATATAAGGAGTTTCTGGGTGTTTCGCCCTCATTTCTGCTCCGATTGTGGCATTTCTTTGAGATTTAGAATCCAGTATTCCTATAGGCTAATTATTGTTTCTTTTATGAATTTAATAAATAATTCTGTCTCGTGTTCTGTCCAAATGATCCATGTAGGCAACTTTTGTGTCTATTTGTTTTTCCTTTTTTAACCCCTAATTGAAAAACGAAAAATGAACGGTTGTTGTCTTCTTAAAACAAGTTGAACACCAAAATTTTAATTTGAACTGGCTACACACAACTGCTGTGCTTTATTTATGACTTTTTGCCCCTTTATTAAACATTTAAAATATTCACAAATTAATATGGAAAACATGTCGATTTTACTGGTTTTCTAAGGCCAAATTAGAAACTGGAATTGATGTATTTCCCGCAGTGCTGAATGAGAAGAGCCATTAATATAATTAATAAACTATTGTTTTCTAAGTGTCGGCTAAAATCACATCTCCATCTCCGCTGTTATCAGATGCGCTTTTAGAGAGAAATGCAACTTTCATACGGATTAGCCTACATAATCAGAAGGTATTAGCTTTCGATTCGAATTTGTTCGTTTTAAAGTGGACATTTCAAGCTTTAGCCTACACAGGCTATATTTTGTTTCAGTTCTCGCGCCCCAGTTTACGGAGATCATGTGCGTCTGATTGTTTCTTTTATTTTACAAAAGCACAGCATTTTCTTGTTATTGTGAGTTTACACAAATAAAAGTGGTTGAGAATAATGTATTATTATTTTCTGTCTGACCAGAAATGATAGAGTATAAGTTGTTTCCACTGTTGATAGGAAAATGCAAGTGTTTGCGGCCGCGCCTCCGTGTCATGCAGTGCGCGCTCCACACTCAGCTTTGTTCCTTTTTTGCATAAAAGCCTCTTCTAAATATAGCCTATTAAATGTTATAATAAAATAATATAAAATTATTATTATTTGCGTAGCTATACATGGACTTCAAACACACTGCGTCTTCTAAGTCAGGTGACTGTAAATGCGCAAAAACTGTTTCCATTGCAGTTTTGCGAAATATTCATTTTTCGAATTGCCTGAAAAACCACCTCATGAGAGCGTAAAAACTTTTTTGCGATAAATGGGAGTTTTTGCGAAATTGACGTGTTTCCATTAAGCGTATTTTCAATTCGCAATTTCAATTTGCGCAATTTGAAGGGTAATGGAAACGCGGCTACTGATCTCAATCATGGTGACATCAAATTTCTTTTAAAGTTTTTTACACTTTATTTAAATTAGCATATTTTACATTAATTTTATGGTTTTTGTTTGGCAGCCACAGCTGCCAGTCATTTGACCATTTTTTTAAGATTTTTTTTTACAATGAAGGTATATGATCGTGATTATTCAGGAAATATCTGTAAAATAACAGTGTTTTCAGTTTATTTAATTTAGGATGTTTTACAGTTTTTTGGGGAGCTGACAGTCAGTTGACCATTTTATCATTTAACTGTTCTGTTACTGTTTAATTACAGATTATATTTGTAATTTTACATACATTTTTATGTAATTTAAGAAAACAGAAAAAAATACTATATGAAAAATACAATCAATTTTCTGTATAAAAAATGTGAATTACTGGAATTTGTCATTAATGTCACAATACCTAAAATAACATCTGACTTTTTATTTTACAGATATTATTTGTAATTTTACAGTGTTTTGAGAACAATTTAAAATGAAAGAAAATGATCGTCAAAAAATCACAGTTATTTTCTGTAAAATTAGGATTTTTTTACGGTGTAGGATAGTTACCATCATGCTGACAAGTGGTGCATGCAGCTTGATTTGAGAGCAAATAATCCCTTTATATTGATGCGCTCATACAGCAAGTGCTTCTGTATAACATACTTTTGCTAATATGTTAGCAAATTAGAATGTTAGCAGATTAGCTTTTAAAAGCTAAGTTTATACTAATAAAAGTGTTCACATTGAGATTACATGAAAGTTTTAAGTTAATTGTATGAATTAATGTACTTTGAATTTCAGAACTTAAAAAATTTGAGGCAATTGATTGTCTTAAATGTTGTGAGTTCTGCCAACATATTCAGGTTTACAGTGTACTTCATAGATTTGAGTTATATTAATTGAATGGACTTAGTACTATTAACTTTATTTACCCAAGTTATCTTAACAATAAGTTATTGAGTTACTTGGACACAAATCAAATATTTTTTTTATGCTTAAATTGTTTGAGTTAATAAACTTAAATGATTTAAGGCAATCGGTTTCCTCAAATGGTTTGAGTTGAGCTAAATGAGCACTTTAATTTAACCGTTATCAAAAGGTACAAGTAGCAGTAATCCAACCTTTTAAGTTCTGGAAAATTGTGACTTTTAAGTTAATCAACTTAAAAAATTTGAGGCAATCGATTGCCTCAATTTTTTTGAGTTCTGGTAACTTATTTGGGTTTACAGTGTGGTCTTTAACGAGCCGAAGAGAGCACGTCACTCCTCTCTTCACAGAATTGCACTGGTTGCCAGTTGCCGCTCGCCTCAGATTCAAGGCACTGATGATTGCCTACAGAACAACCACTGGCTCTGCTCCCTTTTACCTAAACTCCTTACTCCAGACTTTTGTGCCATCCAGAAGCTTGCGTTCTGCAAGTGAACGTTGTGTCTTGGTACCATCTCAGAGAGACACAAAATCACTTTCACAGAGCTTTTCCTTGAATGTTCCCTTCTGGTGAAATGATCTACCTAACTCAACCAGAGCTGCTGAGTCCGTAGCCATTTTCAAGAAACGGCAACACTTGATCCATTAATACTAACATTTTCTTTTCTTTTTTCCTCTTCTATTCTATATCTATTTTTTTTTATACACACTGCGTTAGACTAAACTGGGAAGGGTCACAGCACTTGCATATTGTTGTCCTATTGTTACACAGCAAAATTCCCAGAGTTAAAAATAACTCTGTTCAGAGAACATCTGGTCCCTCTCTAAGGCCTTGTCCACACGGACACAGTTATTTTTATAACCGTGACTTTTTTTACGCGGTTCGGCCGTTCGTCCACAAGGAAACGCAGTATCAAGTCACTGAAACCGAACATTTTTGAAAACCCCTGCCAGGGTGAGGATTTTCAGAAATGCCGGTTGCAGTGTTGTCGTGTAGACAGTAAAAGCGGGGTTTTTGCTTCTGATTCAGGCTTCTGATTGGCCAACGTGGCTTTACGATTAGGGTTATATCGCCGCCTGCTGGTGTGACATGCTTTTGACAGCGCGTGATAGGCTAGCGTGTTTTTGTGTTTTCATGTAGGCAGAGATTTCTTTTAAACCGAGCATGTGTGGACGGGATTTTTTTTTTTAAACGCAGGAGGCAAAACTCTGGTTATAAAAATACCTGTGTCCGTGTGGACTAGGCCTAAAGAGCGTTAAAGTAACTCTGAATCAGAGTTAAAGTTAATGAGATAATTAAGGGATTAATTAAGTGATGATTGAGCATTAGTGATGAACACCTGCTGTTAACAAGCAGAATCACGGAAGGAAAGAAAAACACAAGAACTACAACTGACTTCCAGCCACAGCCTTATATGAAATCAACTGGAGATAAAAGACATTAAATCTGTGAAGATCTCAGCAGAGGAGGATTAAACAACTCCACAAACAGCATTACCAGCTTCACTTATTACTAACCAGACTGACTTTATTTCTGTCAGACGTCTACAGAAGTTCTTATAGAGAATTAACAGACTAACAGAGCTTTAAATGTAGATGTTTTATTGAAAATTATGGTGATCAGTGTGTCCTTTAGTTGGGCCGTTTGACTCTTGGCTTTTTATGCGAGTTTGTGGTCTTTGTAACAGTTTTTACCAAAACACATAATTTGTTGCAAAGAAAGCCAGAAACAAAGATGATCAGGTGATATACTTTTCAGTATTGTTTCAGGTAGAATAATTCACTTATATTTTTCCTGACCAAAAGTGGTTATTTGTTATTAATAGACTTTATTCATCAACAATATTTTCTTGCAACATATCAGACGATATGTTGCAAGAACATATTCCCAGGCGGTCTCCCATCCAAGTACTAACCAGGCAGCTAGTCCAGTGTTTCCCAACCTTTTTTCAGTCAAGGCACCCTTTGAAATTTTGAAAAAATGTGTGGCACCCTACACTAGTGTTGTCACGATACTACTTTGATACTATACCTTGAAATGTATCAATTTTCAATACCAAAGGGAAGAACTGCCGTATAGGCCTACTGTCATATAGATATTCCTAATATTATAAAAAAAAAAAAAAAAAAAAAAATGTCCATCCATTTAAAGTCTAGGAAATCATTAATTTCTTTTGAAGAGATCACTTTACATCATGACATTTTTAATTAAGGCTTTTATTCATATATAAACATTGCTCAGTTACCATTGCAAATCTCACCTAAATGTTTGTTCACTCAGTGGGATAATTTTGTTATAATTGCACAAGATAGCTTGTTTTTAATATATTTTATGTAATAATTTCACAATTTATCTCCAAATTAATGTAGAAACAACATAAAGACAGTATATTTCAAATAATTGTTTAATGGCATCTTTTATGAATGAAGTGTTATTTGATTCTGATGTCACTGCTGCACAAGTGGATCCCACACGCGTCCCATTTTCTCACAACTCTTAATGTTCATTTACTACTTTATTTAACTAATTTAAGACTGCTCTCATGAGGATACTCAAAGCGAAAGCGCGAAAGAGAAAAAGAGAAGTGCCACGGCACCCCAGTTGGGAAACGCTGAGCTAGTCTATGAAGGTAATATGATGCCATAAAGAATCGCATGCGCAGGGTAAGATTTGTGAAAGTGTATTTCACTTTGATTCTTTATGGCATCATATTACCTTCATAGATTAGCTGCATAGAAAATGCTAAATATAACATATTTTATATTTTAATCATTATATGACTAAACTCCATTTTAGATCGCGATCAGAAAATAATACAAATCTATGGTGGTTTAAAGTGAGTTTTGAGTAAAAGTTAGTAATATTAATCTTTTCAATTGTGTTATGTAGCTTGATGCTAATTGTTCCATATTCCATAATCCATAATCTAATTTGTTAAAAGAATTCACATAAGGTCCCAAGAATAGTTTTTTTTTTTTTTTTTTTTTAAAGACTGAAGATAATAGGTGGATTATTCATGTAAAGTGGGATGAAAGAAGTGTAGATGGCCAAGCCATAATGGCAGAATAAAGAGGTGTCAAAGGTTCGTCGATTGACTACAATAAAGCATGAATGGGCCAGTTCTCCTCACCAGACATTAGTCATAGACTGTAAATGGGTGATTACAGGGCAATAACATATTTGATTAGCATCTCATCAGCCTTCTCTAAAAAACTCCCCTGACATCATCTTAGAAAATGTTATAAAAATGAAATAAAATGTATCTACAATTCATAGTTTTAGAGATATCATCCTCAGATTTAAAATGAAGCATGACCACACCGGTGGCTACACTGTGGTTGTGGTTATAAGTTGTTATACTACATTCACATAATTTACATTTATTCATTTAGCAGACGCTTTTATCCAAAGCGACTTACAAATAGAAGCAGTTAAACTAACAGTAGGACAACAATATGCAAATGCTATGACCCTTCTCAGTTTAATCTAACGCAGTAAATGTTAATACAATTTTTTTTGAATAGAATAGAATAGAATAGAATAGAATAGAATAGAATAGAATAGAATAGAATAGAAAGTGTTAGTATTAGTGGATCAAGTGCTGTCGAAAAAGAAGCGTCTTCAGCAGTTTCTTGAAAGTGGCTATGGACTCAGCAGCTCTGGTTGAGTTAGGCAGATCAATCCACCAGCAGGGAACAGTCATGGTAAAAGTCAGAGAAAGAGATTTTGTGCCTCTTTGAGATGGCACCACAAGCGCAAGTTTCTGGATGGCACATACGTCCGAAGTAATGAACCTGTGGATTTAATTATTAATCATGGTCGTATTAATTGTATGAATTAATTTTGTAAAGCCATCCTGTGCTTTAAGCTGTGCTATTGGCTGAATACTTTTTACATTTGTTGAACATCAATTAAATTTTTAACCTTAGATGGGTTTAAACATTTTTTTGGATTTCCCCGAATTTGGAAATCCAAAAAACGTTTAAACCCATCTAAGGTTAAAAATTTAATTGATGTTCAACAAATAAAAAACAGCTATAATACAGATGAGCAAATGCTAAAGCTTGGGTTGCTGAATATTCGATCCCTTACTTCAAAAGCACTCATTGTTAATGATATGATTACAGACTATAATCTAGATGTGCTGTGTTTGACAGAAACCTGGCTAAAACAAAACGATTACATTACTTTAAATGAGTCCACCCCGCAAGATTACTGTTATAAACATGAACCTCGTCTGAAACGCAAAGGGGGAGGTGTTGCTGTAATTTATAGAAATATTTTTAAAACCACTAAGAAATCAAGTTTTAAATATACTTCTTTTGAAGTGTTGGTGCTTAATGTAAAAATATATAGTATAAATGATAAATCACGTTTGAGATTTGTGTTGGCTACTGTATACAGGCCACCAGGGCACCATAAAGATTTTATCAAAGAATTTGCGGACTTTCTATCAGAATTAATATTGACTGCAGATAAAATACTAATTGTTGGTGATTTTAATATACACATCGATAATGAAAAAGATGCATTGGGATTGGCATTTAAAGACATTGTAAACTCAACTGGAGTTAGACAACACGTGTCAGGACCTACTCAACGTCGTAATCATACTCTAGATCTAATATTATCACATGGAATAGATGTTGATGCCGTTGAAATTCTGCAGCAGAGCGATGACATCTCAGATCATTATCTAGTCTTGTGTAAATTACATTTAGCCAAGGCTGCAAAGCCGACTCCGTGTTTCAAATATGTTAGACCTATCACCTCTGCCACTAAAGATTGCTTTATTAATAATCTTCCTGATCAGTTTCATCATCTCAGCATCCCAGATAACTTAGAAGAACTAGATATTGCAACAGAAACTTTTAACTCTCTCTTTTCCAGCACTTTAGACACAGTTGCTCCGTTGCGCTTAAAGAAGATTAAAGAAAAAAGTCCAACGCCGTGGTACAACGAGCACACTCGGGCCCTTAAGAGAGCAGCCAGAAAAATGGAGCGCAACTGGAAGAAAACAAAACTAGAGGTATTTCGGATTTCATGGAAAGAGAGCTCGATTACGTACAGAGAGGCTTTAAAAGCTGCTAGATCTGCTTATTTTACAACCCTATTAGAAGAAAATAAACATAATCTTAGGTATTTATTTGAAACAGTGGCTAAACTAACGAAAAAGAAAGCTTCAAGCACCGAAGTTTCCAAGCAACACAGCAGTAATGACTTTATGAACTTCTTCACTTATAAGATTGATAATATCAGGGACAAAATTATAACTATATGCAACCGTCTACTACAGTATCGCATCAGGCAGTGCATTTAAGTCTCCCTGAGGAAAAATTTGATTCATTCGTTGCTATAGGAGAGGAAGAATTTACTAAACTCGTTAAATCATCTAAATCGACAACATGTATGTTAGACCCTATGCCGACTAAGCTACTGAAAGAGATGCTTCCAGAGGTCATAGATCCTCTTCTTAATATCATCAATTCATCTTTGTCTCTAGGATACGTACCAAAAAACTTTAAGCTGGCTATGATTAAACCGCTTGTTAAAAAAACGCAACTTGATCGTACAGAATTAGTCAATTACAGGCAGTATCTTCACAACTGTGTTCCTTTATTGAAAGAAATGATATCTGCGAGGATTTCCAGTCCGGATTTAGACCGTACCATAGTACAGAAACTGCTCACATTAGAGTCACAAATGATTTGCTTTTATCATCCGATCGTGGTTGTGTCTCTCTATTAGTGTTACTCGATCTTAGTGCTGCATTTGACACCATTGACCACAACATTCTTTTAAATAGACTAGAAAACTATGTTGCCATTAGTGGAATTGCACTAGCATGGTTTAAATCATACTTATCTGACCGTTATCAGTTTGTAGCAGTAAATGAAGAGCTGTCTTATCGATCACAAGTTCAGTATGGCATACCACAAGGCTCAATACTAGGACCGCTGCTGTTCACTCTGTACATGCTACCATTAGGAGTTATCATTAGGAAACATGGAATTAGCTTTCATTGTTATGCCGACAATACTCAGCTCTATATTTCTTCAAAACCTAATGAAACTTACCAATTCGCAAAATTAACGGAATGCATAGCTGATATAAAAAATTGGATGACTCGTAATTTCCTACTTCTAAATTCTGAACAAACAGAGATTCTAATTATTGGACAAAAAACTTCCTCACGTAATAACCTAGAATACTGTCTAACACTTGATGGCTGCTCTTTTAAGTCTTCGTCGTCGGTTAGGAACCTGGGTGTGCTTTTTTATACCAATCTTTCATTTGAAAGTCACGTGTCTAGTATCTGTAAAACCACATTTTTCCATCTTAAAAATATATCTAAATTACGCCATATGCTCTCATTGACAAATGCGGAACAATTAGTTAATGCGTTCATGACCTCAAGGTTAGATTATTGTAATGCTCTACTGGGTGGTTGCCCTGCACGCTTAATAAACAAACTACAGCTGGTCCAAAACGCAGCAGCTCGAGTTCTTACCAGAACCAGGAAGTATGACCATATTAGCCCGGTTCTGTCAACACTGCATTGGCTCCCTATTAAACATCGCATCAATTTTAAAATATTGCTGATTACTTACAAAGCACTAAATGGTTTAGCTCTGCAGTACTTGAGCGAGCTCTTAACGCATTAAAGTCCTTCACGTCTATTGCAATCTCAAAATTCCGGCCAGTTGATAATACCTAGAATATCAAAATCGACTGCTGGCGGTAGATCCTTTTCCCCTCTAGCACCAAAACTTTGGAACAGTCTTCCTACCATTGTCCGGGAAGCAGACACACTCTGTCAGTTCAAAGCTAGATTAAAGACACATCTCTTTGGCCTAGCATACACATAACACATGATAGACTTCTATAATTCAATGTTAGGCTGCATAGATTAGGTCAGCTGGAACCGGGAACACTTCCCATAAATCTTGATGTACTCGTTACATCATGAGAAGAATGGCATCTACGCTAATTTTAGTGTCTTTGTTTATCCCAAAGTTTTCCCGCAGCCTGCCGCATCCAGGCCGTATCCAGATCTGACGAAGGACCTTCGCATGAACCCGATGTCAACGCAGTGTTGAAGTGCCAACTAGTCTCTCCCTATGGAGGATCCCTTTACCACTCTATAGATAAAGCGTCGTCGGGAAAACTCAATTTGCGTACCTACCCCGAATTGATAAAATAAAATAAAATTCTGTATCAAAAATTATAATAATTATATATAAAAATTATATATAATTTAACAACAAATGATCGAATCAATCAAAACTAACTTTAGCTGGAAAATAACTTTAAGAACCGCTATAAAACCAAAACAATCTTACCTTAAATTATACGCTTATCTCTGTAAAGCTGCTTTGAAACAATCTACATTGTTAAAAGCGCTATATAAATGAAGATGAGTTGACTTGACTTGATGTTGAGAACGATTAATTATAAAACAGACAAACTGAAATGAGGAAGCTGACCCAAACACTTATAACAAATACCTGCAAATGGATCCATACACTGATGTCCACATCCATTGCAGCAGCATTTCTCATTGTTCGGACAGTCACTGTCAGTCATTCTTTATCAAAATTTATAAGGAAAGACAAGTACTTTGTTTAGGCTTGGCTTGTAGGTAATTCCAAACCTGCGCACATATATTCAAACGCACATAACTATAGAACCAATTCTAAATGCGCATGTGAACGCCATCAGCGTTTCTCACAGGTTCGCGTTTAAAGTCTGTGTAGAGAGAATGGTGTCGTCTTAGCGGCCCCTAATTTAATAACAAATGATCGTTGCGACGGAAGCAAATCAATCAAAACTAACTTTAGCTGGAAAATAACTTAATTAAAGAACCGCTATAAAGCCAAAACAATCTCTGTTACCTTAAATTATACGCTTATCTCTGTAAAGCTGCTTTGAAACAATCTACATTGTTAAAAGCGCTATATAAATGAAGATGACTTGACTTGACTTGACTTGACTGTCATAGGAACACAACTCCGCACACATTCCTGCTCCAAAATTTGTGCTTGGACACTCCCCTGCCTTTGCTGTTATAGAGACACATGACAGAGAAACCACATCACTGAATACTGAATGTCTCATACACTGTATGAAAAATAAATAAAAACACTAAAAATGAGAGATGATCGTAGGAGGATTTACCGGAATTTTCAGTCCATCTACTTCATAGTTTCACATTTAATTCAATGTGTTACTTGCGGTTTCTTTGCAATTATTTGTGAAACTTCCTAGCAATTCCTGAGTGAAAATTCAGGGTTTTTTTCAGGGTTTTCTCTGGAAGACGTATAGCATGCATCAATAATTATAACTCACTGAAAACAGGCGGCACACATGCAGACCCACAGGGAAATTTACAGCATTTGTGTCCTCCAGAGCAGTCTCTATCAGAAGTGCACCCTCGTCGGGAGGGCACGACCGTCAGCGTCGCCGGACACTGACCAGACACTACAGAAGAGGATTCAAGAGGATCATTAGGGGAGACCAGGAAGTGCTGTAATAGTTTGCTTCAGCATTTGCAAGTCAGGGGTTTTGCAATGAGTCTCAAACTTGATAATATTCACATTTATCTGCTTCAATTCAAGTAGCTTAGAAATCTATCATTTTTCACTAAACTGCATCAATCGGTTTCAAAGACTGAGAGTGCAGTTACAACCTACCCCACTGTAGTAGAGCGAGTAATAGTGCAATGCTGATAGAAAGCATGGACATCAGATAATATGTTGTCTACAACTATGCAGACGACACACAGCTCTACTTAGCCCTATCGCCTAATGACTACAGCCCCATTGATTCCCTGTGCCAATGCATTGATGAAGTCAACAGTTGGATGTGTCAAAACTTTCTTCAGTTAAACAAAGAAAAAACTGAAGTCATTGCGTTTGGAAACAAAGATGAAGTTCTCAAGGTGAATGCATACCTTCACTCTAGGGGTCAAACAACTAAACATCAAGTCAGGAATCTTGGTGTGACACTAGAGTCAGACCTTAGTTTCAGTAGTCATGTCAAAGCAATAACTAAATAAGCATACTATCATCTGGAAAATATTGCAAGAATAAGATGCTTTGTTTCCAGACAAGACTTAGAGAAACTTGTGCATGCTTTCATCACCAGCAGGGTGGATTATTGTAATGGACTCCTCACTGGCCTTCCCAAAAAGACCATAAGACAGTGTCAGCTCATACAGAACGCTGCCGCCAGGATTCTGAGCAGAACCAGAAAATATGAACATATCACACCAGTCCTCATGTCTTTACACTGGCTCCCAGTTAAATTTAGGATTGATTTTAAAGTATTATTACTGGTATATAAATAATTCAATGGCCTTGGACCTCAATATATTGCAGATATGCTCACTGAATATAAACCCAGCAGATCACTCAGATCATTAGGATCATATCAGCTAGAAATACCAAGGGTTCACTCTAAGCATGGCGAGTCTGCTTTTAGCTATTATGCTGGAACCAGCTTCCAGAGGAGATCAGACATGCTCCTACAGTAGTCACTTTCAAATCCAGACTCAAAACACTTCTGTTTAGCTATGCATTTACTGATTGAGCACTGTGCCGCTGTTCGTCCGACTGTTTGTACTGTACTGTATTTTATTTTATTTTTCTAAACCGTTTTAATTATTCTTATTTCTTTTTATTATTTTAATTTCTTCTATGTAAAGCACTTTGAATTGCCATTGTGTATGAAATGTGCTATATAAATAAACTTGCCTTGCCTTGCCTACAAATTTACTGGTGTACATCTTCAAAAATGACGCCATCCCCATGACCACCCTCATTTCCTTTTAAGCATTTTAATAAGCTACTCAACAGAAAACAAAACAAATATAGATAAAATGCAGAGTTACCGGGTATAATTAGCTCTCCACGTTATATTGTAGGCTTATGCATTTCTTAAAACAAATAAAAACAAAAAACTTTTGCCTAAAGTTTAAACTCAGGATTGATACAGTCCGGTAGCAATTTTGTAGCCATATTATAACACTAATGTTCTTGTCTTACAATAAACAAAAATGCCTATTAGTGATTATATGGGTTTTACTTGTACAATGAAAAAATGCATAAACTTATGACAGTTTGCATATTTATACTTTGCTTATTAATAAAAGTAAACCAACATACAAAGATGAACTTCCACTTGACGTCTGTACTGTATTTTTGTAAGCAGATGTGTTTGAAATCAAATTTTGTAAGGCACTTTATTTATGCACTTCTTCAGGCTGCGTAATGAAGCTAAAAGAACTTCTCACCTAGGACTCCAGCGTCTGTTGTGCTCAAACAAGCAGACAGACACAATAAAACAGCACTAAATGAGCAGTACACTTGTGCTGTCATCCTCTCGACCTGCAATCTCAAAATCAACTCTGCTGGAAGATGCACTGAATTAGTGAGTCAGGAGGAGCGGACAGCAAGGACCCCAAAACTACAAAGAAAAACCCAACCCTAATGAAAATCACTTGCCTGTAGCTTACTTAATCACTTGCTATCCTCTTAATATAGCCTAATCTTGAAGACCTTGATTAGCTTGTTCAGGTGTGTTTGATTAGGGTTGGATGTCGTAATAATTACCGTAATTAGGAGATGATTGATTGTTTTTATGGCAACACTATCAACGGCAAATGAATCTGCAGTGGCCAGGTAGTCCAGCGATCACGTGGTACAAGTCGGAGTTCTACCACAAGTTACAAGTTGTAATTATGACTAAACTCCTACACCTAAACTCTCCAGGAAATGGATCTCTACTGGAGACTGGCTTAAATCTGCATTGAACTCAAAGAGACACAGGGGCATGTCTAAAATTTGAATTTTGCTGATTGATTTGCGACGTGAATCCATGCAAGTAATTATGAATGAAAACAATGTTTCCAGCCACTGTAGTGAATATAGGGGAATACACAGCCATGGTTATATCATAGCCACTTTAATATTGGATGGTTTCATATGGATTGCATAATCAGATAATATTTGTTCACTCAAGCTTTCTATAGACATATTTCTTATCGTGACCGAGTTTTGGTTCATTTCTGTGACGGAGACCGAGACGGCAGAAAGCGCACCCTGTTTGTTTTCCTTATTTTACAAAAGCACAACATTTAATTGTTATTGTGAGATGCCCGAAATATGAACATGCCCGAAATAAAATCAGATTTTAGAAGAATTTGTAGCGCCACTCAGACAGGTGTGCCAAAACTCTTATTTATAAACTAATGACGTCTTCACCTACACAAAAACCTGCTCACTTCAGGCTTGAAAAGAGATGTGGGTTGCCCAGTTTTCCGTGTTAGAGAAAAAAGCAGCTCGTACAAAGCTCCTGGATGTCACAATTCCTGTCACAAACAGACAAAGTGACAAGGAGCCACGTAGTCGGCAGGGTTCAAACCTGCAAACATGAAATCCATTGGAAACCCCAATGGATTTCAAGTCCATCACCTTAACCTCTCGGCCACGACTACTCCTGCCAGTGAGTCCAATGCTTATTTATCTCACACACACACACACACACACACACACACACACACACACACACACACACACACACACACACACACACACACACACACACACACACACACACACACACACACACACACACACACACACACACACACACACACACACACACACACACACACACACACACACACACACACAAAAAACATGAACATTGTCCTGAAACTGGGCTTCATACATTATTTACAATCAGAAACATAAACAATTTAAGGCATAGGCTTATGTCCTATTTCAGAAAGTCAATAACTGGACCCCATCTTCTTTCAAAAACTGGGGTTTTTAATTGCAGTTGTGCTGTCAACCGTTCCATTAAATAAACTTGTCTTATCTTTTGTGTCCATTGCGTAACGGTAGGTGGCTCAGGTTTTAACCAACATATTGTTATCATTTTCCTTGCCGTCATTAAGAGGAGATGGAGAAGAAATGCTTGGTCTTGAGAAAGATTGTCTGGAAAGATATCCAGTAAAAATATTTGGGAGTAAAAAGAGATGACTCCTCACTTTTAGTAGATTTTCCAAAATGCCCTTAATGTCCTTCCAAAAGCTATGTCTGGTGGGATAGTCCCAAAAGATGTGAGTTTGATCACCGACCAATCCACAGTTCCTCCAACATTTGTCACTCATACTACTCTTGGTGAGGAAAGATTTTAACGGAGTCCTGAAAAATCTAATTTTCGTCTTCCAATCAAACTCCCTCCAGACCTGACTGCCCATACCCTTATTACAGCCAGAGCAAATGTTAACCCAAACATCGTCATCCAGGGTAACATTCAGCTCCATTTCCCATTGTTGTTTTATATGTTGTGTATTATCTGACATGTCAATCAAAATTTGTTTGTACATCAAGGACATTTGTTTTTTCATTACACCACCATTTTCAATCAAATTAATAAAATGCTTCTCTATATTTGTAGCAGTGGCGGAGCCAGAGGGGGGTCCGGGGTGGCACTGGACACCCCTGACATGCGATTGGCCACCCCGGGTGCCACCCCAAAATTTTATTTGCTACTGGCAGTTGCTGATGCTGATTTAAAAAAAAAAAAAAAAAAATTACGTTCGCCGGCAACGCGGCGCGCGCGCAGTTTTCAAACGGACGAGCAGAGGACGAGAGATAGTTGCAAGATACCGAACTTCACCGAATAAGAAAACATCATATTTAAAGTAAGTTTTTAAGGTTTAGCATCAGGGGGGTTTGCTCCGAATACATTCGGCCTAATACACGCATATACAGTAGGCTACCTTGCCGTGTGTAGCCTACGTTACAGTATAGGCCTACAAATGTTCTAGCTAATGTGAGGATAGGAGATCAAAACGCAGGCAAAGAAGAGCAGAAACAAGCGATATCATAATGCGATTACTATAGGACTGTGAAGCTTTATGGGTGTAGGGTGTTGATGGACTCGAGCTGTGTTTTGATCATCATTAAATCTGATCTAGATGTAGTCTTTGATAAAAATGCGATTTTCTCAGCTTTTTGCTCATGTTGCTTTTTATGAAACTTGCCAACATTCAAGTGTTGATAAACAAGTAATAAAAACTCAGTGAGTGTTTTAGCGCAATTTTCTCACCTCATGGGATCACAACACTAAGAGATAGTAAATCTTTTCCTGGATTTTTTTTGTGCGTTCCCGAGATTAGACCTTCCTTAACATAATGCCGAAAACCCGAAGTCTCTAGGTGGTCTGGTTGAGGAGTAGATAGAAGTGCAAGATTGGTGCGCACAGACGCACAGAACAGAAATCATGAGTTGACAATCGCAATTTGTCCGGTGGAAAATTGCGCTAAAAAGACGTGTCACGGTGTGACAAAAGCCAGATAAAGAGAGAAAGTAAAATCCTCGTGAAGGCAGTATTATTTGGAGACCTCTGGTGGATGGTCGTCTCATCACACCGCGAAATCTGCTGCCATGGCAGCGAGGCCAATTGCCTGATTGACAACAGGTGAGGAGAATTACAGAGAGTGTTGTGAGAGGAACGTGCATTAAGATGGGGCTTTAAAAAGAGAGAGGAAACAGACGGTCGGGGTGGTTCTCCTCCCGTGAGATACTGTGTTCTGTCGGCGGGTTGTTTATATTTGAAGCTGGACTGTGAAGCAGGGCGAAGATTGAAGCCGAGAAATGGACATGAGAGAGTGAAGTTTTGTCAATGAGATCTAGGGGATATCGTCAACAGTGGGAAAGACGCAAAGTGATGAGTATTTGATCCGTTGTTTATATGCACTGACACTGAAGTGGTGTGGAAAGTCTGGAAAGCGTGTGGCACGAGTGAAGTATTACACCGAGTGAATTAATGATCTGTCTCCAACCTTTGTTCTTCCTGCACTGAATGTGACGATTACTACATCCGTTTGACTGTCTCTGAGAGAAGTGGAGCCCGTGTAGAGACGAGAGTCGATCTGGTGGGAGAAAGACCGGTGGGTGAGTGCTGGCCCGAATGCACGTGTGCGAGTGGAATGCAGTGCCTGAAGTGACGATTCACACGGTTTGTGTTATGGAGTGAAGTTTATCGTGTGGAGAAGTATTAATAGTCTGCTGTGCACTCGCTTCTATAGTCTTTCACCCGCTGTCTCTGAACGGGGTTCGTTACATCCAGCGTCCAACTTACCATTTGAGACAGTCCCACTCTGTGAATGCTGCCGATCCATTAATTCCTGTTACATTGTTGCAGCGTACAGTTGAACTGGAGCGTCTTGCTTAAAGCAATCTTCCTGTCTGGTGGTCTCCACATGTCCCGATCGAAAGCCGCTGCCCTGGTTGGAAAGGAGAGAAGGTAGTACAGATGAATGTTTCATCCACTGTTGAATGGTCAAATCCTGTTGCATTGTTGCAGTGTACAGCTGAACTGGAGCGTCTTGCTTAAAGCATCCTTCCCGTCTGGTGGTCTCCACACGTCCCTATCAAAAGCCGCTGTCTGGTTGGAACGAGAGAAGGTATTGCAGCTGAATGTTTCATTACTGCTGAATGGTCAAATCCTGTTGCATCGATACAGTGTACAGCTGAAGTGGAGTGTCTTGCTTAGAGCATCCTTTCCGTCTGGTGGTCTCCACATGCTTCATCGAAAGTCGCTGTCCTGTTCAGAAAAGGTATTTGAAATGAACGTTTGATATGCTGTTGAATAGTTAAACCCTGCTACCTGGTTACAGTGCACAGCCGAAGTGGAGTGTCCCGCTCAAGTGTCCTCTCCGTCTGGTGGTCTCCAAATGTCCCATTGAAGGCTTGTCCTGTTCAGAAAGAGAGAAGGTATTTCAATTGAACGTTCCATATGCTGTTGGGAAGTTAACTCCTGCTACCTGGTTACAGTGCACAGCCGAAGTGGAGTGTCCCGCTCAAGTGTCCTCTCCGTCTGGTGGTCTCCAAATGTCCCATTGAAGGCTTGTCCTGTTCAGAACGAGAGAAGGTATTTCAATTGAACGTTCCATATGCTGATGGGAAGTTAACTCCTGCTACCTGGTTACAGTGCACAGCCGAAGTGGAGTGTCCCGCTCAAGTGTCCTCTCCGTCTGGTGGTCTCCAAATGTCCCATTGAAGGCTTGTCCTGTTCAGAACGAGAGAAGGTATTTCAATTGAACGTTCCATATGCTGTTGGGAAGTTAAATCCTGTTACCTGGTTACAGTGTACAGTCAAGTGGAGTGTCTCCCTCAAAGCGTCTTCTCCGCCTGGTGGTCCCCACCTGTCCCTACTGAAAGCCTCCGCCCTGTTCGGAAAGAGAGAAGGTATTTCAATTGAACGTTCCATATGCTGTTGGGAAGTTAAATCCTGTTACCTGGTTACAGTGTACAGTCAAGTGGAGTGTCTCCCTCAAAGCGTCTTCTCCGCCTGGTGGTCCCCACCTGTCCCCACTGAAAGCCTCCGCCCTGCTCAGAAAGAGAGAAGGTATTTCAATTGAACGTTCCATATGCTGTTGGGAAGTTAAATCCTGTTACCTGGTTACAGTGTACAGTCAAGTGGAGTGTCTCCCTCAAGCGTCTTCTCCGCCTGGTGGTCCCCACCTGTCCCCACTGAAAGCCTCCGCCCTGTTCAGAAGGAGAGAAGGTATCACTGTTGAGCGTCGCATCTTGTTGAACCATTGAACCCTGTTGTATTGTTGCAGGGCACAGTCAAAGTGAAGTGTCCTCTTGCCGGGTGGCCTTCCGTGCCCGTGTTGCAAATTGTTGCTGCTGTTCGGAAGGAAGGAGAATAGCCGCGGCACGTGCCTCAATCAAAGTGTCGTCTTGCTGTCCACGGTCCCCTCCTGGCCCGGCCTGCTCGCCACCTGCGCCCCTGTGACCCGTCTGAATTGAGGATCCCCGTCCTCTGGATACTTACCTCTGGGCAGCCTCCGGCACTCGTTCCATCCTCACCACGAGTATTTACCTGGTTCCAGTCCGAATGGGGTCCGAGTAGCCAAGACGTCCTTGTGAGCCCTGTAAAGAGTACTTACCCAGTGACCTACCTGGATGGTGTGTGTCCTCCTTGATTCCTCTCCGACGAGCCGCAGGGTGTTCACGAACGTCCATCTCGCTCCGGTCCAGGGGCCCATCGAATTGCTTCTGGCGACAAGAAGGAAGATTTTAATTAGGACTTTTCAAATTATCTGCTTTTAACTCAATAAAGAAATTGTTATTCCTTTATCCTCTGTCTGCTGTTTGGTTCCTTGACACGCTCCTCGAGGCGGTACCCGGTCTCCAGGGGTGGGTGCAGTCTGGCTTGGCCCACCCCGACCTGTGACAGAACTTGGCGTAGTCGGCAGGGTTACCGTCTCGAGTGGAGCGATCAAGGTCCTAAATGGCCGAGGAAGAAGAGCCAGTGGCCAGACAGCCGGTTATGCCCTTCTTTATGGGGGCCCCGTGGGCCCAGAAGTACGGAGGTCCGGGGTCAGAATTAAGCCTGTCAGCATGGAAGGCCCAGGTGGAATACCTGGCAGGGCTCCAAGGGCTGAACGCCCTGCAGAAGGTACAGTTCGTATTAAATTCACTAGAAGGAGAAGCAAGAAGAGAAGTACAGGCAGCACCGGAAGCAACCCGCACCACAGTCCGAGCCATCTTTGATTTCCTTACGGTACAATACGGAGATACCACCCCGGTAGCTGTCCTGAGAACCCAATTCTTTAATTGTAGGCAAGGGCCTCGACAAACTGTTCGGCCATTCGCGTTGCAACTGAGGGAACAGTTTACCAGGCTAAGGGGAAGACAGGACCACGGCCTGGGCGACGAGGAGACCCTACTGCGAGATCAGTTTCTGCTAGGATTACGGGAGGGCCCAGTACGTCAGAGCCTGCGGGTGCAGTTGAGACGAAATCCTGACCTCACGTTTGAAGAACTGCGGCGAGAAGCTCTAGCCCTTGAGCGTGATCACACCGAAGGTGTGGATCCTCCCAGCTGTCTGGTGGCGAATGCTGTTAGTGGGCCTTCGGCCCCTGCCACCTCCGATTGGAAGCATGCCCTCCGGGAAGAATTGAAAAGGGATATCCGTGAACAAATGTCTGATCTGTCCAAATCTGTTGTCGAAGAACTCCGCCGAGAACGCCTCCATTCACTTCCTTCGCCGCGGGAGCGGGCCTATTCTGACGGGAGTCGCCCTCCAGAGCGTCGTTTCGCCCGATCCATGGGTCCCCGATTCCAGTGGGATGAACAGGGGCGTCCTATCTGTAACGGTTGTGGAGAAGCTGGACATTACATCCGTCAGTGCCCTTCCAGACGCGCTTCACAAGGGGGTTTTTAGAGTCTCCGGCCACTGTGGGTCAAGTGGTCGGGACCCCCTTTTCAGACCCTTCTTCTCCTGGACTGTCTAAAGAACGCCTAGTGGGCCGCTGTCCGGTTATCACGATCCGAGTCAACAGCAAGAAGGTGCAGTGTTTGTTGGACACAGGGTCGCAAGTCACTCTGTTTGCGGAGAGCCTAGTTCAGGAACTATTCGGCACCCAGGGCCGGCCGACGACTGAGGCCCCCTGGTTAACTCTGCGAGGGGCCAATGGGCTCGATATCCCGTATGTGGGTTATGTGGTGACAGACCTGGAGATCCACGGTATGGTTGTACCCCAGAAGGGAGTGGTGGTGGTTCGTGACATGTGTCTGGGGTCTCATCGCGCCCTACTGGGCATGAATGTCATCTCCGACTGCTGGGAAGAGCTGTTCCAGCGTGGGTCGGCCCGAGCGACTGTGACATCTGAGGGCAGAGAATGGGAGCGTATTCGGGCAGACTGTCGCCGGGTTTGCCTGGCCGAGCAGCAGGAGGACCGGGAGAGCACTGGGAGAGTGGCTTGCCGTTATGCTTTGTCCGTCCCGGCTCGAAGCGAGGCGATGGTCTGGGTCAGGGTGCCCCCTAGACTTTATCACCCGGAGGAGTGGGTGCTGGTGGAACCATACAACGAAGGTCCTAAGGTGGAGGTGGCCAGAGGACTGGCATCCGCCCAAAGAGGCCGAATTCGGGTGAGAGTTCGGAACACGAATCCTTTTCCAATCCAACTGTATCGTCATCAGTGTCTAGCCCGAGTCATCTCGGTGAAACCGTGGCAAGTGCAAGAGCCAGGAGAAGTCAAGTTCAGCCAAGTAGGCCCAACCGTAGTGGAAGTTGCTTTGGCGCAGACGGGGATGCACAGCAGGGAGGCTGGAGAAGGACTGCCGTCCCACCTTGGAGGTGAGTCCCTACGGGGAGAAGGGCTGGAGGAGGATCAGACAAGGCGGCTTAAGGCTTTCCTATAAAAATGGCCACAGTTGTTCTCCACCCACGATGAGGATTATGGGTGTACTAACATCGTTAAGCATCAAATTCCCACTGGAGGGGCCACACCCAGTAGAGAGCGCTACCGACCGGTGCCCCCAACATTGTACTCTGAGGTTCGTGCTCTGTTGTGAGGGATGTTGAATAGAGGGATCATCCGCGAGAGCAGCAGCCCTTGGGCGGCCCCGATCGTACTGGTGAGGAAGAAGACAGGCGCATGGAGATTCTGTGTGGATTATCGGAAGTTGAACCTAGTGACAAAGCGGGATGCTTTCCCATTGCCTCAAGTCGAGGATTCCCTTACTAGCCTCACACGGGCGGCCTGGTATTCCACACTAGACTTGGCGAGCGGCTACTGGCAGGTGCAGGTGGACGAGCAGGACCGGGAGAAGACGGCTTTCACGACCCCCTTTGGGTTATACGAGTGGGACCGGATGCCCTTCGGCCTCTGCAACGCCCCGGCCACGTTCCAGCGACTAATGCAGCGCTGTTTAGGGAGCCAGCTGATGGATACCACCCTGGTGTACCTGGATGACGTGATTATTTATTCCCCCGATTTTGAGTCTCACCTTCAGCACCTGGAGCAGGTGTTCCGCTCTCTGGAGAAGTACGGGCTGAAGCTCCAACCGGATAAATGCCAGCTTTTCCGGAAGGAGGTAAAGTTCCTGGGCCATATTGTGAGTGCGGCAGGGATCGCTGTGGACCCAGAGAAAGTGTCGGCCGTACAGGGGTGGGCGGCCCCAAAGACTGTGCGCCAGGTTCGATCCTTCCTCGGTTTCGTGGGGTACTATAGGAGATTCATTAAGGATTTCTCCAAGATCGCCAAACCCATGAACCAGTTGCTGGGTGGAACGGGACATGTCCGGGGCCGGGGGTCCCCAGTGGTGGAGTGGGATCAGGCATGCGAGATTGCTTTTCAGAAGCTCAAGCAAGAGTTGTTACAAGCACCCATTCTGGCATATGCCGATTTCACACAGCCCTTCATTCTTTACACGGACGCTAGCCATCTGGGCTTGGGGGCTGTCTTGGCCCAGAAACAACAGGAGGAAGAGAGAGTCATCGCTTATGCTAGTCGGAGTCTACACCCTGCGGAGAGAAATGATGCCAACTATAGTTCCTTCAAGCTCGAGTTACTGGCCATGAAGTGGGCGCTCAGTGAGAAGTTCAAGGACTACCTATGGGGAGCAAAGGTAACCGTGGTGACCGATAACAATCCGCTGGTACACCTGCAAACCGCCAAGCTGGGGGCGGTAGAACAGAGCTGGGTGGCTCAATTGGCCAACTTTGACAATCAGCTGCGGTATCGGCCAGGAAGGGAACATACCAACGCAGATGTGCTGTCTAGGTGGCCTGAAGGAGGGCCGGAAGATCTGAGACCCACGCTGGAGGCCGACCGGGACGAGGGAATGATGGTGGGCATTGTGGAGGCACCGGGGCAGCCACCGGAGGAGCCGCCTGCAAGTTGGGGATGGGATCCACAGCGTTGGAGGATGTGGCAGGGCGAAGACGAGGACTTGTTAATGGTCCGGGCCTGGTTGGAGCAGGGCAATTGGCCGGAGGGTGCGGAACGCCGGGCTCAAAATCGAATTGTGAGAGGCCTGCTGGGCCAGAAGGAGAGGCTCCATCTGAAGGAGGGGGTGATTTGTCGGTCCCTCCAGGACTCACACTCGGGTGACCCGGTCTGTCAGGTAGTGGTTCCCGAGGGGAGGTGTCATGCCCTGCTGGAGGCTTACCACACCAGGCTTGGTCATCAGGGGCAGGAGAGGACGACGGCACTCTTGCGACGCCACTTCTACTGGCCTGGGATGGAGGGAACTACGAGGGCCTACCTGCGGGGCTGTCCGCGCTGCACCCTGTTTAAAGCCAGGAAAGAGCCTCGAGCTCCAATGGTCCCCATTCGAGCCAAAGCACCGATGCATATCATCGCTATGGACTATCTGACGTTGGGTAGGCCGGTCGACCGTATCCAAAACATCTTAGTGATCACAGACCTATTCACTAAATATGCCTGGGCCATCCCAACTCTGGATCAGACCGCCATCACTACCGCTAATGCCCTGTGGAGGTATGTCATCCAGCCCTTCGGGTGCCCTGAAGTGTTCCATTCGGATCAAGGACCCAATTTCGAATCCAGGGTAGTACATGAGTTGTGTCAATTGTATGGATGTAGGAAGACCCATACGACGCCCTATCATCCTCAAGGGAATGGAGGGTGTGAGAGGTTTAACCAGACGCTGATCGGTCTTTTGGGGACCTTGGAAGGTGACCAACAGGGACATTGGGTGGATAACCTCCCGGCGATGGTACAGGTATATAATAACAGCATTCATAGTACGACCGGCTACGCACCAACTTACCTGATGTTCGGAAGGCATGTGAGGCTACCAGTGGACCTACTGCTGGGGACTGCGGCGGCTGAAGAAGGAGGCAGCGTAACGGGGTGGGTGACCAGACACCATCAACGCCTTCAACTGGCCTATGAACGGGTCTCAGACCGAATCAACCAAGCCGCAGCCAAGAATAAGAGGTTGTATGACCGTACGGCACGGAGTGCACCACTACTGCCTGGCGAGAGAGTTCTAGTTCGAGACAACCGACGACAAGGAAAGGGTAAGCTCAGTGATCGGTGGGAGCCCCAGCCGTATGTGATCCAACGACAGCCGCGCCTCGATCAGCCTGTGTATGCCATTCGTCCCGAAGGGAGAGCAGGGCCAGAGCGGGTGCTCCACCGCAACCTGATGCGCCCTTGTCCAAACTACCCCAAACCAGCTGTAGAGAGACCGCCTACTGAACCAGTGTGGATGCCTCCCGTGGTGGGATGGGCTGTGGTCCCTCAGAGAGTGGGGATAGGGCCAAGGCCCGAGGAACCGAATTCCCCGCCAAGGCCTGAGGCACCGAATTCCCCGCCAAGACGGTCCCAAAGGGAGAACCGGGGACAACCCCCATCCAGGTATGGAGATTGGGTGTCCGGATCCCGTTCTAGGGACTAGAACGGTTTGGCAGGGGGGTATGTCACGGTGTGACAAAAGCCAGATAAAGAGAGAAAGTAAAATCCTCGTGAAGGCAGTATTATTTGGAGACCTCTGGTGGATGGTCGTCTCATCACACCGCGAAATCTGCTGCCATGGCAGCGAGGCCAATTGCCTGATTGACAACAGGTGAGGAGAATTACAGAGAGTGTTGTGAGAGGAACGTGCATTAAGATGGGGCTTTAAAAAGAGAGAGGAAACAGACGGTCGGGGTGGTTCTCCTCCCGTGAGATACTGTGTTCTGTCGGCGGGTTGTTTATATTTGAAGCTGGACTGTGAAGCAGGGCGAAGATTGAAGCCGAGAAATGGACATGAGAGAGTGAAGTTTTGTCAATGAGATCTAGGGGATATCGTCAACAGTGGGAAAGACGCAAAGTGATGAGTATTTGATCCGTTGTTTATATGCACTGACACTGAAGTGGTGTGGAAAGTCTGGAAAGCGTGTGGCACGAGTGAAGTATTACACCGAGTGAATTAATGATCTGTCTCCAACCTTTGTTCTTCCTGCACTGAATGTGACGATTACTACATCCGTTTGACTGTCTCTGAGAGAAGTGGAGCCCGTGTAGAGACGAGAGTCGATCTGGTGGGAGAAAGACCGGTGGGTGAGTGCTGGCCCGAATGCACGTGTGCGAGTGGAATGCAGTGCCTGAAGTGACGATTCACACGGTTTGTGTTATGGAGTGAAGTTTATCGTGTGGAGAAGTATTAATAGTCTGCTGTGCACTCGCTTCTATAGTCTTTCACCCGCTGTCTCTGAACGGGGTTCGTTACATCCAGCGTCCAACTTACCATTTGAGACAGTCCCACTCTGTGAATGCTGCCGATCCATTAATTCCTGTTACATTGTTGCAGCGTACAGTTGAACTGGAGCGTCTTGCTTAAAGCAATCTTCCTGTCTGGTGGTCTCCACATGTCCCGATCGAAAGCCGCTGCCCTGGTTGGAAAGGAGAGAAGGTAGTACAGATGAATGTTTCATCCACTGTTGAATGGTCAAATCCTGTTGCATTGTTGCAGTGTACAGCTGAACTGGAGCGTCTTGCTTAAAGCATCCTTCCCGTCTGGTGGTCTCCACACGTCCCTATCAAAAGCCGCTGTCTGGTTGGAACGAGAGAAGGTATTGCAGCTGAATGTTTCATTACTGCTGAATGGTCAAATCCTGTTGCATCGATACAGTGTACAGCTGAAGTGGAGTGTCTTGCTTAGAGCATCCTTTCCGTCTGGTGGTCTCCACATGCTTCATCGAAAGTCGCTGTCCTGTTCAGAAAAGGTATTTGAAATGAACGTTTGATATGCTGTTGAATAGTTAAACCCTGCTACCTGGTTACAGTGCACAGCCGAAGTGGAGTGTCCCGCTCAAGTGTCCTCTCCGTCTGGTGGTCTCCAAATGTCCCATTGAAGGCTTGTCCTGTTCAGAAAGAGAGAAGGTATTTCAATTGAACGTTCCATATGCTGTTGGGAAGTTAACTCCTGCTACCTGGTTACAGTGCACAGCCGAAGTGGAGTGTCCCGCTCAAGTGTCCTCTCCGTCTGGTGGTCTCCAAATGTCCCATTGAAGGCTTGTCCTGTTCAGAACGAGAGAAGGTATTTCAATTGAACGTTCCATATGCTGATGGGAAGTTAACTCCTGCTACCTGGTTACAGTGCACAGCCGAAGTGGAGTGTCCCGCTCAAGTGTCCTCTCCGTCTGGTGGTCTCCAAATGTCCCATTGAAGGCTTGTCCTGTTCAGAACGAGAGAAGGTATTTCAATTGAACGTTCCATATGCTGTTGGGAAGTTAAATCCTGTTACCTGGTTACAGTGTACAGTCAAGTGGAGTGTCTCCCTCAAAGCGTCTTCTCCGCCTGGTGGTCCCCACCTGTCCCTACTGAAAGCCTCCGCCCTGTTCAGAAAGAGAGAAGGTATTTCAATTGAACGTTCCATATGCTGTTGGGAAGTTAAATCCTGTTACCTGGTTACAGTGTACAGTCAAGTGGAGTGTCTCCCTCAAAGCGTCTTCTCCGCCTGGTGGTCCCCACCTGTCCCCACTGAAAGCCCCCGCCCTGCTCAGAAAGAGAGAAGGTATTTCAATTGAACGTTCCATATGCTGTTGGGAAGTTAAATCCTGTTACCTGGTTACAGTGTACAGTCAAGTGGAGTGTCTCCCTCAAGCGTCTTCTCCGCCTGGTGGTCCCCACCTGTCCCCACTGAAAGCCTCCGCCCTGTTCAGAAGGAGAGAAGGTATCACTGTTGAGCGTCGCATCTTGTTGAACCATTGAACCCTGTTGTATTGTTGCAGGGCACAGTCAAAGTGAAGTGTCCTCTTGCCGGGTGGCCTTCCGTGCCCGTGTTGCAAATTGTTGCTGCTGTTCGGAAGGAAGGAGAATAGCCGCGGCACGTGCCTCAATCAAAGTGTCGTCTTGCTGTCCACGGTCCCCTCCTGGCCCGGCCTGCTCGCCACCTGCGCCCCTGTGACCCGTCTGAATTGAGGATCCCCGTCCTCTGGATACTTACCTCTGGGCAGCCTCCGGCACTCGTTCCATCCTCACCACGAGTATTTACCTGGTTCCAGTCCGAATGGGGTCCGAGTAGCCAAGACGTCCTTGTGAGCCCTGTAAAGAGTACTTACCCAGTGACCTACCTGGATGGTGTGTGTCCTCCTTGATTCCTCTCCGACGAGCCGCAGGGTGTTCACGAACGTCCATCTCGCTCCGGTCCAGGGGCCCATCGAATTGCTTCTGGCGACAAGAAGGAAGATTTTAATTAGGACTTTTCAAATTATCTGCTTTTAACTCAATAAAGAAATTGTTATTCCTTTATCCTCTGTCTGCTGTTTGGTTCCTTGACACGCTCCTCGAGGCGGTACCCGGTCTCCAGGGGTGGGTGCAGTCTGGCTTGGCCCACCCCGACCTGTGACAGACGCACGAAGCTAGAATTTTTTTTTTTAAAGCACAGGGTCTGTTCTTTCTTATGTTCAGATATTCATACAACAAAATATTCTGGGGTGCCATGAAATTGTGAAAATTACCAAAAACACAATTTTTTTTATACTGGAAAGAGTTAAGATAAAAATATTTTTAATAAGCACAAACATAGTCCAGTCATTTTATGAAAAAAGGTTTAACAAATTGCAACAGAAGCAAACTCAAATCATTTTGTATCCTCAATATGTCCTGAGTAAGGAAAAAAAGTCCAGAAGAATCCCATTAGGGGAAAGTTTTGAAAACTGTTTCTGGGGATTCACTTTTTATTTTACCTACCTTTAGTCTTCAGCATTTTCCTTACCATTGTCTCCTGTTCTTCCCTCAGACTCGTCCCCCAGAAACAGTCCCACGGACCCAGCCCCAAACCCAATCTCTTAATAATTAATAAAGGCTGGTTTCTAAAGTACTTCTTCCTGCCTCTATGTATTAATGTTCATGGGTAGCCGTAATGTGTTCCATTCAGACCTTAACATTAAGTATTTTACTGTTATATGTCAACAAGATTCAACAAGACATTTTCTCCTGGCTATATCCAATGTTTAGATCTGTTGTGGTATTTATGCAAATTATCACATACATAATTAGATTATGCACCATTTGTCCATGTTAACAAACAATTTAAAAAAAAAACTTGTAATACATTTTTTGTTTGTCTTGATGCAAGTAATCAACTCAGTAATTTTCATGGTGATATCTAAAGGTTACAATTTTTACCCTATTCACGTAGGAAAAAGAATGAATATGCGTATGAATAGGCTATATTTGGGTCTTTTTCAGAATGGGATTCTTCGGGACTTGTTTTTCCTTACTTAGGACATATTGAGGATACAAAATCAGTTGAGTTTGCTTCTGTTGCAATTTGTTCAAGGTTGACCCCCATTTTGGCTTAAAATGACTGGACTAACAGGCAGATCAGACCCCAGCCCTTGCATCACCACTGGCTAGTCAGAGTCAGTGTGGTCAGACTTCAGAACCATCAACAGCTCAGAGCATCTACCAGACACAGGCAGTCAATCACATACCAAATTCAGGAATTTAAGTTGAGAAGATTTTGCCAGATTAAAAGGATAGTTCACCAAAAAATGAACACAAAAAAATAATTATAAATTAAATAATTATAATTAGAAAGATGTTCAACACTTAGATAGACACAAACAGAGTGACCCAATTCCTTCCATAAGCTTTTCCACTGTCTGTCTGTCTGTGTGTGTGTGTGTGTGTGTGTGTGTGTGTGTGTGTGTGTGTGTGTGTGTGTGTGTGTACTGTGTACCCCCGCAAGTAGCAGTGGCCACCCCCTGGCCACCCCATGTATAAAACTCTAGTTCCGCCACTGATTTGTAGGCTCTCTTCTGATCAGTTCCCAATCATTATGTTTTGTTACATAGCTCCTTATTTGAAAATACTTATATAAATCACTTGAGGGTAACTTGAATTTCGCTCTTAATTGGGCAAAGGTTTTAATTACATTTCCATCAAACAATTGATTCACTGTGAGGAGACCCCTCTCAGCCCATCCCCGAAAGCCTCTGCTGTCTGATAAAGATGGAAGGAACTCAATATTTCTATTAATAGTCATAGCTCGAGATAAAGCAGTCTTTCCCTTCAACTGCTTTTGGACCTTATTTCAAATCTTTAATGTATGTTTGACCCATAAATTTGCAATTTTTATTTTTTTCTGAGACTGTAGGTTGAGAAATGGGAGTTGAGAGAGAGAGACTCCTGGCACCGAATATTCTTCCATAGAGACCCACTGTGACTCCGGATCACGAATGATCCATGCCACCACAGCTTTTATTTGGGCAGCCCAATAGTACAATTTGAAGTTTGGTAGATTTAAGCCCCCATTTTCCTTAGGCGACATTACAATTTTAAGGCGCACTCTTGGTCTTTTGTTCTGCCATATAAATTTTGACATTAATTTATCTAGAAATTTGAAAGTAGATTGTGGTATAACAGCAGGGAGGTTTTGGAACAGAAATAATAATCTTGGCAGAATATTCATTCTTATACATTCAATTCTACCCAAAAGAGAAAGCGGTAGTACATCCCATCTGTTTAAATCAGTTCTGATTTCCTTTAACAATTTATCATAGTTAGATGAAAACAACTGCGTAGTCTTAGGGGTAAGAATTACTCCAACATATCTAAACCCCTGCTTGGAGTGTCTGAATGAGACAAGATTATCCAACTGAAATGGCCAAGTCCCAACAGTCATTAAGGCTTCGGATTTGTTTGTATTAATTTTATAACCTGATATCATACTATACTCCTTAAGACTGTGGAGCAAGGCTGGAACAGAAGTGATAGGGTTTTCCAGAAATAATAAAATATCGTCAGCGAAAAGTGACAATTTATGCTGAACATTTGATTCATCTCTTATTCCCTGTATGAGAGGATTGGATCTAATCGGTTCGGCTAACGGCTCTATACTCAAAGCAAATAGTGAGGCTGAAAGAACTTCACCCTGCCTAGTGCCGCGTCCCAGTGGGAAAAATTTTGAGCAGTGCCCATTGACCCTTACTCGTGACTTTGGGTTTTTATAAAAAGTTTGGACCCATTTTATAAACGTCTCATTAAAGCCCATGTGCCTCAATGTCTGTTGTAGGAAGCCCCAGTCCACCCGATCAAACGCTTTCTCAGCATCCAAGCTGAGAAGCATTGATGGGGTGTTCCTTTTCTGTGCCACTATTTGGAGGTTTAAAGCTCTTCGAACATTATCAGTCCCCTGTCTATGGGCGATAAAGCCAGTCTGATCGGGTTTCACAAGTTTTCTCATATATTTACACATGCTATTTTCATTTCTGGATTTGAGCATCAGAGAGCACCGGGGCCAACCATCAATGTGGATGTGAGCATGCAGAAGAGGATCAACCCGGCGAAAATATTGTGTTGACAAAAAGGAGTTCAACGACGTCTTCACCTACACGAAAAGACTGCCATGATCCGGATTTGGACTGGGCATGCTGCGGGCACAACACAGAGTACTAAATGCTATACAAAGAAAGCAATCTTTCCACTGGCCCCGGGCCTGCACATACAGAGTCAACGGCAAGCTTCAGCTCAGTTCTCTTAAAGTCCCCCACCACCGCTTGCTTAGACAGTAGGGACTTAAAGCAACAGCCTCTGGTGGAACGGCAACGGCATTCTGTCGTTCTATTGTGCACGTGAGACATTAACTGCTAACTCGCGACATTCTACTGTAACTGTCTACTACGGGAGAACAGCTGATTTGCCGTAGTCGTTACTACGTGACAGATTAAGAAAGTTAATGTTATACTTTAGGTTATGTGGCATTGTAATTGTTTCTGTATATCATTAAATGCCAAAAGCAACCCTTCTCTTGCTTTTTAAAATCACTTCCTTTTTTTGTATTTTGTCTGATGATTAAATTACCCCTACGCCGTCCTCTTTACTGTCGCTTATTGATTTTTGCGCTCTTTTGCTACGGCAGTTAACGCTTACTTCCGGCTGCCGTTGCCGTTCCATCAGCAGCTGTTGCTTAAAGTCCCTAGTAACCAAGCATTACAGCAAGCAAAACAACACCAAATGCTGGGAAATAACCCTGCCACATCTTATCTTGAAGAGGAAGACCACCTCCCTCAAAGGCTGGGAAGAGCACAGCAAGAGTTTAGGGGAGGTCTGCAACAAACCTTTGCTCGAACAGGAACCCTGGACCCTCAGATTAAAAGTCTGATGCTCTACCATTTGAGCTAGCCGGGCTTTTGCCAGGGAACAGCCACCCTAGGGATATAACAGCACTTTCTCCTTAAAGTGTTCATGCTTTGTCAGCTTAAAGTTTGTGGCATTAAAGGATGAAGACCACAATTTATAAAGGGACGAGAGAGATAGGCTGCTCCTTCCAAAGCTAGGAACAATGATATTGAAAGAGTGGAGTTTTTTTTTTCATGGTATGTTGCTAACTCTAAGGTGGTTTAGACAAACGAGCAATTGGGACATAATGAGTAGGTTTCTGTTTGACTTTTCTAAAAGAGAACGAATGCAACATTTCAAAACACTAATATCCATGTTTTTTTCATAAATTATAATGCGGCGACTCTTGAGCTGCACATCGTGAAGGCCGTGAAGTTGTCGGGGGATGCCAAAGCCATTGCTCCGACAGCCTGAATAGAATGGCCAAAATCACAGATGATCTGGGCCTTTTGAAACGATGCCCACTTCAGGCTTGAAAAGAGCCCAATTTCCGTGTTAGAAAAAAAAGCATCTTGTACAAAGATTCTGGACGTCACAACTCCTGTCACAATCAGACAAAGTGATAAAGGGGCCACGTAGTCAGCAGGGTTCGAACCTGCGCGGGGAGACCCCAAAGGATTTCAAGTTCATCGCCTTAACCTCTCAGTCACAACTACTCTTGAAAGTGAGTCAGTGATAGTGGTAGTGAGTCACATGCTATTTTCTTTTCTGGAAGTGAGCAGCAGAGGACACTGGGGCCAACCATCAATGTGGATGTGAGCAGCAGAGGATGCACTCAGCTAACATATTGTGTTGGCAAAAAGGAGTTCAACGACACCTTCACCCAGACATGGGCAGTATTTCAATTAAATGTATTTTAAATACGTATTTAATTACTTTAGTGTATTTTGTAATTTGTATTTTGCAGGTGTGGGAAAAATAAAATGTAGTTTGTAACAAAATATTTTGAGGGAGTGTATTTAGAGTATTTCAAATACTTAAGAAAAATCACCATATGCTTATCACACACCCTGTAGAACGGGCTCCCTCCAAGAAGTGAATGAGTTTTGAACACAGGAGAGGAAGTGGTGCTGCTCCTCTTAAAAACGGCATTAAAGGGTTAGTTCACCCAAAAATGAAAATTCTGTCAGTAATTACTCACCCTCATGTTGTTCCAACCCCGTAAGACCTTCGTTCATCTTCGGAACACAAATGAAGATATTTTTGATTAAATCTGAGAGCTGGATCACTCCTCCATAGGCTTCTAAGACATTATAACTTGCTGGCCCAAAAAATGTATTAAAGATATCGTTAATATAGTCCAAGTGACTACAGTGGCTCAATCTTAAGTTTATAAAGTGACGAGAATACTTTTTGTGCGCAAAAAAACAACAAAAATAACTTTATTCCACTTTTCATTTCCTTCTCTCTGGGCCTCGAGTTATTTCACGTAGTATAACTGCGCAGCGCGTCTGTGTTGCACGTCACATGTAGGCTCACTATTGGCCGACGCTGGTCATGTGTGTGATGCGTGTGACGTGCAACACAGATGCGCTGCGCTAAAACACTACGTGAAATAACTCGAGGCCCAGAGAGAAGGAAATGAATAGTGGAATAAAGTTGTTTTTTTTTCCGCACAAAAAGTATTCTCGTCGCTTTATAAACTTAAGATTGAGCCACTGTAGTCACTTGGACTATATTAACAATGTCTTTAAAGGTGAACTAAGTAACTTTTTTATCTTAACCGAACAGCTTCGGAGTAATTGGAATGGTTATATGACTGTTTTCGGGTTGAATGGTGGTCTTCTCGCACCCCTCGAGCGCCTGTGAGACGAAAAAACACCCTTGCAACTTTGGGCCGGTGGCCGCAGCATCAGGAAGTATCGCGTGATATCAGGTCTCGTGATGTAACAAACTGCTTTACGGCACTGCACACATACACTATCTAAACATTTATATGCTAGCCTTCTGTGTATTATACATACCTCAGTGGACATGGCTCTGTGCGTTCGCCGGGTTCTTTGAAAACAAGTGCACATGACCAGCGGGAGAAGATGGGACGAGCCAACGAGTTTTAACGACAGTGTTGTCAAATATCTATTCCGAAGCTGTAGGGGGAGCTCTATAGAGAAACCTGCGAGCAAAAAGCATAATGCAGCTTTAATACATTTTCTGGGCCAGCAAGTTATAATGCCTTATGCCTATGTCGGAGTGATCCATCTCTCAGATTTCATCAAAAATATCTTAATTTATGTTCTGAAGATGAACGAAGGTCTTACGCGGTTGGAACAACATGAGGGTGAGTAATTACTGACAGAATTTTCATTTTTGGGTGAACTAACCCTTTAAGATTATTGTGGGAGTATTTTTGTATTTTCAAAATACTAATTACTTGTATTTTATTTAAATACATTTTTCACATCAGTATTTTGTATATTATTTTGTTACATTTCATGAGCCAGTATTTGTAGTTTGTAACAAAATAGTTTTTGATGTATTTGTGCCCACCTCTGCCTTCACCTACACAAAAGCTACGTAATATGCTATCAGTTTCCGATGCAGAAAAGTTAGTTCATGCATTCATGACCTCGAGACTAGATTACTGTAATGCTTTATTAGCTGGTTGTCCTGCATCCTCAATAAACAAGCTACAGTTAGTCCAAAATGCAGCCGCTAGAGTTCTTACTAGATCAAGAAAATATGATCATATAACACCGATTTTATCATCACTGCATTGGTTACCTATAAAGTTCCGTATCAATTACAAGGTATTGCTACTGACTTATAAAGCCCTAAACGGCTTAGCTCCAGTCTATTTAACGGATCTTCTATCGCCCTATAATCCATCGCGCTCTTTAAGATCACTACATTCGAGGCTTTTGGTCATACCTAGGATATCCAGATCCACCAAAGGAGGGAGAGCATTTTCACATTTAGCTCCGAAACTCTGGAATAGCCTTCCTGATACTGTTCGTTGCTCAGACTCGCTCTCCCAGTTTAAAACTAGATTAAAGACGCATCTCTTCAGCCAGGCATTCATATAACATTTTAAATCTTACTGTTCAAACTACAATCTGGCCTCTAGTTCATAAATGCCAGAGGAGAACTGGCCCCCGACTGAGCCTGGGTTCTCCCAAGGTTCTCTTACGAGAGTTCTCTCGTACTGCGTTTTATCAAAACGCTACGGGAAAAGTCTCTTTTCACGAAACACTGAAGCAAAAAATTATCCTTTAATTTTCATATATGTAAAACGCGTTGCGGCAGCAGCAGTCAGCTGAAGCGAGACGGCTTGTTCGCTCATTGGCTGCTCTGCGGCAACTGCATAAGCCTATCGAGCGAGGCCTGAGGTGACGTCAGGCCAATGAGGGCGCTTCGCGACTTCGCCACTTCCCGCCGAGACGGGCGTGGCTTACCTCTATAAAAGGAGCTCGAGAAGGCTGATTCACTTGATTTTAATCTCTTCAGCGAAGCGCACGCATCGCTGGATCACGAGGAAGCACGCGTCGTCTGATGCAAGCACTTCAGCGGGACGAGCCCTTGAAGCCGCTGGCCAACGCCGCCTTCTACCGCCGTACCTGCTGCGCTTTCCGACGCCATATCCTTTACATTCTTGTTCTTGTGTATGTGTGTGTGTGTGTGTTCGCTTTGCAACACACACCCCTAAAAGAGTGAGTTTTTCAAGATGCCTTCTCATGCAGCGCTCGCGCTCGCTGACGGCGAACGCCTTCACTCCGAGCCAATTGCCTACGGTGACTCTGAGGACTCGCCGGGCATCCTTTCCGAGGCTGCCCTTCCTGGAAGCGGATGGCGGGATTAGTTTTTCTTTACGTTACAAGAAAAGCTACCCTGCCTCTGCACGCGTCATTCACCGGCGAAGGAGAAAAGAGTGTTCTTAGTCCCACCGTTGGTCGGTCTGACCTCTTTTCTCTCACATTTCTCAGTTCCCTGTTCGGCGACTGGAAATATTATTGCAGCAAGTGAGTCTGTTACACGCTTGCCTGCCAGCAAACGCCGAAGAATACATGTTGACGCCGCTTTCAAAAGCCTGTATCCCCCTGTGGCTCAGTGGTGGAATTATAGGTTTTCCACGCGGGAGACCGGGGTTCGGATCCCGGTCTAGCGGCATATATATTTATGCCGCCAATGCTTGCTCTGTCAGTCCCCTGAAGGCGACTGCAGAGATGCATTTTGCAGCCAGCGAGCGCGTAGTACCCGCTTGCCTGCAACCGAACACCGTTTCTACGGTTCCCGTGCGTCACTGGCGAAAGGAGAATGGAGTGTTTTCAGCCCCGCTGAAACTGGGCGATTTCCACTCTTCTCACATTCTGGCATTTTGCAGGCGTCTGAAAATGCAAATCACTCTGTCTGTTCCCCGAGAGGCAACTGCAGACGTGTTTTTTGCTGCCCACGAGCACGTGGTACATGCCTGCAAGCAAACGCCAGTGTGGATAATACTCGCGCTGACTTTGTTTATGTATCTTCACTGTGGTCCAGTGGTAGATTCTTAGACTTGCGCGCAGGGGATCGGAGGTTCGAACCCCAGGCCGGCCTGCAGAAAATATTTATGCCGCCGAATGCAAATCACTCTGTTTGTTCCCCGAGAGGCAACTGCAGACGTGTTTTTTGCTGCCCACGAGCACGTGGTACATGCCTGCACGCAAACGCCAGTGTGGATAATACTCGCGCCGACTTTGTCTATGTATCTTCACTGTGGTCCAGTGGTAGATTCTTAGACTTGCGCGCGGGGGATCGGAGGTTCGAACCCCAGGCCGGCCGGCAGAAAATATTTATGCCGCCGAATGCAAATCACTCTGTTTGTTCCCCGAGAGGCAACTGCAGACGTGTTTTTTGCAGCCCACGAGCACGTGGTACATGGCCGGACTTCTACCGAAGTCCCGGCCACGGCCGATGATGCTATATGTGTAGAGAAGATGCCCACTGCTAGTGCCCATCCCTACACACTAGCACAGCCCTTCACACAGGGCCCGCGCTCATATATTCGACTCGGGTCGATCACGCACGCAACATAGTGAACGTGCCCACTGCCTAGTGCCCACAAACACTATGTTCTGCATGCCTTGTGGTTTCTGTAAAGACAAAACCTGTGTGCATTCACTCTGCTCAGACAGACAGTGCACTCATTGCAGTAACTGTGCCCGCTCTCCCGCGCCCACACTTACTCACGGTATTTTCTGGTGTCCCGGCCACGGCCGATGGTGCTATAAGTGTAGTGTCGATGCCCACTCCTCAGTGCCCATCTCTACACACAAGCACAGCCCTACACTTAGGGCTCGCGCACATAAATTCGACTCAGGTCGATTGCGCTTCCAACATAGTAAAAGTGCCCGCTACCCAGTGCCCACGAACACTATGTCTATCAGATCACAGGCTCTCTGTAAAAACGAGACCTGTGAGCGCGCGCGCTGCTCACACAGGCAGCGCGCCCAAAGCAGTAAATGTGCCCGCTCCCAGCCCACATCTACTCGCACACATGAGTCCAACGGGACTCTCGCAGCCCTCCCTCACTCAGCCAAGCACTGTTGTAAGGTCGAGGACGAGCGTTCCGCCCGCTGTATTAAGCGCGCCCCCCGCCTCAAATGCCACAGGCATAACGCCTACGTTTGTGAGCCCCGTAGCACCTCTGTCGCACGACAAACAGAGCGCGCTCTGTATCCGGCCCTTAGCCAACCATGCAGATGCATGGGCAGCGCTTCCAGGGGTTTCGGACTGGGTCTTAGGCATTATAAAGAGAGGCTTCTCGCTACAGTTTTATCGACGCCCTCCACGCTTCACAGCGCGCGTCGAAACTTCGGTACCGTTGAAAGTAGCACACCTACTTCGCGCCGAAATATCAAAACTGATAAGCAAAGGGGCGATAGAGCGTGTTCCCCGAGCTCAAAGCGAACAGGGGATATACAGCAGATACTTTCTAGTCCCCAAAAAGGACGGCGGTATCAGACCCATTCTGGATCTAAGACGGCTGAACAGAGTGTTAGTGAAACGCCGTTTCAAAATGCTCACGACCAGCAAAATTCTCGCGCATGTTCGCCGAGAAGACTGGTTCATGTCGATAGATCTGAAGGACGCGTATTTTCAAATACAGATAGCGTCACATCACAGGCGATACTTGAGATTCGCCTTCGAGGGTCAGACATACCAGTATACAGTCCTGCCTTTCGGCTTGTCCCTGGCACCTCGTACATTTACGAAATGCATGGACGCAGCGCTCGCTCCTCTCAGACTCAGAGGCATGCGAGTGCTGAACTATTTGGACGACTGGTTGATCCTAGCCCAATCACGATCTCAGCTCGTAGAGCACAGAGCCATTTTACTCGATCACCTCGAGAATCTTGGTATCACGGTCAATTGGGCGAAGAGTTCACTGAACCCCAGTCAAACGATTTCGTTTCTGGGTATAGTTCTGGACTCACAGTCTATGACAGCGCGGATGTCGCCACAGCGCGTGCTGAGCATTCAGCGCGCGGCGAAGTCTTCCGCCGCGGCGCTTTCACCCCGCTCAGGAAGTTTCAAAGGATGCTGGGTCTCATGGCCTCAGCATCGTCAGTTCTCTGGCTGGGCTTGCTCCGCATGCGCCCGCTGCAGTTCTGGTTGAAAGCGCGGGTGTCCGGTCGATTACGCCTCAAGGTCGATCAGGACTGTGTCACAGCCCTGGTGCCTTGGATGGCGGACGACTGGTACCGATCAGGTGTAAGCCTGGGGACTTCCTCGAGGGTGAGGATGGTGTCGACAGACGCATCCACCTCGGGATGGGGAGCGCTGCTCGAGGGCAGACCGTTCTTCGGCCTATGGTCGGAACGAGAAAAGCTCCAACACATAAACTGCCTAGAAATACTGACAGTGCACAACGCGCTGACGCGTTTTTTGTCCCCACTTCAAGGACCAGCACGTCATAGTCCGTTCGGACAACATGGCTGTGGTGTCCTACATAAATCGCCAGGGCGGTCTGAATTCCATATCCCTGTACAGGCTGGCGAATCGCCTCCTACTATGGGCTCAGCACAACTTACGCTCGCTGAGAGCAGTGCATGTACCTGGGCTTCAGAATGTGGGCCCAGACAGACTGTCCAGGAACAACGTTCCCCCAGGCGAATGGTCTCTACACCCACAAACAGTCCGGCTGTTGTGGGAGAGATTCGGCAAAGCGGAGGTGGACCCATTCGCGTCCCACGAAAACGCTCACTGCCCCGCGTTCTTTTCAAAGACCGACAGCGCGCTGTCCCAAAGGTGGCCGCGCTGCCCGCTATACGCTTTTCCCCCCGTCTCCCTCCTGCCACAGGTGTTGGAACGGGTCAGGAAAACAAAATGCCCAGTGCTGCTTGTAGCACCGTTCTGGAAGAACCAGGCATGGTTCCCAGTTCTGATGCAGTTAGCAGACATCGCTCCATGGCCAGTGCCGTTGAGGAGAGATCTCCTCTCGCAGGCCAGGGGCTCGATTTGGCACCCACACCCGGAACTGTGGTCCCTTCATGTGTGGGCGCTCAACGGATACCCGTTGGTCTCGCAGAGGGAGTCATGAATACCATCACTGAGGCTAGAGCGCTGTCGACCCGGCGGCTCTATGCTTTAAAGTGGTCGGTTTTTTCCGGCTGGTGTACAGCTCGGAGCCTTTCACCCCTCGAATGTGAGGTAACGGAGGTTCTCTCCTTCCTACAAGAGCTGTTGGATAAGGGCAGATCCCCTTCCACGCTCAAGGTGTATGTGGCGGCTATTTCAGCGTTCTCCGGTTCAACGCTGGGTCAGTCACTGGGAAGGAATGATTTAGTCATCCGCTTCCTCAGGGGAGCTAGGAGACTGAATCCACCCAGACCTCCTTCAGTCCCTATGTGGGACCTTTCTACGGTCCTGGCGGCCATGAAAGGTGCCCCTTTCGAGCCTATCCAGTCTATCAGCCTCAAACATTTGTCTTTCAAAACAGTGTTTTTGATGGCTCTCGCTTCAGTGAAGCGCATAGGCGATCTGCACGCGCTCTCTGTGAGCCCGACGTGCTTGGAGTTTGGTCCTAATGACTCTAAGGTCATACTCAAACCTAAGCACGGCTATGTGCCGAAATCCCTCAACACGCCTTTTCGGGCTCAGGTTATTTCCCTGGCTGCCCTGCCGGCGTCGAGTGAGGAGGGGGACTCGAGTTTTCTTTGCCCTGTTAGGGCTTTAAGAACTTATATGTCCCGCTCTGCTGCCTTCAGACAGACAGAGCAGCTCTTTGTCTCGTTCAGCGGACGTTCCAAAGGAATGGCTGTTTCGAAACAGAGTCTATCCAGATGGATAGTTGACGCCATAGCGCTGGCTTATACTGCCAAGGGCATTCAATGCCCGTTGGGAGTCAGAGCGCACTCTACGAGAGGCGTTGCCTCCTCGTGGGCTTGGTCCAGCGGGATTTCCTTACAGGATATATGTACGGCGGCAGGCTGGGCCTCTCCGTCTACATTTATCAGGTTTTATAACCTAGAGGTTCCCGCCTTACAGGCTAAGCTTTTGTCGGTGTAATCTATTTACAGGCGCAATGCGCTACCGACTATATTGGGCAGAACTGTGTAAGACCCACGTTTCCCACATTAGTGCAGGCTCCCTACCCTGTCTATGTGATGTCATATTCGCGTCTGTGGACATGTCTATATAAGGACGGAGGAAAACCCCTCCTGTCTTTAGACTCTCCCTGTGAGGTCACGTTAAGTCTGCGGACGCTGCAGTATAGGGAATTAAGGTCCCCCCCCTTATTCCCTGACTCTGTGTGAGTCTATCTGGTGATTATGCACTGTATGCCTGAAATAGCTTCCGGTGATCAGTGTTTTTATCCCAGCACGCACAGCGTTTTGCAAGGGGTTCCCGTAGCGTTTTGATAAAACGCAGTACGAGAGAACTCTCGTAAGAGAACGTACTCGGTTACTAACGTAACCTCGGTTCTCTCTAGAAGAGGGAACGAGTACTGCGTTCCCTGCCGTGCGTTTGGTTCACTCTGGTTCGCTTCGGCGATCAAAATCAAGTGAATCAGCCTTCTCGAGCTCCTTTTATAGAGGTAAGCCACGCCCGTCTCGGCGGGAAGTGGCGAAGTCGCGAAGCGCCCTCATTGGCCTGACGTCACCTCAGGCCTCGCTCGATAGGCTTATGCAGTTGCCGCAGAGCAGCCAATGAGCGAACAAGCCGTCTCGCTTCAGCTGACTGCTGCTGCCGCAACGCGTTTTACATATATGAAAATTAAAGGATAATTTTTTGCTTCAGTGTTTCGTGAAAAGAGACTTTTCCCGTAGCGTTTTGATAAAACGCAGTACTCGTTCCCTCTTCTAGAGAGAACCGAGGTTACGTTAGTAACCGAGTACGTTTTTTTTCTCCATTGGGTCACCTGATGGAGTTTTAGGACACCATTAGGTCACTTGATGGAGTTTTCGGTTCCTTGCCACTGTTGCCTTTGGCTTGCTCAGTTGGGGATATTTTGGGGATATTAATTAAATTTTATCAATCAATAAATTTACACTAGAAACAACCTTGTTGTGTTATTTTGGTTTAATGCTGTGAAGCTGCTTTGATGCAATCTGTATTGTGAAAAGCGCTATATAAATACACTTGACTTGACTTGACTTGACAAAAACCTGCTCACTTCAGGCTTGAAAAGAGATGTGGGTTGCCCAGTTTTCCGTGTTAGAGAAAAAAATGCAGCTCGTACAAAGCTCCTGAATGTCACAATTCCTGTCGCAAACAGACAGAGAGCCACGTAGTCGGCAGGGTTCGAACCTGCGCGGGGAGACCCCAATGGATTTCAAGTCCATCGCCTTAACCTCTCGGCCACGACTACTCCCGCCAGTGTGTCAGATGGGGACGTCTGCAACAAACTGTCTGACCTTCACCCAAACAGGGACTTGAACCCTGGACCCTCAGATTAAAAGTCTAATGCTCTACCGACTGAGCTACCCTGGCTCTTGCCAGGGAACAGCCACCCTGGGGATATAACAGGTATACAGGTATATTTCTCCTTAAAGTGTTCGTGCTTTGTCAGGTTAAAGTTTGTGGCATTAACCCCTTACCTGACAGACCCAAGTTTGGCAAGTGGGGCATACATGACATACCCAAAATAAAAAGTCATTCTGAATAGACACATAACCAACATATATTTAGAAAGCCAACTCTTGACAGTTTACAGTTCAGGACTCAGAATTAATCAGACTCTTATTAATATTGAGATATAAAAGCTCAAACATAAAAACAAAAACATATATTAAGAGTATATTTATTAAATGTATAAACATATTATGTCATTATTTCATCCTCACTTGTACCCGCACTCACACACATCATAAACACCTCTCTTCACACTGGTACCTTTCCCACAGCATTTAAGCAGGCTCGTGTTACCCCACTGCTTAAGAAACACACTCTAAATCCAGCACATCTGGAAAATTACAGACCGATATCTCTCCTTCCATTCGTTGCGAAAACACTTGAACGAGTTGTTTTCAACCAGATCTCTTCCTTCCTTACACAGAACAACCTCTTGGACAACAATCAGTTTGGTTTCAAAGGCGGACACTCAACTGAGACTGCCCTGCTCTCAGTAATTGAAGCTCTGAGACTGACAAGAGCAGCTTCCAAATCCTCAGTTCTCATCCTGCTGGATCTGTCTGCTGCCTTTGACACAGTTAACCACCAGATCCTCCTGTCAATCCTAAAGATGAAGGGCATCTCAGGAACCGCACTCCAACGGTTCAAGTCTTACCTCTCAGGTAGGTCCTTTAGGGTATCGTGCAGGGGTGTGGTGTCTAAGACCCAACATCTAGCTACTGGAGTGCCTCAGGGCACAGTGCTTGGACCACTTCTCTTCTCCATCTACATGACATCACTAGGATCTGTGATTCAGAAACATGGCTTTTCCTATCACTGCAACACGCTGATGACACACAACTCTACCTCTCATTCCAGCCTGACGATCCGACGGTAGCTGATCGTATCTCAGCCTGCCTGACAGACATTTCAACGAAACATTTCACCTTCAACTAAACCTTGCGAAGACAGAGCTACTCGTGGTCCCGGCCAACCCAACACTTCATCACAACTTCACCATTCAGCTAGACTCGTCATCCATAACTCCATCAAGGTCAGCCAGGAACCTTGGTGTTGTAATTGATGATCAATTGAACTTCACAGACCACATTGCTAGAACTGCCCGGTCATGTAGATTTGCCATTAGGAGGATCAGGCCCTTCCTATCAGAGCATGCTACACAACTCCTTGTCCAAGCGCTAGTTCTATCCAGACTGGACTATTGTAATGCTCTCCTGGCTGGTCTTCCAGCTTGCACGGTCAGACCTCTGCAACTGATCCAGAATGCCGCAGCTAGAGTGGCTAGAGCACATGTCACTCCTCTCCTCACAAAAATTGCACTGGTTGCCAGTTGCCGCTCGCATCAAATTCAAGTCACTGACGTTTGCCTACAGAACAACCACTGGCTCTGCTCCCTTTTACTTAAACTCATTACTTCGGATGTATGTGCCATCCAGAAACTTGCGCTCTGCAAGCGAACGACGTCTTGTGGTGCCATCTCAAAGAGGCACAAAATCTCTTTCTCTGACTTTTACCATGACTGTTCCCTGCTGGTGGAATGAACTGCCTAAGGGGCCGATCACACCTGACGCGTTTTTTGCAGTGAGAGGCGCCTATTTTCAATTGGTTTCCTATGGCAGTGAGCGTTCTGCGCGCTGTTTATACGCCTGCTGCGCCTCGCGTTTTACCGCCCGCTGCGCCTCGCGTTTTTGAAGTTGAAAAAAAAGCAACTCCGAGCGGAAAAAGCGCCCGACGTCATCGCGTTTTTTTCCACTGTCCAATCGAATGAATTGAGAGGCGGGCCTTCCGTTTAAGTGATGAAAGCTACAGTTGCTTGAACGCCAGGAGAGTGCGATGATAGAGGATAAACTTGTGGTGCTCTCGCGGGTTACCAGGAGCTTAACGACTTCACGAACCGTAACTACCACAATGTTAACAGAAAGTAAATAAAGGTAATAAAAGGCTGATTTGACGTTTACTTGACTGACAGGACAGCTGTTTCATTGGTTGCCTAGCAACATAAAAAACGCAGCGCACTGCTCGTTCTGTGTAATGTAAAGTGCTGTGCACCTCGCGTTTTCGAACCTGAAAAACGCGTCAGGTGTGATCGGCCCCTAACTCAACCAGAGCTGCTGAGTCCATAGCCACTTTCAAGAAACTGCTGAAGACGCTTCTTTTTCGACAGCACTTGATCCACTAATACTAACACTTTCTATTCTATTCTATTCTATTCTATTCTATATAAAAAAATTGTATTAACATTTACTGCGTTAGATTAAACTGAGAAGGGTCATAGCACTTGCATATTGTTGTCCTACTGTTAGTTTAACTGCTTCTATTGTTCTCATTTGTAAGTCGCTTTGGATAAAAGCGTCTGCTAAATGAATAAATGTAAACTATGTGAATGTAATATAACAACTTATAACCACAACCACAGTGTAGCCACCGGTGTGATCATGCTTCATTTTAAATCTGAGGATGATATCTCTAAAACTATGAAGTGTAGATACATTTTATAACATTTTCTAAGATGATGTCAGGGGAGTTTTTTAGAGAAGGCTGATGAGATGCTAATCAAATATGTTATTGCCCTGTAATCACCCATTTACAGTCTATGACTAATGTCTGGTGAGGAGAACTGGCCCATTCATGCTTTATTGTAGTCAATCGACGAACCTTTGACACCTCTTTATTCTGCCATTATGGCTTGGCCATCTACACTTCTTTCATCCCACTTTACATGAATAATCCACCTATTATCTTAAGTCTTTCTAAAAAACAAAACAAAACAAAGAAAAACTATTCTTGGGACCTTATGTGAATTCTTTTAACAAATTAATAATAAGAAATAAGAGCCTTATCGGGGCTGTCGAACTGTCTAGTGCATGCACGTAAACACAGATAAACCGGAGAAGACATTACTGACTACATATGAGTGATGACATTCTATTCAAAATAATGAATGTTACAGATGAATTATTTTGCATTCCTGACATAAATTAAGAAATGAATGTTTTAACATAAACAGTGGTCAAATATCAAAGCTAGTGTCTTAAATCTTTCTGTCAGTTTGTCCAGATCAAGTAAGAGTGTGAAGTTTTAATGGGTAGTGAATGTTGAACAACAATAATCTGTGGCCATCTGCGATCTTTGACGCGTAAGGGGGGCCCGTGGTGTGTGAAGGAGGGCTGGGATGATCGCGGAGCTAACATATTCAGCTCGACGGCTCTGGCCAAGCTGTAATGTAAAAGAAACGCTATTGCCAATTTTAAAAAGGGGAGGAGCTGCTCAATATGTCCCGTCCTGTCTCCCTGTTTCAGTGGAAATTACGTCAACACTGAAAAATGCTGCGCGTTTCAAGGCACTTCAGTGGGTCTTTAAGTGCTCTTAAGCGGCCTTATTAAGTATTAATATTATTTCATCTGTAAGTACAGTTTTTTTTTAAAATAGATTATTTTTAACATTTGAATTACACTACACAATACAATTAAGTGCACTTATTTCACAAGAGATTGTATGTTAATATGACAGTGAGAAACCTTTTTTAATTTGATGATAAATCATTAGTTTTTTACTGAAATAAAGGATGTTCTTTTGTTCAGTGTGCAAAGAAAATGTCAAAATCAAGAAAGGTGAGGATGTTCAAGAAATCAAGCACTTTCCACTTCTATTCCAGACTCTTACATTGTTTGCAATGAGCTAAATCTAGGTGATTAACGTCACTCATTTGAAGGGCTGTTTTACAGGATCAGTGCCGAGTTCACACTGAACGATTTTCATTCGCCGACAGGTTTTGGAAGATCGCCAACAAATGCCCGAAATCATAGGCAATCGGTGCTCGTTCACGCGAGTGACAATCACGCAGTGTGAATTATCAACGACGCGATCTGAGAGAATCATCGATGAGTCGCCAACGCCCGTGAGATATTTGGCATGTTAAATATCTGGACCTGTCTGCGATTCAAAATCCTGCTGTGGTAATGTGTTCTGACTGAAAACTACAGGACAGCGGGATGTTTGGGGAAGAGTTATAGACCAGAATATCAGTATTTTAACAGAAACAAAGCACAAACATTTGCTTGACCAGCAGCAACAGTAGCACATTGTAAAATTATTTACCCCCAACTCTCTTTGCACAATTAACACACAATTCTTGCTCCCCTCGTCTCCCCAAGCATAATTGTTTTTTTTCTCTCCTTTTTGCTGCAAATTAGCGTACAGACAATTTGGATTGCAAATCTTTTTGCAGGCTATATTTTTTAATAACCATTTAATGATCTTGCATTATTTCCTTATCACTTCTCGCGTGGGTTTGGTTGTGAAACGCAGTTTGCAGACCAGACGGTTGTCAGCGATTCTTTCTTTTGTCAAGTCATGCAGTGTGAAACCCCCTGTCATTGGTGCATCGTGCAGTGCGCACACAGCAGCAACTGGACGTTACCCCAGATAGTCGTGCAGTGTGAAAAGAACAGTGACCCGACTACTCTGAAAATTGTGCAGTGTGAACTCGGCATTACAGGCATTCAGAACTCATTTGGTCGCAGGTAACTAAAGGGATCATCTGTTAGTAGGCTTGAAGTTGCAACTTCCTAAAATGACCACTAGAAGACACAATTTCACTAAAATGCTTCAGCAGAAAGCAGAAGACTATTGGTCAAGAGGCAATACTGGTTGAAACTTCAGATCCTATAGCAATCAATAATAGAATTGTTTGTCCAATCATTGCATTTGGATTCAGACGTTTCCAGGTCAATGCCAAAATGAATCTGCATCAGTCAGGTGGTACAACTAGAGCACTGCAAGTTATTTACATTCGTTATCACTGTAATGTTATGCATTTTAGACACGAGGCAACTTGGTGCAGTCTTTTGTCTCGTGACACTTTACAGACTCTGCTGTGCTCAAGCGTTTTGAAGGAGGCGTGGCTTTGGAGGGTGGGATCTCATGCATTGATTCCAATGAGCCATTATGTGAGAGAACAGCCAAATTAACACTGGAATACAAAAATCTAATTCCTAATTTTCTCACTTAAATAAAAGAGAGGAAAATGGCCTTAGAAGTGAGATTTATTTGGTGATAAACAGGGTGATAAACACACCATACATCCAATGGTTAAATCAGCACAGTTAACAGCATGCATAGCCACATTACTTATGGCCAGGACATTGGCCATAAGGGTAAGTTGGCGGTTCAGCTGCAGGCTTCACTGGAGCCTTGGGCGGTTCGGCTGCAGGCTTCCCTGGAGGCTTTGGAGGCTTTGGAGGTTCGGCTGCAGGCTTCCCTGGAGGCTTCCCTGGAGGCTTTGGAGGTTCGGCTGCAGGCTTCCCTGGAGGCTTTGGAGGTTCGGCTGCAGGCGTCACTGGAAGTTCGTTTGAAGGCTCCAGAGGTTCGGTAGAAGGCTCCGGCTCAGGTAGTTCGGCTGCAGGCTTCCCTGGAGGCTTTGGAGGTTCGGCTGCTGGCTTCCCTGGAGGCTTTGGAGGTTCGGCTGCTGGCTTCCCTGGAGGCTTTGGAGGTTCGGCTGCTGGCTTCCCTGGAGGCTTTGGAGGTTCGGCTGCTGGCTTCCCTGGAGGCTTCCCTGGAGGCTTTGGAGGTTCGGCTGCTGGCTTCCCTGGAGGCCTCCCTGGAGGCTTTGGAGGTTCGGCTGCTGGCTTCCCTGGAGGCCTTGGAGGTTCGGCTGCAGGCGTCACTGGCAGTTCGTCTGAAGGCTCCAGAGGTTCGATAGAAGGCTCCGGCAGTTCTGTAGAAGGCTCCGGCTCAGGTAGTTCGGCTGCAGGCTTCCCTGGAGGCTTCCCTGGAGGCTTTGGAGGTTCGGCTGCTGGCTTCCCTGGAGGCTTTGGAGGTTCGGCTGCTGGCTTCCCTGGAGGCTTTGGAGGTTCGGCTGCTGGCTTCCCTGGAGGCTTCCCTGGAGGCTTTGGAGGTTCGGCTGCTGGCTTCCCTGGAGGCTTCCCTGGAGGCTTTGGAGGTTCGGCTGCTGGCTTCCCTGGAGGCCTTGGAGGTTCGGCTGCTGGCTTCCCTGGAGGCCTTGGAGGTTCGGCTGCTGGCTTCGGGGGTTCGGCTGCAGGCGTCACTGGCAGTTCGTCTGAAGGCTCCAGAGGTTCGGTAGAAGGCTCCGGCAGTTCTGTAGAAGGCTCCGGCTCAGGTAGTTCGGCTGCAGGCTTCCCTGGAGGCTTCCCTGGAGGCTTTGGAGGTTCGGCTGCTGGCTTCCCTGGAGGCTTCCCTGGAGGTTCGGCTGCAGGCTTTACTGGAGGCTTTGGAGGTTCGGCTGCAGGCTTCCTTGGAGGCTTTGGAGGTTCGGCTGCAGGCTTCCCTGGATGGATACAGATAGTCAACTTTAGTCAGTCCGTTTAGAGGCATTCAGTCTCAGATACAGCACAAGACCCAAATACCAAGTTTTACTCCCCTTTAATTATTAAACATGGTCGTATTAATTGTATGAATTAATTTTGTGAAACCATCCTGTGCTTTAAGCTGTGCTATTGGCTGAATACTTTTTACATTGAGAACGATTAATTATAAAACGGACAAACGGAAATGAGGAAGCTGACCCAAACACTTATAACAAATACCTGCAAATGGATCCATACACTGATGTCCACATCCATTGCAGCAGCATTTCTCATTGTTCGGACAGTCACTGTCATAGGAACACAACTCCGCACACAGTCCCGCTCCAAAATTTGTGCTTGGACACTCCCCTGCCTTTGCTATTATAGAGACACATGACAGAGAAACCACATCACTGAATACTGAATGTCTCATACACTGTATGAAAAATAAATAAAAACACTAAAAATGAGAGATGATCGTACCGGAATTTTCAGTCCATCTACTTCATAGTTTCACATTTAGTTCAAAGTGTTACTTGCGGTTTCTTTGCAATTATTTGTGAAACTTCCTAGCAATTCCTGAGTGAAAACATTTTCTCAGGGTTTTCTCTGGAAGATGTATAGCATGCATGAATAATTATAACTCACTGAAAACAGGCGGCACACATGCAGTCCCACAGGGAAATTTACAGCATTTGTGTCCTCCAGAGCAGTCTCTATCAGAAGTGCATCCTCGTCGGGAGGGCACGACCGTCAGCGTCGCCGGACACTGACCAGACACTACAGAAGAGGATTCAAGAGGATCATTAGGGGAGACCAGGAAGTGCTGTAATAGTTTGCTTCAGCATTTGCAAGTCAGGGGTTTTACAATGAGTCTCAAACTTGATAATATTCACACATTTATCTGCTTCAATTCAAGTAGCTTAGAAATCTATCATTTTTCACTAAACTGCATCAATCGGTTTCAAAGACTGAGAGTGCAGTTACAACCTACCCCACTGTAGTAGAGCGAGTAATAGTGCAATGCTGATAGAAAGCATGGACATCAGATAATATGTTGTCTACAAATTTACTGGTGTACATCTTCAAAAATGACACCATCCCCATGACCACCCTCATTTCCTTTTAAGCATTTTAATAAAGCTACTCAACAGAAAACAAAACAAATATAGATAAAATGCAGAGTTACCGGGTATAATTAGCTCTCCACGTTATATTGTAGGCTTATGCATTTCTTAAAACAAATAAAAACAAAAAAACTTTTGCCTAAAGTTTAAACTCAGGATTGATACAGTCCGGTAGCAATTTTGTAGCCATATTATAACACTAATGTTCTTGTCTTACAATAAACAAAAATGCCTATTAGTGATTATATGGGTTTTACTTGTACAATGAAAAAATGCATAAACTTATGACAGTTTGCATATTTATACTTTGCTTATTAATAAAAGTAAACCAACATACAAAGATGAACTTCCACTTGACGTCTGTACTGTATTTTTGTAAGCAGATGTGTTTGAAATCAAATTTTGTAAGGCACTTTATTTATGCACTTCTTCAGGCTGCGTAATGAAGCTAAAAGAACTTCTCACCTAGGACTCCAGCGTCTGTTGTGCTCAAACAAGCAGACAGACACAATAAAACAGCACTAAATGAGCAGTACACTTGTGCTGTCATCCTCTCGACCTGCAATCTCAAAATCAACTCTGCTGGAAGATGCACTGAATTAGTGAGTCAGGAGGAGCGGACAGCAAGGACCCCAAAACTACAAAGAAAAACCCAACCCTAATGAAAATCACTTGCCTGTAGCTTACTTAATCACTTGCTATCCTCTTAATATAGCCCAATCTTGAAGACCTTGATTAGCTTGTTCAGGTGTGTTTGATTAGGGTTGGATGTCGTAATAATTACCGTAATTAGGAGATGATTGATTGTTTTTATGGCAACACTATCAACGGCAAATGAATCTGCAGTGGCCAGGTAGTCCAGCGATCACGTGGTACAAGTCGGAGTTCTACCACAAGTTACAAGTTGTAATTATGACTAAACTCCTACACCTAAACTCTCCAGGAAATGGATCTCTACTGGAGACTGGCTTAAATCTGCATTGAACTCAAAGAGAACAGGGGCATGTCTAAAATTTGAATTTTGCTGATTGATTTGCGACGTGAATCCATGCAAGTAATTATGAATGAAAACAATGTTTCCAGCCACTGTAGTGAATATAGGGGAATACACAGCCATGGTTATATCATAGCCACTTTAATATTGGATGGTTTCATATGGATTGCATAATCAGATAATATTTGTTCACTCAAGCTTTCTATAGACATATTTCTTATCGTGACCGAGTTTTGGTTCATTTCTGTGACGGAGACCGAGACGGCAGAAAGCGCACCCTGTTTGTTTTCCTTATTTTACAAAAGCACAACATTTAATTGTTATTGTGAGATGCCCGAAATATGAACATGCCCGAAATAAAATCAGATTTTAGAAGAATTTGTAGCGCCACTCAGACAGGTGTGCCAAAACTCTTATTTATAAACTAATGACATCTTCACCTACACAAAAACCTGCTCACTTCAGGCTTGAAAAGAGATGTGGGTTGCCCAGTTTTCCGTGTTAGAGGAAAAAGCAGCTCGTACAAAGCTCCTGGATGTCACAATTCCTGTCACAAACAGACAAAGTGACAAGGAGCCATGTAGTCGGCAGGGTTCAAACCTGCACGGGGAGACCCCAATGGATTTGAAGTCCATCGCCTTAACCTCTCGGCCACGACTACTCCTGCCAGTGAGTCCAATGCTTATTGTGAATACACACACACACACACACACACACACACACACACACACACACACACACACACACACACACACACACACACACACACACACACACACACACACACACACACACACACACACACACACACACACACACACACACACACACACACACACACACACACACACACACACACACACACACACACAAAAAAAAAGACATGAACATTGTCCTGAGACTGGGCTTCATACATTATTTACAATCAGAAACATAAACAATTTAAGGCATAGGCTTATGTCCTATTTCAGAAAGTCAATAACTGGACCCCATCTTCTTTCAAAAACTGGGGTTTTTAATTGCAGTTGTGCTGTCAACCGTTCCATTAAATAAACTTGTCTTATCTTTTGTGTCCATTGCGTAACGGTAGGTGGCTCAGGTTTTAACCAACAGATTGTTATCATTTTCCTTGCCGTCATTAAGAGGAGATGGAGAAGAAATGCTTGGTCTTGAGAAAGATGGTCTGGAAAGATATCCAGTAAAAATATTTGGGAGTAAAAAGAGATGACTCCTCACTTTTAGTAGATTTTCCAAAATGCCCTTAATGTCCTTCCAAAAGCTATGTCTGGTGGGATAGTCCCAAAAGATGTGAGTTTGATCACCGACCAATCCACAGTTCCTCCAACATTTGTCACTCATACTACTCTTGGTGAGGAAAGATTTTAACGGAGTCCTGAAAAATCTAATTTTCGTCTTCCAATCAAACTCCCTCCAGACCTGACTGCCCATACCCTTATTACAGCCAGAGCAAATGTTAACCCAAACATCGTCATCCAGGGTAACATTCAGCTCCATTTCCCATTGTTGTTTTATATGTTGTGTATTATCTGACATGTCAATCAACATTTTTTTGTACATCAAGGACATTTGTTTTTTCATTACACCACCATTTTCAATCAAATTAATAAAATGCTTCTCTATATTTGTAGGCTCTCTTCTGATCAGTTCCCAATCATTATGTTTTGTTACATAGCTCCTTATTTGAAAATACTTATATAAATCACTTGAGGGTAACTTGAATTTCGCTCTTAATTGGGCAAAGGTTTTAATTACATTTCCATCAAACAATTGATTCACTGTGAGGAGACCCCTCTCAGCCCATCCCCGAAAGCCTCTGCTGTCTGATAAAGATGGAAGGAACTCAATATTTCTATTAATAGTCATAGCTCGAGATAAAGCAGTCTTTCCCTTCAACTGCTTTTGGTCCTTATTTCAAATCTTTAATGTATGTTTGACCCATAAATTTGCAATTTTTATTTTTTTCTGAGACTGTAGGTTGAGAAATGGGAGTTGAGAGAGAGAGACTCCTGGCACCGAATATTCTTCCATAGAGACCCACTGTGACTCCGGATCACGAATGATCCATGCCACCACAGCTTTTATTTGGGCAGCCCAATAGTACAATTTGAAGTTTGGTAGATTTAAGCCCCCATTTTCCTTAGGCGACATTACAATTTTAAGGCGCACTCTTGGTCTTTTGTTCTGCCATATAAATTTTGACATTAATTTATCTAGAAATTTGAAAGTAGATTGTGGTATAACAGCAGGGAGGTTTTGGAACAGAAATAATAATCTTGGCAGAATATTCATTCTTATACATTCAATTCTACCCAAAAGAGAAAGCGGTAGTACATCCCATCTGTTTAAATCAGTTCTGATTTCCTTTAACAATTTATCATAGTTAGATGAAAACAACTGCGTAGTCTTAGGGGTAAGAATTACTCCAACATATCTAAACCCCTGCTTGGAGTGTCTGAATGAGACAAGATTATCCAACTGAAATGGCCAAGTCCCAACAGTCATTAAGGCTTCGGATTTGTTTGTATTAATTTTATAACCTGATATCATACTATACTCCTTAAGACTGTGGAGCAAGGCTGGAACAGAAGTGATAGGGTTTTCCAGAAATAATAAAATATCGTCAGCGAAAAGTGACAATTTATGCTGAACATTTGATTCATCTCTTATTCCCTGTATGAGAGGATTGGATCTAATCGGTTCGGCTAACGGCTCTATACTCAAAGCAAATAGTGAGGCTGAAAGAACTTCACCCTGCCTAGTGCCGCGTCCCAGTGGGAAAAATTTTGAGCAGTGCCCATTGACCCTTACTCGTGACTTTGGGTTTTTATAAAAAGTTTGGACCCATTTTATAAACGTCTCATTAAAGCCCATGTGCCTCAATGTCTGTTGTAGGAAGCCCCAGTCCACCCGATCAAACGCTTTCTCAGCATCCAAGCTGAGAAGCATTGATGGGGTGTTCCTTTTCTGTGCCACTATTTGGAGGTTTAAAGCTCTTCGAACATTATCAGTCCCCTGTCTATGGGCGATAAAGCCAGTCTGATCGGGTTTCACAAGTTTTCTCATATATTTACACATGCTATTTTCATTTCTGGATTTGAGCATCAGAGAGCACCGGGGCCAACCATCAATGTGGATGTGAGCATGCAGAAGAGGATCAACCCGGCGAAAATATTGTGTTGACAAAAAGGAGTTCAACGACGTCTTCACCTACACGAAAAGACTGCCATGATCCGGATTTGGACTGGGCATGCTGCGGGCACAACACAGAGTACTAAATGCTATACAAAGAAAGCAATCTTTCCACTGGCCCCGGGCCTGCACATACAGAGTCAACGGCAAGCTTCAGCTCAGTTCTCTTAAAGTCCCCCACCACCGCTTGCTTAGACAGTAGGGACTTTAAGCAACAGCCTCTGGTGGAACGGCAACGGCATTCTGTCGTTCTATTGTGCACGTGAGACATTAACTGCTAACTCGCGACATTCTACTGTAACTGTCTACTACGGGAGAACAGCTGATTTGCCGTAGTCGTTACTACGTGACAGATTAAGAAAGTTAATGTTATACTTTAGGTTATGTGGCATTGTAATTGTTTCTGTATATCATTAAATGCCAAAAGCAACCCTTCTCTTGCTTTTTAAAATCACTTCCTTTTTTTGTATTTTGTCTGATGATTAAATTACCCCTACGCCGTCCTCTTTACTGTCGCTTATTGATTTTTGCGCTCTTTTGCTACGGCAGTTAACGCTTACTTCCGGCTGCCGTTGCCGTTCCATCAGCAGCTGTTGCTTAAAGTCCCTAGTAACCAAGCATTACAGCAAGCAAAACAACACCAAATGCTGGGAAATAACCCTGCCACATCTTATCTTGAAGAGGAAGACCACCTCCCTCAAAGGCTGGGAAGAGCACAGCAAGAGTTTAGGGGAGGTCTGCAACAAACCTTTGCTCGAACAGGAACCCTGGACCCTCAGATTAAAAGTCTGATGCTCTACCATTTGAGCTAGCCGGGCTTTTGCCAGGGAACAGCCACCCTAGGGATATAACAGCACTTTCTCCTTAAAGTGTTCATGCTTTGTCAGCTTAAAGTTTGTGGCATTAAAGGATGAAGACCACAATTTATAAAGGGACGAGAGAGATAGGCTGCTCCTTCCAAAGCTAGGAACACTGATATTGAAAGAGTGGAGTTTTTTTTTTCATGGTATGTTGCTAACTCTAAGGTGGTTTAGACAAACGAGCAATTGGGACATAATGAGTAGGTTTCTGTTTGACTTTTCTAAAAGAGAACGAATGCAACATTTCAAAACACTAATATCCATGTTTTTTTCATAAATTATAATGCGGCGACTCTTGAGCTGCACATCGTGAAGGCCGTGAAGTTGTCGGGGGATGCCAAAGCCATTGCTCCGACAGCCTGAATAGAATGGCCAAAATCACAGATGATCTGGGCCTTTTGAAACGATGCCCACTTCAGGCTTGAAAAGAGCCCAATTTCCGTGTTAGAAAAAAAAGCATCTTGTACAAAGATCCTGGACGTCACAACTCCTGTCACAATCAGACAAAGTGATAAAGGGGCCACGTAGTCAGCAGGGTTCGAACCTGCGCAGGGAGACCCCAAAGGATTTCAAGTTCATCGCCTTAACCTCTCAGTCACGACTACTCTTGAAAGTGAGTCAGTGATAGTGGTAGTGAGTCACATGCTATTTTCTTTTCTGGAAGTGAGCAGCAGAGGACACCGGGGCCAACCATCAATGTGGATGTGAGCAGCAGAGGATGCACTCAGCTAACATATTGTGTTGGCAAAAAGGAGTTCAACGACACCTTCACCTACACAAAAGCTACGTAATATGTTTCCGATGCAGAAAAGTTAGTTCATGCATTCATGACCTCGAGACTAGATTACTGTAATGCTTTATTAGCTGGTTGTCCTGCATCCTCAATAAACAAGCTACAGTTAGTCCAAAATGCAGCCGCTAGAGTTCTTACTAGATCAAGAAAATATGATCATATAACACCGATTTTATCATCACTGCATTGGTTACCTATAAAGTTCCGTATCAATTACAAGGTATTGCTACTGACTTATAAAGCCCTAAACGGCTTAGCTCCAGTCTATTTAACGGATCTTCTATCGCCCTATAATCCATCGCGCTCTTTAAGATCACTAAATTCGAGGCTTTTGGTCATACCTAGGATATCCAGATCCACCAAAGGAGGGAGAGCATTTTCACATTTAGCTCCGAAACTCTGGAATAGCCTTCCTGATACTGTTCGTTGCTCAGACTCGCTCTCCCAGTTTAAAACTAGATTAAAGACGCATCTCTTCAGCCAGGCATTCATATAACATAAATCTTACTGTTCAAACTACAATCTGGCCTCTAGTTCATAAATGCCAGAGGAGAACTGGCCCCCGACTGAGCCTGGGTTCTCCCAAGGTTTTTTTTCTCCATTGGGTCACTTGATGGAGTTTTAGGACACCATTAGGTCACTTGATGGAGTTTTCGGTTCCTTGCCACTGTTGCCTTTGGCTTGCTCAGTTGGGGATATTTTGGGGATATTAATTTAATTTTATCAATCAATAAATTTACACTAGAAACAACCTTGTTGTGTTTTGGTTTAATGCTGTGAAGCTGCTTTGATGCAATCTGTATTGTGAAAAGCGCTATATAAATACACTTGACTTGACTTGACTTGACAAAAACCTGCTCACTTCAGGCTTGAAAAGAGATGTGGGTTGCCCAGTTTTCCGTGTTAGAGAAAAAAATGCAGCTCGTACAAAGCTCCTGAATGTCACAATCAGACAGAGAGCCACGTAGTCGGCAGGGTTCGAACCTGCGCAGGGAGACCCCAATGGATTTCAAGTCCATCGCCTTAACCTCTCGGCCACGACTACTCCCGCCAGTGTGTCAGATGCTATATTCTTTTCTGGATGTGAGCAGCAGAGAATGAACAGCCATCTCGAATGCTGGAAAGAGGACAACAAGTGATTAGGGGACGTCTGCAACAAACTGTCTGACCTTCACCCAAACAGGGACTTGAACCCTGGACCCTCAGATTAAAAGTCTAATGCTCTACCGACTGAGCTATCCTGGCTCTTGCCAGGGAACAGCCACCCTGGGGATATAACAGGTATACAGGTATATTTCTCCTTAAAGTGTTCGTGCTTTGTCAGGTTAAAGTTTGTGGCATTAACCCCTTACCTGACAGACCCAAGTTTGGCAAGTGGGGCATACATGACATACCCAAAATAAAAAGTCATTCTGAATAGACACATAACCAACATATATTTAGAAAGCCAACTCTTGACAGTTTACAGTTCAGGACTCAGAATTAATCAGACTCTTATTAATATTGAGATATAAAAGCTCAAACATAAAAACAAAAACATATTTTTTTTTCGGTTCCTTGCCACTGTTGCCTTTGGCTTGCTCAGTTGGGGATATTTTGGGGATATTTAATTTTATTCTATCAATCAATAAATTCCACTAGAAACAAACTTTGTTGTATTATTTTATTTTAATACTGTGAAGCTGCTTTGATACAATCTGTATTGTGAAAAGCGCTATACAAATATACTTGATTTGATTTGATTTGATTAAGAGTATATTTATTAAATGTATAAACATATTATGTCATTATTTCATCCTCACTTGTACCCGCACTCACACACATCATAAACACCTCTCTTCACACTGGTACCTTTCCCACAGCATTTAAGCAGGCTCGTGTTACCCCACTGCTTAAGAAACACACTCTAAATCCAGCACATCTGGAAAATTACAGACCGATATCTCTCCTTCCATTCGTTGCGAAAACACTTGAACGAGTTGTTTTCAACCAGATCTCTTCCTTCCTTACACAGAACAACCTCTTGGACAACAATCAGTCTGGTTTCAAAAGCGGACACTCAACTGAGACTGCCCTGCTCTCAGTAACTGAAGCTCTGAGACTGACAAGAGCAGCTGACAAAATCCTCAGTTCTCATCCTGCTGGATCTGTCTGCTGCCTTTGACACAGTTAACCACCAGATCCTCCTGTCAATCCTAAAGATGAAGGGCATCTCAGGAACCGCACTCCAACGGTTCAAGTCTTACCTCTCAGGTAGGTCCTTTAGGGTATCGTGCAGGGGTGTGGTGTCTAAGACCCAACATCTAGCTACTGGAGTGCCTCAGGCACAGTGCTTGGACCACTTCTCTTCTCCATCTACATGACATCACTAGGATCTGTGATTCAGAAACATGGCTTTTCCTATCACTACAACACGCTGATGACACACAACTCTACCTCTCATTCCAGCCTGACGATCCGACGGTAGCTGATCGTATCTCAGCCTGCCTGACAGACATTTCAACGAAACATTTCACCTTCAACTAAACCTTGCGAAGACAGAGCTACTCGTGGTCCCGGCCAACCCAACACTTCATCACAACTTCACCATTCAGCTAGACTCGTCATCCATAACTCCATCAAGGTCAGCCAGGAACCTTGGTGTTGTAATTGATGATCAATTGAACTTCACAGACCACATTGCTAGAACTGCCCGGTCATGTAGATTTGCCATTAGGAGGATCAGGCCCTTCCTATCAGAGCATGCTACACAACTCCTTGTCCAAGCGCTAGTTCTATCCAGACTGGACTATTGTAATGCTCTGGCTGGTCTTCCAGCTTGCACGGTCAGACCTCTGCAACTGATCCAGAATGCCGCAGCTAGAGTGGCTAGAGCACATGTCACTCCTCTCCTCACAAAAATTGCACTGGTTGCCAGTTGCCGCTCGCATCAAATTCAAGTCACTGACGTTTGCCTACAGAACAACCACTGGCTCTGCTCCCTTTTACTTAAACTCATTACTTCGGACGTATGTGCCATCCAGAAACTTGCGCTCTGCAAGCGAACGACGTCTTGTGGTGCCATCTCAAAGAGGCACAAAATCTCTTTCTCTGACTTTTACCATGACTGTTCCCTGCTGGTGGAATGAACTGCCTAAGGGGCCGATCACACCTGACGCGTTTTTTGCAGTGAGAGGCGCCTATTTTCAATTGGTTTCCTATGGCAGTGAGCGTTCTGCGCGCTGTTTATACGCCTGCTGCGCCTCGCGTTTTACCGCCCGCTGCGCCTCGCGTTTTTGAAGTTGAAAAAAAAGCAACTCCGAGCGGAAAAAGCGCCCGACGTCATCGCGTTTTTTTCCACTGTCCAATCGAATGAATTGAGAGGCGGGCCTTCCGTTTAAGTGATGAAAGCTACAGTTGCTTGAACGCCAGGAGAGTGCGATGATAGAGGATAAACTTGTGGTGCTCTCGCGGGTTACCAGGAGCTTAACGACTTCACGAACCGTAACTACCACAATGTTAACAGAAAGTAAATAAAGGTAATAAAAGGCTGATTTGACGTTTACTTGACTGACAGGACAGCTGTTTCATTGGTTGCCTAGCAACATAAAAAACGCAGCGCACTGCTCGTTCTGTGTAATGTAAAGTGCTGTGCACCTCGCGTTTTCGAACCTGAAAAACGCGTCAGGTGTGATCGGCCCCTAACTCAACCAGAGCTGCTGAGTCCATAGCCACTTTCAAGAAACTGCTGAAGACGCTTCTTTTTCGACAGCACTTGATCCACTAATACTAACACTTTCTATTCTATTCTATTCTATTCTATTCTATATAAAAAAATTGTATTAACATTTACTGCGTTAGATTAAACTGAGAAGGGTCATAGCACTTGCATATTGTTGTCCTACTGTTAGTTTAACTGCTTCTATTGTTCTCATTTCTAAGATGATGTCAGGGGAGTTTTTTAGAGAAGGCTGATGAGATGCTAATCAAATATGTTATTGCCCTGTAATCACCCATTTACAGTCTATGACTAATGTCTGGTGAGGAGAACTGGCCCATTCATGCTTTATTGTAGTCAATCGACGAACCTTTGACACCTCTTTATTCTGCCATTATGGCTTGGCCATCTACACTTCTTTCATCCCACTTTACATGAATAATCCACCTATTATCTTAAGTCTTTCTAAAAAACAAAACAAAGAAAAACTATTCTTGGGACCTTATGTGAATTCTTTTAACAAATTAATAATAAGAAATAAGAGCCTTATCGGGGCTGTCGAACTGTCTAGTGCATGCACGTAAACACAGATAAACCGGAGAAGACATTACTGACTACATATGAGTGATGACATTCTATTCAAAATAATGAATGTTACAGATGAATTATTTTGCATTCCTGACATAAATTAAGAAATGAATGTTTTAACATAAACAGTGGTCAAATATCAAAGCTAGTGTCTTAAATCTTTCTGTCAGTTTGTCCAGATCAAGTAAGAGTGTGAAGTTTTAATGGGTAGTGAATGTTGAACAACAATAATCTGTGGCCATCTGCGATCTTTGACGCGTAAGGGGGGCCCGTGGTGTGTGAAGGAGGGCTGGGATGATCGCGGAGCTAACATATTCAGCTCGACGGCTCTGGCCAAGCTGTAATGTAAAAGAAACGCTATTGCCAATTTTAAAAAGGGGAGGAGCTGCTCAATATGTCCCGTCCTGTCTCCCTGTTTCAGTGGAAATTACGTCAACACTGAAAAATGCTGCGCGTTTCAAGGCACTTCAGTGGGTCTTTAAGTGCTCTTAAGCGGCCTTATTAAGTATTAATATTATTTCATCTGTAAGTACAGTTTTTTTTTTAAAATAGATTATTTTTAACATTTGAATTACACTACACAATACAATTAAGTGCACTTATTTCACAAGAGATTGTATGTTAATATGACAGTGAGAAACCTTTTTTAATTTGATGATAAATCATTAGTTTTTTACTGAAATAAAGGATGTTCTTTTGTTCAGTGTGCAAAGAAAATGTCAAAATCAAGAAAGGTGAGGATGTTCAAGAAATCAAGCACTTTCCACTTCTATTCCAGACTCTTACATTGTTTGCAATGAGCTAAATCTAGGTGATTAACGTCACTCATTTGAAGGGCTGTTTTACAGGATCAGTGCCGAGTTCACACTGAACGATTTTCATTCGCCGACAGGTTTTGGAAGATCGCCAACAAATGCCCGAAATCATAGGCAATCGGTGCTCGTTCACGCGAGTGACAATCACGCAGTGTGAATTATCAACGACGCGATCTGAGAGAATCATCGATGAGTCGCCAACGCCCGTGAGATATTTGGCATGTTAAATATCTGGACCTGTCTGCGATTCAAAATCCTGCTGTGGTAATGTGTTCTGACTGAAAACTACAGGACAGCGGGATGTTTGGGGAAGAGTTATAGACCAGAATATCAGTATTTTAACAGAAACAAAGCACAAACATTTGCTTGACCAGCAGCAACAGTAGCACATTGTAAAATTATTTACCCCCAACTCTCTTTGCACAATTAACACACAATTCTTGCTCCCCTCGTCTCCCCAAGCATAATTGTTTTTTTTCTCTCCTTTTTGCTGCAAATTAGCGTACAGACAATTTGGATTGCAAATCTTTTTGCAGGCTATATTTTTTAATAACCATTTAATGATCTTGCATTATTTCCTTATCACTTCTCGCGTGGGTTTGGTTGTGAAACGCAGTTTGCAGACCAGACGGTTGTCAGCGATTCTTTCTTTTGTCAAGTCATGCAGTGTGAAACCCCCTGTCATTGGTGCATCGTGCAGTGCGCACACAGCAGCAACTGGACGTTACCCCAGATAGTCGTGCAGTGTGAAAAGAACAGTGACCCGACTACTCTGAAAATTGTGCAGTGTGAACTCAGCATTACAGGCATTCAGAACTCATTTGGTCGCAGGTAACTAAAGGGATCATCTGTTAGTAGGCTTGAAGTTGCAACTTCCTAAAATGACCACTAGAAGACACAATTTCACTAAAATGCTTCAGCAGAAAGCAGAAGACTATTGGTCAAGAGGCAATACTGGTTGAAACTTCAGATCCTATAGCAATCAATAATAGAATTGTTTGTCCAATCATTGCATTTGGATTCAGACGTTTCCAGGTCAATGCCAAAATGAATCTGCATCAGTCAGGTGGTACAACTAGAGCACTGCAAGTTATTTACATTCGTTATCACTGTAATGTTATGCATTTTAGACACGAGGCAACTTGGTGCAGTCTTTTGTCTCGTGACACTTTACAGACTCTGCTGTGCTCAAGCGTTTTGAAGGAGGCGTGGCTTTGGAGGGTGGGATCTCATGCATTGATTCCAATGAGCCATTATGTGAGAGAACAGCCAAATTAACACTGGAATACAAAAATCTAATTCCTAATTTTCTCACTTAAATAAAAGAGAGGAAAATGGCCTTAGAAGTGAGATTTATTTGGTGATAAACAGGGTGATAAACACACCATACATCCAATGGTTAAATCAGCACAGTTAACAGCATGCATAGCCACATTACTTATGGCCAGGACATTGGCCATAAGGGTAAGTTGGCGGTTCAGCTGCAGGCTTCACTGGAGCCTTGGGCGGTTCGACTGCAGGCTTCCCTGGAGGCTTTGGAGGCTTTGGAGGTTCGGCTGCAGGCTTCCCTGGAGGCTTCCCTGGAGGCTTTGGAGGTTCGGCTGCAGGCTTCCCTGGAGGCTTTGGAGGTTCGGCTGCAGGCTTCGGGGGTTCGGCTGCAGGCGTCACTGGAAGTTCGTTTGAAGGCTCCAGAGGTTCGGTAGAAGGCTCCGGCTCAGGTAGTTCGGCTGCAGGCTTCCCTGGAGGCTTCCCTGGAGGCTTTGGAGGTTCGGCTGCTGGCTTCCCTGGAGGCTTTGGAGGTTCGGCTGCTGGCTTCCCTGGAGGCTTTGGAGGTTCGGCTGCTGGCTTCCCTGGAGGCTTCCCTGGAGGCTTTGGAGGTTCGGCTGCTGGCTTCCCTGGAGGCCTCCCTGGAGGCTTTGGAGGTTCGGCTGCTGGCTTCCCTGGAGGCCTTGGAGGTTCGGCTGCAGGCGTCACTGGCAGTTCGTCTGAAGGCTCCAGAGGTTCGGTAGAAGGCTCCGGCAGTTCTGTAGAAGGCTCCGGCTCAGGTAGTTCGGCTGCAGGCTTCCCTGGAGGCTTCCCTGGAGGCTTTGGAGGTTCGGCTGCTGGCTTCCCTGGAGGCTTCCCTGGAGGCTTTGGAGGTTCGGCTGCTGGCTTCCCTGGAGGCTTTGGAGGTTCGGCTGCTGGCTTCCCTGGAGGCTTTGGAGGTTCGGCTGCTGGCTTCCCTGGAGGCTTTGGAGGTTCGGCTGCTGGCTTCCCTGGAGGCTTCCCTGGAGGCTTTGGAGGTTCGGCTGCTGGCTTCCCTGGAGGCTTCCCTGGAGGCTTTGGAGGTTCGGCTGCTGGCTTCCCTGGAGGCCTTGGAGGTTCGGCTGCTGGCTTCGGGGGTTCGGCTGCAGGCGTCACTGGCAGTTCGTCTGAAGGCTCCAGAGGTTCGGTAGAAGGCTCCGGCAGTTCTGTAGAAGGCTCCGGCTCAGGTAGTTCGGCTGCAGGCTTCCCTGGAGGCTTCCCTGGAGGCTTTGGAGGTTCGGCTGCTGGCTTCCCTGGAGGCTTCCCTGGAGGTTCGGCTGCAGGCTTTACTGGAGGCTTTGGAGGTTCGGCTGCAGGCTTCCCTGGATGGATACAGATAGTCAACTTTAGTCAGTCCGTTTAGAGGCATTCAGTCTCAGATACAGCACAAGACCCAAATACCAAGTTTTACTCCCCTTTAATTATTAAACATGGTCGTATTAATTGTATGAATTAATTTTGTGAAACCATCCTGTGCTTTAAGCTGTGCTATTGGCTGAATACTTTTTACATTGAGAACGATTAATTATAAAACGGACAAACGGAAATGAGGAAGCTGACCCAAACACTTATAACAAATACCTGCAAATGGATCCATACACTGATGTCCACATCCATTGCAGCAGCATTTCTCATTGTTCGGACAGTCACTGTCATAGGAACACAACTCCGCACACAGTCCCGCTCCAAAATTTGTGCTTGGACACTCCCCTGCCTTTGCTATTATAGAGACACATGACAGAGAAACCACATCACTGAATACTGAATGTCTCATACACTGTATGAAAAATAAATAAAAACACTAAAAATGAGAGATGATCGTACCGGAATTTTCAGTCCATCTACTTCATAGTTTCACATTTAGTTCAAAGTGTTACTTGCGGTTTCTTTGCAATTATTTGTGAAACTTCCTAGCAATTCCTGAGTGAAAACATTTTCTCAGGGTTTTCTCTGGAAGATGTATAGCATGCATCAATAATTATAACTCACTGAAAACAGGCGGCACACATGCAGTCCCACAGGGAAATTTACAGCATTTGTGTCCTCCAGAGCAGTCTCTATCAGAAGTGCATCCTCGTCGGGAGGGCACGACCGTCAGCGTCGCCGGACACTGACCAGACACTACAGAAGAGGATTCAAGAGGATCATTAGGGGAGACCAGGAAGTGCTGTAATAGTTTGCTTCAGCATTTGCAAGTCAGGGGTTTTACAATGAGTCTCAAACTTGATAATATTCACACATTTATCTGCTTCAATTCAAGTAGCTTAGAAATCTATCATTTTTCACTAAACTGCATCAATCGGTTTCAAAGACTGAGAGTGCAGTTACAACCTACCCCACTGTAGTAGAGCGAGTAATAGTGCAATGCTGATAGAAAGCATGGACATCAGATAATATGTTGTCTACAAATTTACTGGTGTACATCTTCAAAAATGACACCATCCCCATGACCACCCTCATTTCCTTTTAAGCATTTTAATAAAGCTACTCAACAGAAAACAAAACCAATATAGATAAAATGCAGAGTTACCGGGTATAATTAGCTCTCCACGTTATATTGTAGGCTTATGCATTTCTTAAAACAAATAAAAACAAAAAACTTTTGCCTAAAGTTTAAACTCAGGATTGATACAGTCCGGTAGCAATTTTGTAGCCATATTATAACACTAATGTTCTTGTCTTACAATAAACAAAAATGCCTATTAGTGATTATATGGGTTTTACTTGTACAATGAAAAAATGCATAAACTTATGACAGTTTGCATATTTATACTTTGCTTATTAATAAAAGTAAACCAACATACAAAGATGAACTTCCACTTGACGTCTGTACTGTATTTTTGTAAGCAGATGTGTTTGAAATCAAATTTTGTAAGGCACTTTATTTATGCACTTCTTCAGGCTGCGTAATGAAGCTAAAAGAACTTCTCACCTAGGACTCCAGCGTCTGTTGTGCTCAAACAAGCAGACAGACACAATAAAACAGCACTAAATGAGCAGTACACTTGTGCTGTCATCCTCTTGACCTGCAATCTCAAAATCAACTCTGCTGGAAGATGCACTGAATTAGTGAGTCAGGAGGAGCGGACAGCAAGGACCCCAAAACTACAAAGAAAAACCCAACCCTAATGAAAATCACTTGCCTGTAGCTTACTTAATCACTTGCTATCCTCTTAATATAGCCTAATCTTGAAGACCTTGATTAGCTTGTTCAGGTGTGTTTGATTAGGGTTGGATGTCGTAATAATTACCGTAATTAGGAGATGATTGATTGTTTTTATGGCAACACTATCAACGGCAAATGAATCTGCAGTGGCCAGGTAGTCCAGCGATCACGTGGTACAAGTCGGAGTTCTACCACAAGTTACAAGTTGTAATTATGACTAAACTCCTACACCTAAACTCTCCAGGAAATGGATCTCTACTGGAGACTGGCTTAAATCTGCATTGAACTCAAAGAGACACAGGGGCATGTCTAAAATTTGAATTTTGCTGATTGATTTGCGACGTGAATCCATGCAAGTAATTATGAATGAAAACAATGTTTCCAGCCACTGTAGTGAATATAGGGGAATACACAGCCATGGTTATATCATAGCCACTTTAATATTGGATGGTTTTATATGGATTGCATAATCAGATAATATTTGTTCACTCAAGCTTTCTATAGACATATTTCTTATCGTGACCGAGTTTTGGTTCATTTCTGTGACGGAGACCGAGACGGCAGAAAGCGCACCCTGTTTGTTTTCCTTATTTTACAAAAGCACAACATTTAATTGTTATTGTGAGATGCCCGAAATATGAACATGCCCGAAATAAAATCAGATTTTAGAAGAATTTGTAGCGCCACTCAGACAGGTGTGCCAAAACTCTTATTTATAAACTAATGACATCTTCACCTACACAAAAACCTGCTCACTTCAGGCTTGAAAAGAGATGTGGGTTGCCCAGTTTTCCGTGTTAGAGAAAAAAGCAGCTCGTACAAAGCTCCTGGATGTCACAATTCCTGTCACAAACAGACAAAGTGACAAGGAGCCATGTAGTCGGCAGGGTTCAAACCTGCACGGGGAGACCCCAATGGATTTGAAGTCCATCGCCTTAACCTCTCGGCCACGACTACTCCTGCCAGTGAGTCCAATGCTTATTGTGAATACACACACACACACACACACACACACACACACACACACACACACACACACACACACACACACACACACACACACACACACACACACACACACACACACACACACACACACACACACACACACACACACACACACACACACACACACACACACACACACACACACACACACACACACACACACACACACACACACACACACACACACACAAAAAACATGAACATTGTCCTGAGACTGGGCTTCATACATTATTTACAATAAGAATCATAAACAATTTAAGGCATAGGCTTATGTCCTATTTCAGAAAGTCAATAACTGGACCCCATCTTCTTTCAAAAACTGGGGTTTTTAATTGCAGTTGTGCTGTCAACCGTTCCATTAAATAAACTTGTCTTATCTTTTGTGTCCATTGCGTAACGGTAGGTGGCTCAGGTTTTAACCAACAGATTGTTATCATTTTCCTTGCCGTCATTAAGAGGAGATGGAGAAGAAATGCTTGGTCTTGAGAAAGATTGTCTGGAAAGATATGGGAGTAAAAAGAGATGACTCCTCACTTTTAGTAGATTTTCCAAAATGCCCTTAATGTCCTTCCAAAAGCTATGTCTGGTGGGATAGTCCCAAAAGATGTGAGTTTGATCACCGACCAATCCACAGTTCCTCCAACATTTGTCACTCATACTACTCTTGGTGAGGAAAGATTTTAACGGAGTCCTGAAAAATCTAATTTTCGTCTTCCAATCAAACTCCCTCCAGACCTGACTGCCCATACCCTTATTACAGCCAGAGCAAATGTTAACCCAAACATCGTCATCCAGGGTAACATTCAGCTCCATTTCCCATTGTTGTTTTATATGTTGTGTATTATCTGACATGTCAATCAACATTTTTTTGTACATCAAGGACATTTGTTTTTTCATTACACCACCATTTTCAATCAAATTAATAAAATGCTTCTCTATATTTGTAGGCTCTCTTCTGATCAGTTCCCAATCATTATGTTTTGTTACATAGCTCCTTATTTGAAAATACTTATATAAATCACTTGAGGGTAACTTGAATTTCGCTCTTAATTGGGCAAAGGTTTTAATTACATTTCCATCAAACAATTGATTCACTGTGAGGAGACCCCTCTCAGCCCATCCCCGAAAGCCTCTGCTGTCTGATAAAGATGGAAGGAACTCAATATTTCTATTAATAGTCATAGCTCGAGATAAAGCAGTCTTTCCCTTCAACTGCTTTTGGACCTTATTTCAAATCTTTAATGTATGTTTGACCCATAAATTTGCAATTTTTATTTTTTTCTGAGACTGTAGGTTGAGAAATGGGAGTTGAGAGAGAGAGACTCCTGGCACTGAATATTCTTCCATAGAGACCCACTGTGACTCCGGATCACGAATGATCCATGCCACCACAGCTTTTATTTGGGCAGCCCAATAGTACAATTTGAAGTTTGGTAGATTTAAGCCCCCATTTTCCTTAGGCGACATTACAATTTTAAGGCGCACTCTTGGTCTTTTGTTCTGCCATATAAATTTTGACATTAATTTATCTAGAAATTTGAAAGTAGATTGTGGTATAACAGCAGGGAGGTTTTGGAACAGAAATAATAATCTTGGCAGAATATTCATTCTTATACATTCAATTCTACCCAAAAGAGAAAGCGGTAGTACATCCCATCTGTTTAAATCAGTTCTGATTTCCTTTAACAATTTATCATAGTTAGATGAAAACAACTGCGTAGTCTTAGGGGTAAGAATTACTCCAACATATCTAAACCCCTGCTTGGAGTGTCTGAATGAGACAAGATTATCCAACTGAAATGGCCAAGTCCCAACAGTCATTAAGGCTTCGGATTTGTTTGTATTAATTTTATAACCTGATATCATACTATACTCCTTAAGACTGTGGAGCAAGGCTGGAACAGAAGCTAGAAGCTGGTTTTCCAGAAATAATAAAATATCGTCAGCGAAAAGTGACAATTTATGCTGAACATTTGATTCATCTCTTATTCCCTGTATGAGAGGATTGGATCTAATCGGTTCGGCTAACGGCTCTATACTCAAAGCAAATAGTGAGGCTGAAAGAACTTCACCCTGCCTAGTGCCGCATCCCAGTGGGAAAAATTTTGAGCAGTGCCCATTGACCCTTACTCGTGACTTTGGGTTTTTATAAAAAGTTTGGACCCATTTTATAAACGTCTCATTAAAGCCCATGTGCCTCAATGTCTGTTGTAGGAAGCCCCAGTCCACCCGATCAAACGCTTTCTCAGCATCCAAGCTGAGAAGCATTGATGGGGTGTTCCTTTTCTGTGCCACTATTTGGAGGTTTAAAGCTCTTCGAACATTATCAGTCCCCTGTCTATGGGCGATAAAGCCAGTCTGATCGGGTTTCACAAGTTTTCTCATATATTTACACATGCTATTTTCATTTCTGGATTTGAGCATCAGAGAGCACCGGGGCCAACCATCAATGTGGATGTGAGCATGCAGAAGAGGATCAACCCGGCGAAAATATTGTGTTGACAAAAAGGAGTTCAACGACGTCTTCACCTACACGAAAAGACTGCCATGATCCGGATTTGGACTGGGCATGCTGCGGGCACAACACAGAGTACTAAATGCTATACAAAGAAAGCAATCTTTCCACTGGCCCCGGGCCTGCACATACAGAGTCAACGGCAAGCTTCAGCTCAGTTCTCTTAAAGTCCCCCACCACCGCTTGCTTAGACAGTAGGGACTTTAAGCAACAGCCTCTGGTGGAACGGCAACGGCATTCTGTCGTTCTATTGTGCACGTGAGACATTAACTGCTAACTCGCGACATTCTACTGTAACTGTCTACTACGGGAGAACAGCTGATTTGCCGTAGTCGTTACTACGTGACAGATTAAGAAAGTTAATGTTATACTTTAGGTTATGTGGCATTGTAATTGTTTCTGTATATCATTAAATGCCAAAAGCAACCCTTCTCTTGCTTTTTAAAATCACTTCCTTTTTTTGTATTTTGTCTGATGATTAAATTACCCCTACGCCGTCCTCTTTACTGTCGCTTATTGATTTTTGCGCTCTTTTGCTACGGCAGTTAACGCTTACTTCCGGCTGCCGTTGCCGTTCCATCAGCAGCTGTTGCTTAAAGTCCCTAGTAACCAAGCATTACAGCAAGCAAAACAACACCAAATGCTGGGAAATAACCCTGCCACATCTTATCTTGAAGAGGAAGACCACCTCCCTCAAAGGCTGGGAAGAGCACAGCAAGAGTTTAGGGGAGGTCTGCAACAAACCTTTGCTCGAACAGGAACCCTGGACCCTCAGATTAAAAGTCTGATGCTCTACCATTTGAGCTAGCCGGGCTTTTGCCAGGGAACAGCCACCCTAGGGATATAACAGCACTTTCTCCTTAAAGTGTTCATGCTTTGTCAGCTTAAAGTTTGTGGCATTAAAGGATGAAGACCACAATTTATAAAGGGACGAGAGAGATAGGCTGCTCCTTCCAAAGCTAGGAACACTGATATTGAAAGAGTGGAGTTTTTTTTTTCATGGTATGTTGCTAACTCTAAGGTGGTTTAGACAAACGAGCAATTGGGACATAATGAGTAGGTTTCTGTTTGACTTTTCTAAAAGAGAACGAATGCAACATTTCAAAACACTAATATCCATGTTTTTTTCATAAATTATAATGCGGCGACTCTTGAGCTGCACATCGTGAAGGCCGTGAAGTTGTCGGGGGATGCCAAAGCCATTGCTCCGACAGCCTGAATAGAATGGCCAAAATCACAGATGATCTGGGCCTTTTGAAACGATGCCCACTTCAGGCTTGAAAAGAGCCCAATTTCCGTGTTAGAAAAAAAAGCATCTTGTACAAAGATCCTGGACGTCACAACTCCTGTCACAATCAGACAAAGTGATAAAGGGGCCACGTAGTCAGCAGGGTTCGAACCTGCGCAGGGAGACCCCAAAGGATTTCAAGTTCATCGCCTTAACCTCTCAGTCACGACTACTCTTGAAAGTGAGTCAGTGATAGTGGTAGTGAGTCACATGCTATTTTCTTTTCTGGAAGTGAGCAGCAGAGGACACCGGGGCCAACCATCAATGTGGATGTGAGCAGCAGAGGATGCACTCAGCTAACATATTGTGTTGGCAAAAAGGAGTTCAACGACACCTTCACCTACACAAAAGCTACGTAATATGTTTCCGATGCAGAAAAGTTAGTTCATGCATTCATGACCTCGAGACTAGATTACTGTAATGCTTTATTAGCTGGTTGTCCTGCATCCTCAATAAACAAGCTACAGTTAGTCCAAAATGCAGCCGCTAGAGTTCTTACTAGATCAAGAAAATATGATCATATAACACCGATTTTATCATCACTGCATTGGTTACCTATAAAGTTCCGTATCAATTACAAGGTATTGCTACTGACTTATAAAGCCCTAAACGGCTTAGCTCCAGTCTATTTAACGGATCTTCTATCGCCCTATAATCCATCGCGCTCTTTAAGATCACTAAATTCGAGGCTTTTGGTCATACCTAGGATATCCAGATCCACCAAAGGAGGGAGAGCATTTTCACATTTAGCTCCGAAACTCTGGAATAGCCTTCCTGATACTGTTCGTTGCTCAGACTCGCTCTCCCAGTTTAAAACTAGATTAAAGACGCATCTCTTCAGCCAGGCATTCATATAACATAAATCTTACTGTTCAAACTACAATCTGGCCTCTAGTTCATAAATGCCAGAGGAGAACTGGCCCCCGACTGAGCCTGGGTTCTCCCTAGGTTTTTTTTCTCCATTGGGTCACTTGATGGAGTTTTAGGACACCATTAGGTCACTTGATGGAGTTTTCGGTTCCTTGCCACTGTTGCCTTTGGCTTGCTCAGTTGGGGATATTTTGGGGATATTAATTTAATTTTATCAATCAATAAATTTACACTAGAAACAACCTTGTTGTGTTTTGGTTTAATGCTGTGAAGCTGCTTTGATGCAATCTGTATTGTGAAAAGCGCTATATAAATACACTTGACTTGACTTGACTTGACAAAAACCTGCTCACTTCAGGCTTGAAAAGAGATGTGGGTTGCCCAGTTTTCCGTGTTAGAGAAAAAAATGCAGCTCGTACAAAGCTCCTGAATGTCACAATCAGACAGAGAGCCACGTAGTCGGCAGGGTTCGAACCTGCGCGGGGAGACCCCAATGGATTTCAAGTCCATCGCCTTAACCTCTCGGCCACGACTACTCCCGCCAGTGTGTCAGATGCTATATTCTTTTCTGGATGTGAGCAGCAGAGAATGAACAGCCATCTCGAATGCTGGAAAGAGGACAACAAGTGATTAGGGGACGTCTGCAACAAACTGTCTGACCTTCACCCAAACAGGGACTTGAACCCTGGACCCTCAGATTAAAAGTCTAATGCTCTACCGACTGAGCTATCCTGGCTCTTGCCAGGGAACAGCCACCCTGGGGATATAACAGGTATACAGGTATATTTCTCCTTAAAGTGTTCGTGCTTTGTCAGGTTAAAGTTTGTGGCATTAACCCCTTACCTGACAGACCCAAGTTTGGCAAGTGGGGCATACATGACATACCCAAAATAAAAAGTCATTCTGAATAGACACATAACCAACATATATTTAGAAAGCCAACTCTTGACAGTTTACAGTTCAGGACTCAGAATTAATCAGACTCTTATTAATATTGAGATATAAAAGCTCAAACATAAAAAAAAAACATATTTTTTTTTTTCGGTTCCTTGCCACTGTTGCCTTTGGCTTGCTCAGTTGGGGATATTTTGGGGATATTTAATTTTATTCTATCAATCAATAAATTCCACTAGAAACAAACTTTGTTGTATTATTTTATTTTAATACTGTGAAGCTGCTTTGATACAATCTGTATTGTGAAAAGCGCTATACAAATATACTTGATTTGATTTGATTTGATTAAGAGTATATTTATTAAATGTATAAACATATTATGTCATTATTTCATCCTCACTTGTACCCGCACTCACACACATCATAAACACCTCTCTTCACACTGGTACCTTTCCCACAGCATTTAAGCAGGCTCGTGTTACCCCACTGCTTAAGAAACACACTCTAAATCCAGCACATCTGGAAAATTACAGACCGATATCTCTCCTTCCATTCGTTGCGAAAACACTTGAACGAGTTGTTTTCAACCAGATCTCTTCCTTCCTTACACAGAACAACCTCTTGGACAACAATCAGTCTGGTTTCAAAAGCGGACACTCAACTGAGACTGCCCTGCTCTCAGTAACTGAAGCTCTGAGACTGACAAGAGCAGCTGACAAAATCCTCAGTTCTCATCCTGCTGGATCTGTCTGCTGCCTTTGACACAGTTAACCACCAGATCCTCCTGTCAATCCTAAAGATGAAGGGCATCTCAGGAACCGCACTCCAACGGTTCAAGTCTTACCTCTCAGGTAGGTCCTTTAGGGTATCGTGCAGGGGTGTGGTGTCTAAGACCCAACATCTAGCTACTGGAGTGCCTCAGGCACAGTGCTTGGACCACTTCTCTTCTCCATCTACATGACATCACTAGGATCTGTGATTCAGAAACATGGCTTTTCCTATCACTACAACACGCTGATGACACACAACTCTACCTCTCATTCCAGCCTGACGATCCGACGGTAGCTGATCGTATCTCAGCCTGCCTGACAGACATTTCAACGAAACATTTCACCTTCAACTAAACCTTGCGAAGACAGAGCTACTCGTGGTCCCGGCCAACCCAACACTTCATCACAACTTCACCATTCAGCTAGACTCGTCATCCATAACTCCATCAAGGTCAGCCAGGAACCTTGGTGTTGTAATTGATGATCAATTGAACTTCACAGACCACATTGCTAGAACTGCCCGGTCATGTAGATTTGCCATTAGGAGGATCAGGCCCTTCCTATCAGAGCATGCTACACAACTCCTTGTCCAAGCGCTAGTTCTATCCAGACTGGACTATTGTAATGCTCTGGCTGGTCTTCCAGCTTGCACGGTCAGACCTCTGCAACTGATCCAGAATGCCGCAGCTAGAGTGGCTAGAGCACATGTCACTCCTCTCCTCACAAAAATTGCACTGGTTGCCAGTTGCCGCTCGCATCAAATTCAAGTCACTGACGTTTGCCTACAGAACAACCACTGGCTCTGCTCCCTTTTACTTAAACTCATTACTTCGGACGTATGTGCCATCCAGAAACTTGCGCTCTGCAAGCGAACGACGTCTTGTGGTGCCATCTCAAAGAGGCACAAAATCTCTTTCTCTGACTTTTACCATGACTGTTCCCTGCTGGTGGAATGAACTGCCTAAGGGGCCGATCACACCTGACGCGTTTTTTGCAGTGAGAGGCGCCTATTTTCAATTGGTTTCCTATGGCAGTGAGCGTTCTGCGCGCTGTTTATACGCCTGCTGCGCCTCGCGTTTTACCGCCCGCTGCGCCTCGCGTTTTTGAAGTTGAAAAAAAAGCAACTCCGAGCGGAAAAAGCGCCCGACGTCATCGCGTTTTTTTCCACTGTCCAATCGAATGAATTGAGAGGCGGGCCTTCCGTTTAAGTGATGAAAGCTACAGTTGCTTGAACGCCAGGAGAGTGCGATGATAGAGGATAAACTTGTGGTGCTCTCGCGGGTTACCAGGAGCTTAACGACTTCACGAACCGTAACTACCACAATGTTAACAGAAAGTAAATAAAGGTAATAAAAGGCTGATTTGACGTTTACTTGACTGACAGGACAGCTGTTTCATTGGTTGCCTAGCAACATAAAAAACGCAGCGCACTGCTCGTTCTGTGTAATGTAAAGTGCTGTGCACCTCGCGTTTTCGAACCTGAAAAACGCGTCAGGTGTGATCGGCCCCTAACTCAACCAGAGCTGCTGAGTCCATAGCCACTTTCAAGAAACTGCTGAAGACGCTTCTTTTTCGACAGCACTTGATCCACTAATACTAACACTTTCTATTCTATTCTATTCTATTCTATTCTATTCTATATAAAAAAATTGTATTAACATTTACTGCGTTAGATTAAACTGAGAAGGGTCATAGCACTTGCATATTGTTGTCCTACTGTTAGTTTAACTGCTTCTATTGTTCTCATTTCTAAGATGATGTCAGGGGAGTTTTTTAGAGAAGGCTGATGAGATGCTAATCAAATATGTTATTGCCCTGTAATCACCCATTTACAGTCTATGACTAATGTCTGGTGAGGAGAACTGGCCCATTCATGCTTTATTGTAGTCAATCGACGAACCTTTGACACCTCTTTATTCTGCCATTATGGCTTGGCCATCTACACTTCTTTCATCCCACTTTACATGAATAATCCACCTATTATCTTAAGTCTTTCTAAAAAACAAAACAAAACAAAGAAAAACTATTCTTGGGACCTTATGTGAATTCTTTTAACAAATTAATAATAAGAAATAAGAGCCTTATCGGGGCTGTCGAACTGTCTAGTGCATGCACGTAAACACAGATAAACCGGAGAAGACATTACTGACTACATATGAGTGATGACATTCTATTCAAAATAATGAATGTTACAGATGAATTATTTTGCATTCCTGACATAAATTAAGAAATGAATGTTTTAACATAAACAGTGGTCAAATATCAAAGCTAGTGTCTTAAATCTTTCTGTCAGTTTGTCCAGATCAAGTAAGAGTGTGAAGTTTTAATGGGTAGTGAATGTTGAACAACAATAATCTGTGGCCATCTGCGATCTTTGACGCGTAAGGGGGGCCCGTGGTGTGTGAAGGAGGGCTGGGATGATCGCGGAGCTAACATATTCAGCTCGACGGCTCTGGCCAAGCTGTAATGTAAAAGAAACGCTATTGCCAATTTTAAAAAGGGGAGGAGCTGCTCAATATGTCCCGTCCTGTCTCCCTGTTTCAGTGGAAATTACGTCAACACTGAAAAATGCTGCGCGTTTCAAGGCACTTCAGTGGGTCTTTAAGTGCTCTTAAGCGGCCTTATTAAGTATTAATATTATTTCATCTGTAAGTACAGTTTTTTTTTTAAAATAGATTATTTTTAACATTTGAATTACACTACACAATACAATTAAGTGCACTTATTTCACAAGAGATTGTATGTTAATATGACAGTGAGAAACCTTTTTTAATTTGATGATAAATCATTAGTTTTTTACTGAAATAAAGGATGTTCTTTTGTTCAGTGTGCAAAGAAAATGTCAAAATCAAGAAAGGTGAGGATGTTCAAGAAATCAAGCACTTTCCACTTCTATTCCAGACTCTTACATTGTTTGCAATGAGCTAAATCTAGGTGATTAACGTCACTCATTTGAAGGGCTGTTTTACAGGATCAGTGCCGAGTTCACACTGAACGATTTTCATTCGCCGACAGGTTTTGGAAGATCGCCAACAAATGCCCGAAATCATAGGCAATCGGTGCTCGTTCACGCGAGTGACAATCACGCAGTGTGAATTATCAACGACGCGATCTGAGAGAATCATCGATGAGTCGCCAACGCCCGTGAGATATTTGGCATGTTAAATATCTGGACCTGTCTGCGATTCAAAATCCTGCTGTGGTAATGTGTTCTGACTGAAAACTACAGGACAGCGGGATGTTTGGGGAAGAGTTATAGACCAGAATATCAGTATTTTAACAGAAACAAAGCACAAACATTTGCTTGACCAGCAGCAACAGTAGCACATTGTAAAATTATTTACCCCCAACTCTCTTTGCACAATTAACACACAATTCTTGCTCCCCTCGTCTCCCCAAGCATAATTGTTTTTTTTCTCTCCTTTTTGCTGCAAATTAGCGTACAGACAATTTGGATTGCAAATCTTTTTGCAGGCTATATTTTTTAATAACCATTTAATGATCTTGCATTATTTCCTTATCACTTCTCGCGTGGGTTTGGTTGTGAAACGCAGTTTGCAGACCAGACGGTTGTCAGCGATTCTTTCTTTTGTCAAGTCATGCAGTGTGAAACCCCCTGTCATTGGTGCATCGTGCAGTGCGCACACAGCAGCAACTGGACGTTACCCCAGATAGTCGTGCAGTGTGAAAAGAACAGTGACCCGACTACTCTGAAAATTGTGCAGTGTGAACTCGGCATTACAGGCATTCAGAACTCATTTGGTCGCAGGTAACTAAAGGGATCATCTGTTAGTAGGCTTGAAGTTGCAACTTCCTAAAATGACCACTAGAAGACACAATTTCACTAAAATGCTTCAGCAGAAAGCAGAAGACTATTGGTCAAGAGGCAATACTGGTTGAAACTTCAGATCCTATAGCAATCAATAATAGAATTGTTTGTCCAATCATTGCATTTGGATTCAGACGTTTCCAGGTCAATGCCAAAATGAATCTGCATCAGTCAGGTGGTACAACTAGAGCACTGCAAGTTATTTACATTCGTTATCACTGTAATGTTATGCATTTTAGACACGAGGCAACTTGGTGCAGTCTTTTGTCTCGCGACACTTTACAGACTCTGCTGTGCTCAAGCGTTTTGAAGGAGGCGTGGCTTTGGAGGGTGGGATCTCATGCATTGATTCCAATGAGCCATTATGTGAGAGAACAGCCAAATTAACACTGGAATACAAAAATCTAATTCCTAATTTTCTCACTTAAATAAAAGAGAGGAAAATGGCCTTAGAAGTGAGATTTATTTGGTGATAAACAGGGTGATAAACACACCATACATCCAATGGTTAAATCAGCACAGTTAACAGCATGCATAGCCACATTACTTATGGCCAGGACATTGGCCATAAGGGTAAGTTGGCGGTTCAGCTGCAGGCTTCACTGGAGCCTTGGGCGGTTCGACTGCAGGCTTCCCTGGAGGCTTTGGAGGTTCGGCTGCAGGCTTCCCTGGAGGCTTCCCTGGAGGCTTTGGAGGTTCGGCTGCAGGCTTCCCTGGAGGCTTTGGAGGTTCGGCTGCAGGCTTCGGGGGTTCGGCTGCAGGCGTCACTGGAAGTTCGTTTGAAGGCTCCAGAGGTTCGGTAGAAGGCTCCGGCTCAGGTAGTTCGGCTGCAGGCTTCCCTGGAGGCTTCCCTGGAGGCTTTGGAGGTTCGGCTGCTGGCTTCCCTGGAGGCTTTGGAGGTTCGGCTGCTGGCTTCCCTGGAGGCTTTGGAGGTTCGGCTGCTGGCTTCCCTGGAGGCTTCCCTGGAGGCTTTGGAGGTTCGGCTGCTGGCTTCCCTGGAGGCCTCCCTGGAGGCTTTGGAGGTTCGGCTGCTGGCTTCCCTGGAGGCCTTGGAGGTTCGGCTGCAGGCGTCACTGGCAGTTCGTCTGAAGGCTCCAGAGGTTCGGTAGAAGGCTCCGGCAGTTCTGTAGAAGGCTCCGGCTCAGGTAGTTCGGCTGCAGGCTTCCCTGGAGGCTTCCCTGGAGGCTTTGGAGGTTCGGCTGCTGGCTTCCCTGGAGGCTTCCCTGGAGGCTTTGGAGGTTCGGCTGCTGGCTTCCCTGGAGGCTTTGGAGGTTCGGCTGCTGGCTTCCCTGGAGGCTTTGGAGGTTCGGCTGCTGGCTTCCCTGGAGGCTTTGGAGGTTCGGCTGCTGGCTTCCCTGGAGGCTTCCCTGGAGGCTTTGGAGGTTCGGCTGCTGGCTTCCCTGGAGGCTTCCCTGGAGGCTTTGGAGGTTCGGCTGCTGGCTTCCCTGGAGGCCTTGGAGGTTCGGCTGCAGGCGTCACTGGCAGTTCGTCTGAAGGCTCCAGAGGTTCGGTAGAAGGCTCCGGCAGTTCTGTAGAAGGCTCCGGCTCAGGTAGTTCGGCTGCAGGCTTCCCTGGAGGCTTCCCTGGAGGCTTTGGAGGTTCGGCTGCTGGCTTCCCTGGAGGCTTCCCTGGAGGTTCGGCTGCAGGCTTTACTGGAGGCTTTGGAGGTTCGGCTGCAGGCTTCCTTGGAGGCTTTGGAGGTTCGGCTGCAGGCTTCCCTGGATGGATACAGATAGTCAACTTTAGTCAGTCCGTTTAGAGGCATTCAGTCTCAGATACAGCACAAGACCCAAATACCAAGTTTTACTCCCCTTTAATTATTAAACATGGTCGTATTAATTGTATGAATTAATTTTGTGAAACCATCCTGTGCTTTAAGCTGTGCTATTGGCTGAATACTTTTTACATTGAGAACGATTAATTATAAAACGGACAAACGGAAATGAGGAAGCTGACCCAAACACTTATAACAAATACCTGCAAATGGATCCATACACTGATGTCCACATCCATTGCAGCAGCATTTCTCATTGTTCGGACAGTCACTGTCATAGGAACACAACTCCGCACACAGTCCCGCTCCAAAATTTGTGCTTGGACACTCCCCTGCCTTTGCTATTATAGAGACACATGACAGAGAAACCACATCACTGAATACTGAATGTCTCATACACTGTATGAAAAATAAATAAAAACACTAAAAATGAGAGATGATCGTACCGGAATTTTCAGTCCATCTACTTCATAGTTTCACATTTAGTTCAAAGTGTTACTTGCGGTTTCTTTGCAATTATTTGTGAAACTTCCTAGCAATTCCTGAGTGAAAACATTTTCTCAGGGTTTTCTCTGGAAGATGTATAGCATGCATGAATAATTATAACTCACTGAAAACAGGCGGCACACATGCAGTCCCACAGGGAAATTTACAGCATTTGTGTCCTCCAGAGCAGTCTCTATCAGAAGTGCATCCTCGTCGGGAGGGCACGACCGTCAGCGTCGCCGGACACTGACCAGACACTACAGAAGAGGATTCAAGAGGATCATTAGGGGAGACCAGGAAGTGCTGTAATAGTTTGCTTCAGCATTTGCAAGTCAGGGGTTTTACAATGAGTCTCAAACTTGATAATATTCACACATTTATCTGCTTCAATTCAAGTAGCTTAGAAATCTATCATTTTTCACTAAACTGCATCAATCGGTTTCAAAGACTGAGAGTGCAGTTACAACCTACCCCACTGTAGTAGAGCGAGTAATAGTGCAATGCTGATAGAAAGCATGGACATCAGATAATATGTTGTCTACAAATTTACTGGTGTACATCTTCAAAAATGACACCATCCCCATGACCACCCTCATTTCCTTTTAAGCATTTTAATAAAGCTACTCAACAGAAAACAAAACCAATATAGATAAAATGCAGAGTTACCGGGTATAATTAGCTCTCCACGTTATATTGTAGGCTTATGCATTTCTTAAAACAAATAAAAACAAAAAACTTTTGCCTAAAGTTTAAACTCAGGATTGATACAGTCCGGTAGCAATTTTGTAGCCATATTATAACACTAATGTTCTTGTCTTACAATAAACAAAAATGCCTATTAGTGATTATATGGGTTTTACTTGTACAATGAAAAAATGCATAAACTTATGACAGTTTGCATATTTATACTTTGCTTATTAATAAAAGTAAACCAACATACAAAGATGAACTTCCACTTGACGTCTGTACTGTATTTTTGTAAGCAGATGTGTTTGAAATCAAATTTTGTAAGGCACTTTATTTATGCACTTCTTCAGGCTGCGTAATGAAGCTAAAAGAACTTCTCACCTAGGACTCCAGCGTCTGTTGTGCTCAAACAAGCAGACAGACACAATAAAACAGCACTAAATGAGCAGTACACTTGTGCTGTCATCCTCTTGACCTGCAATCTCAAAATCAACTCTGCTGGAAGATGCACTGAATTAGTGAGTCAGGAGGAGCGGACAGCAAGGACCCCAAAACTACAAAGAAAAACCCAACCCTAATGAAAATCACTTGCCTGTAGCTTACTTAATCACTTGCTATCCTCTTAATATAGCCTAATCTTGAAGACCTTGATTAGCTTGTTCAGGTGTGTTTGATTAGGGTTGGATGTCGTAATAATTACCGTAATTAGGAGATGATTGATTGTTTTTATGGCAACACTATCAACGGCAAATGAATCTGCAGTGGCCAGGTAGTCCAGCGATCACGTGGTACAAGTCGGAGTTCTACCACAAGTTACAAGTTGTAATTATGACTAAACTCCTACACCTAAACTCTCCAGGAAATGGATCTCTACTGGAGACTGGCTTAAATCTGCATTGAACTCAAAGAGACACAGGGGCATGTCTAAAATTTGAATTTTGCTGATTGATTTGCGACGTGAATCCATGCAAGTAATTATGAATGAAAACAATGTTTCCAGCCACTGTAGTGAATATAGGGGAATACACAGCCATGGTTATATCATAGCCACTTTAATATTGGATGGTTTTATATGGATTGCATAATCAGATAATATTTGTTCACTCAAGCTTTCTATAGACATATTTCTTATCGTGACCGAGTTTTGGTTCATTTCTGTGACGGAGACCGAGACGGCAGAAAGCGCACCCTGTTTGTTTTCCTTATTTTACAAAAGCACAACATTTAATTGTTATTGTGAGATGCCCGAAATATGAACATGCCCGAAATAAAATCAGATTTTAGAAGAATTTGTAGCGCCACTCAGACAGGTGTGCCAAAACTCTTATTTATAAACTAATGACATCTTCACCTACACAAAAACCTGCTCACTTCAGGCTTGAAAAGAGATGTGGGTTGCCCAGTTTTCCGTGTTAGAGAAAAAAGCAGCTCGTACAAAGCTCCTGGATGTCACAATTCCTGTCACAAACAGACAAAGTGACAAGGAGCCATGTAGTCGGCAGGGTTCAAACCTGCACGGGGAGACCCCAATGGATTTGAAGTCCATCGCCTTAACCTCTCGGCCACGACTACTCCTGCCAGTGAGTCCAATGCTTATTGTGAATACACACACACACACACACACACACACACACACACACACACACACACACACACACACACACACACACACACACACACACACACACACACACACACACACACACACACACACACACACACACACACACACACACACACACACACACACACACACACACACACACACACACACACACACACACACACACACACACACACAAAAAACATTGTCCTGAGACTGGGCTTCATACATTATTTACTATCAGAAACATAAACAATTTAAGGCATAGGCTTATGTCCTATTTCAGAAAGTCAATAACTGGACCCCATCTTCTTTCAAAAACTGGGGTTTTTAATTGCAGTTGTGCTGTCAACCGTTCCATTAAATAAACTTGTCTTATCTTTTGTGTCCATTGCGTAACGGTAGGTGGCTCAGGTTTTAACCAACAGATTGTTATCATTTTCCTTGCCGTCATTAAGAGGAGATGGAGAAGAAATGCTTGGTCTTGAGAAAGATTGTCTGGAAAGATATCCAGTAAAAATATTTGGGAGTAAAAAGAGATGACTCCTCACTTTTAGTAGATTTTCCAAAATGCCCTTAATGTCCTTCAAAAAGCTATGTCTGGTGGGATAGTCCCAAAAGATGTGAGTTTGATCACCGACCAATCCACAGTTCCTCCAACATTTGTCACTCATACTACTCTTGGTGAGGAAAGATTTTAACGGAGTCCTGAAAAATCTAATTTTCGTCTTCCAATCAAACTCCCTCCAGACCTGACTGCCCATACCCTTATTACAGCCAGAGCAAATGTTAACCCAAACATCGTCATCCAGGGTAACATTCAGCTCCATTTCCCATTGTTGTTTTATATGTTGTGTATTATCTGACATGTCAATCAACATTTTTTTGTACATCAAGGACATTTGTTTTTTCATTACACCACCATTTTCAATCAAATTAATAAAATGCTTCTCTATATTTGTAGGCTCTCTTCTGATCAGTTCCCAATCATTATGTTTTGTTACATAGCTCCTTATTTGAAAATACTTATATAAATCACTTGAGGGTAACTTGAATTTCGCTCTTAATTGGGCAAAGGTTTTAATTACATTTCCATCAAACAATTGATTCACTGTGAGGAGACCCCTCTCAGCCCATCCCCGAAAGCCTCTGCTGTCTGATAAAGATGGAAGGAACTCAATATTTCTATTAATAGTCATAGCTCGAGATAAAGCAGTCTTTCCCTTCAACTGCTTTTGGACCTTATTTCAAATCTTTAATGTATGTTTGACCCATAAATTTGCAATTTTTATTTTTTTCTGAGACTGTAGGTTGAGAAATGGGAGTTGAGAGAGAGAGACTCCTGGCACCGAATATTCTTCCATAGAGACCCACTGTGACTCCGGATCACGAATGATCCATGCCACCACAGCTTTTATTTGGGCAGCCCAATAGTACAATTTGAAGTTTGGTAGATTTAAGCCCCCATTTTCCTTAGGCGACATTACAATTTTAAGGCGCACTCTTGGTCTTTTGTTCTGCCATATAAATTTTGACATTAATTTATCTAGAAATTTGAAAGTAGATTGTGGTATAACAGCAGGGAGGTTTTGGAACAGAAATAATAATCTTGGCAGAATATTCATTCTTATACATTCAATTCTACCCAAAAGAGAAAGCGGTAGTACATCCCATCTGTTTAAATCAGTTCTGATTTCCTTTAACAATTTATCATAGTTAGATGAAAACAACTGCGTAGTCTTAGGGGTAAGAATTACTCCAACATATCTAAACCCCTGCTTGGAGTGTCTGAATGAGACAAGATTATCCAACTGAAATGGCCAAGTCCCAACAGTCATTAAGGCTTCGGATTTGTTTGTATTAATTTTATAACCTGATATCATACTATACTCCTTAAGACTGTGGAGCAAGGCTGGAACAGAAGTGATAGGGTTTTCCAGAAATAATAAAATATCGTCAGCGAAAAGTGACAATTTATGCTGAACATTTGATTCATCTCTTATTCCCTGTATGAGAGGATTGGATCTAATCGGTTCGGCTAACGGCTCTATACTCAAAGCAAATAGTGAGGCTGAAAGAACTTCACCCTGCCTAGTGCCGCGTCCCAGTGGGAAAAATTTTGAGCAGTGCCCATTGACCCTTACTCGTGACTTTGGGTTTTTATAAAAAGTTTGGACCCATTTTATAAACGTCTCATTAAAGCCCATGTGCCTCAATGTCTGTTGTAGGAAGCCCCAGTCCACCCGATCAAACGCTTTCTCAGCATCCAAGCTGAGAAGCATTGATGGGGTGTTCCTTTTCTGTGCCACTATTTGGAGGTTTAAAGCTCTTCGAACATTATCAGTCCCCTGTCTATGGGCGATAAAGCCAGTCTGATCGGGTTTCACAAGTTTTCTCATATATTTACACATGCTATTTTCATTTCTGGATTTGAGCATCAGAGAGCACCGGGGCCAACCATCAATGTGGATGTGAGCATGCAGAAGAGGATCAACCCGGCGAAAATATTGTGTTGACAAAAAGGAGTTCAACGACGTCTTCACCTACACGAAAAGACTGCCATGATCCGGATTTGGACTGGGCATGCTGCGGGCACAACACAGAGTACTAAATGCTATACAAAGAAAGCAATCTTTCCACTGGCCCCGGGCCTGCACATACAGAGTCAACGGCAAGCTTCAGCTCAGTTCTCTTAAAGTCCCCCACCACCGCTTGCTTAGACAGTAGGGACTTTAAGCAACAGCCTCTGGTGGAACGGCAACGGCATTCTGTCGTTCTATTGTGCACGTGAGACATTAACTGCTAACTCGCGACATTCTACTGTAACTGTCTACTACGGGAGAACAGCTGATTTGCCGTAGTCGTTACTACGTGACAGATTAAGAAAGTTAATGTTATACTTTAGGTTATGTGGCATTGTAATTGTTTCTGTATATCATTAAATGCCAAAAGCAACCCTTCTCTTGCTTTTTAAAATCACTTCCTTTTTTTGTATTTTGTCTGATGATTAAATTACCCCTACGCCGTCCTCTTTACTGTCGCTTATTGATTTTTGCGCTCTTTTGCTACGGCAGTTAACGCTTACTTCCGGCTGCCGTTGCCGTTCCATCAGCAGCTGTTGCTTAAAGTCCCTAGTAACCAAGCATTACAGCAAGCAAAACAACACCAAATGCTGGGAAATAACCCTGCCACATCTTATCTTGAAGAGGAAGACCACCTCCCTCAAAGGCTGGGAAGAGCACAGCAAGAGTTTAGGGGAGGTCTGCAACAAACCTTTGCTCGAACAGGAACCCTGGACCCTCAGATTAAAAGTCTGATGCTCTACCATTTGAGCTAGCCGGGCTTTTGCCAGGGAACAGCCACCCTAGGGATATAACAGCACTTTCTCCTTAAAGTGTTCATGCTTTGTCAGCTTAAAGTTTGTGGCATTAAAGGATGAAGACCACAATTTATAAAGGGACGAGAGAGATAGGCTGCTCCTTCCAAAGCTAGGAACACTGATATTGAAAGAGTGGAGTTTTTTTTTTCATGGTATGTTGCTAACTCTAAGGTGGTTTAGACAAACGAGCAATTGGGACATAATGAGTAGGTTTCTGTTTGACTTTTCTAAAAGAGAACGAATGCAACATTTCAAAACACTAATATCCATGTTTTTTTCATAAATTATAATGCGGCGACTCTTGAGCTGCACATCGTGAAGGCCGTGAAGTTGTCGGGGGATGCCAAAGCCATTGCTCCGACAGCCTGAATAGAATGGCCAAAATCACAGATGATCTGGGCCTTTTGAAACGATGCCCACTTCAGGCTTGAAAAGAGCCCAATTTCCGTGTTAGAAAAAAAAGCATCTTGTACAAAGATCCTGGACGTCACAACTCCTGTCACAATCAGACAAAGTGATAAAGGGGCCACGTAGTCAGCAGGGTTCGAACCTGCGCAGGGAGACCCCAAAGGATTTCAAGTTCATCGCCTTAACCTCTCAGTCACGACTACTCTTGAAAGTGAGTCAGTGATAGTGGTAGTGAGTCACATGCTATTTTCTTTTCTGGAAGTGAGCAGCAGAGGACACCGGGGCCAACCATCAATGTGGATGTGAGCAGCAGAGGATGCACTCAGCTAACATATTGTGTTGGCAAAAAGGAGTTCAACGACACCTTCACCTACACAAAAGCTACGTAATATGTTTCCGATGCAGAAAAGTTAGTTCATGCATTCATGACCTCGAGACTAGATTACTGTAATGCTTTATTAGCTGGTTGTCCTGCATCCTCAATAAACAAGCTACAGTTAGTCCAAAATGCAGCCGCTAGAGTTCTTACTAGATCAAGAAAATATGATCATATAACACCGATTTTATCATCACTGCATTGGTTACCTATAAAGTTCCGTATCAATTACAAGGTATTGCTACTGACTTATAAAGCCCTAAACGGCTTAGCTCCAGTCTATTTAACGGATCTTCTATCGCCCTATAATCCATCGCGCTCTTTAAGATCACTAAATTCGAGGCTTTTGGTCATACCTAGGATATCCAGATCCACCAAAGGAGGGAGAGCATTTTCACATTTAGCTCCGAAACTCTGGAATAGCCTTCCTGATACTGTTCGTTGCTCAGACTCGCTCTCCCAGTTTAAAACTAGATTAAAGACGCATCTCTTCAGCCAGGCATTCATATAACATAAATCTTACTGTTCAAACTACAATCTGGCCTCTAGTTCATAAATGCCAGAGGAGAACTGGCCCCCGACTGAGCCTGGGTTCTCCCTAGGTTTTTTTTCTCCATTGGGTCACTTGATGGAGTTTTAGGACACCATTAGGTCACTTGATGGAGTTTTCGGTTCCTTGCCACTGTTGCCTTTGGCTTGCTCAGTTGGGGATATTTTGGGGATATTAATTTAATTTTATCAATCAATAAATTTACACTAGAAACAACCTTGTTGTGTTTTGGTTTAATGCTGTGAAGCTGCTTTGATGCAATCTGTATTGTGAAAAGCGCTATATAAATACACTTGACTTGACTTGACTTGACAAAAACCTGCTCACTTCAGGCTTGAAAAGAGATGTGGGTTGCCCAGTTTTCCGTGTTAGAGAAAAAAATGCAGCTCGTACAAAGCTCCTGAATGTCACAATCAGACAGAGAGCCACGTAGTCGGCAGGGTTCGAACCTGCGCGGGGAGACCCCAATGGATTTCAAGTCCATCGCCTTAACCTCTCGGCCACGACTACTCCCGCCAGTGTGTCAGATGCTATATTCTTTTCTGGATGTGAGCAGCAGAGAATGAACAGCCATCTCGAATGCTGGAAAGAGGACAACAAGTGATTAGGGGACGTCTGCAACAAACTGTCTGACCTTCACCCAAACAGGGACTTGAACCCTGGACCCTCAGATTAAAAGTCTAATGCTCTACCGACTGAGCTATCCTGGCTCTTGCCAGGGAACAGCCACCCTGGGGATATAACAGGTATACAGGTATATTTCTCCTTAAAGTGTTCGTGCTTTGTCAGGTTAAAGTTTGTGGCATTAACCCCTTACCTGACAGACCCAAGTTTGGCAAGTGGGGCATACATGACATACCCAAAATAAAAAGTCATTCTGAATAGACACATAACCAACATATATTTAGAAAGCCAACTCTTGACAGTTTACAGTTCAGGACTCAGAATTAATCAGACTCTTATTAATATTGAGATATAAAAGCTCAAACATAAAAAAAAAACATATTTTTTTTTTTCGGTTCCTTGCCACTGTTGCCTTTGGCTTGCTCAGTTGGGGATATTTTGGGGATATTTAATTTTATTCTATCAATCAATAAATTCCACTAGAAACAAACTTTGTTGTATTATTTTATTTTAATACTGTGAAGCTGCTTTGATACAATCTGTATTGTGAAAAGCGCTATACAAATATACTTGATTTGATTTGATTTGATTAAGAGTATATTTATTAAATGTATAAACATATTATGTCATTATTTCATCCTCACTTGTACCCGCACTCACACACATCATAAACACCTCTCTTCACACTGGTACCTTTCCCACAGCATTTAAGCAGGCTCGTGTTACCCCACTGCTTAAGAAACACACTCTAAATCCAGCACATCTGGAAAATTACAGACCGATATCTCTCCTTCCATTCGTTGCGAAAACACTTGAACGAGTTGTTTTCAACCAGATCTCTTCCTTCCTTACACAGAACAACCTCTTGGACAACAATCAGTCTGGTTTCAAAAGCGGACACTCAACTGAGACTGCCCTGCTCTCAGTAACTGAAGCTCTGAGACTGACAAGAGCAGCTGACAAAATCCTCAGTTCTCATCCTGCTGGATCTGTCTGCTGCCTTTGACACAGTTAACCACCAGATCCTCCTGTCAATCCTAAAGATGAAGGGCATCTCAGGAACCGCACTCCAACGGTTCAAGTCTTACCTCTCAGGTAGGTCCTTTAGGGTATCGTGCAGGGGTGTGGTGTCTAAGACCCAACATCTAGCTACTGGAGTGCCTCAGGCACAGTGCTTGGACCACTTCTCTTCTCCATCTACATGACATCACTAGGATCTGTGATTCAGAAACATGGCTTTTCCTATCACTACAACACGCTGATGACACACAACTCTACCTCTCATTCCAGCCTGACGATCCGACGGTAGCTGATCGTATCTCAGCCTGCCTGACAGACATTTCAACGAAACATTTCACCTTCAACTAAACCTTGCGAAGACAGAGCTACTCGTGGTCCCGGCCAACCCAACACTTCATCACAACTTCACCATTCAGCTAGACTCGTCATCCATAACTCCATCAAGGTCAGCCAGGAACCTTGGTGTTGTAATTGATGATCAATTGAACTTCACAGACCACATTGCTAGAACTGCCCGGTCATGTAGATTTGCCATTAGGAGGATCAGGCCCTTCCTATCAGAGCATGCTACACAACTCCTTGTCCAAGCGCTAGTTCTATCCAGACTGGACTATTGTAATGCTCTGGCTGGTCTTCCAGCTTGCACGGTCAGACCTCTGCAACTGATCCAGAATGCCGCAGCTAGAGTGGCTAGAGCACATGTCACTCCTCTCCTCACAAAAATTGCACTGGTTGCCAGTTGCCGCTCGCATCAAATTCAAGTCACTGACGTTTGCCTACAGAACAACCACTGGCTCTGCTCCCTTTTACTTAAACTCATTACTTCGGACGTATGTGCCATCCAGAAACTTGCGCTCTGCAAGCGAACGACGTCTTGTGGTGCCATCTCAAAGAGGCACAAAATCTCTTTCTCTGACTTTTACCATGACTGTTCCCTGCTGGTGGAATGAACTGCCTAAGGGGCCGATCACACCTGACGCGTTTTTTGCAGTGAGAGGCGCCTATTTTCAATTGGTTTCCTATGGCAGTGAGCGTTCTGCGCGCTGTTTATACGCCTGCTGCGCCTCGCGTTTTACCGCCCGCTGCGCCTCGCGTTTTTGAAGTTGAAAAAAAAGCAACTCCGAGCGGAAAAAGCGCCCGACGTCATCGCGTTTTTTTCCACTGTCCAATCGAATGAATTGAGAGGCGGGCCTTCCGTTTAAGTGATGAAAGCTACAGTTGCTTGAACGCCAGGAGAGTGCGATGATAGAGGATAAACTTGTGGTGCTCTCGCGGGTTACCAGGAGCTTAACGACTTCACGAACCGTAACTACCACAATGTTAACAGAAAGTAAATAAAGGTAATAAAAGGCTGATTTGACGTTTACTTGACTGACAGGACAGCTGTTTCATTGGTTGCCTAGCAACATAAAAAACGCAGCGCACTGCTCGTTCTGTGTAATGTAAAGTGCTGTGCACCTCGCGTTTTCGAACCTGAAAAACGCGTCAGGTGTGATCGGCCCCTAACTCAACCAGAGCTGCTGAGTCCATAGCCACTTTCAAGAAACTGCTGAAGACGCTTCTTTTTCGACAGCACTTGATCCACTAATACTAACACTTTCTATTCTATTCTATTCTATTCTATTCTATTCTATATAAAAAAATTGTATTAACATTTACTGCGTTAGATTAAACTGAGAAGGGTCATAGCACTTGCATATTGTTGTCCTACTGTTAGTTTAACTGCTTCTATTGTTCTCATTTCTAAGATGATGTCAGGGGAGTTTTTTAGAGAAGGCTGATGAGATGCTAATCAAATATGTTATTGCCCTGTAATCACCCATTTACAGTCTATGACTAATGTCTGGTGAGGAGAACTGGCCCATTCATGCTTTATTGTAGTCAATCGACGAACCTTTGACACCTCTTTATTCTGCCATTATGGCTTGGCCATCTACACTTCTTTCATCCCACTTTACATGAATAATCCACCTATTATCTTAAGTCTTTCTAAAAAACAAAACAAAACAAAGAAAAACTATTCTTGGGACCTTATGTGAATTCTTTTAACAAATTAATAATAAGAAATAAGAGCCTTATCGGGGCTGTCGAACTGTCTAGTGCATGCACGTAAACACAGATAAACCGGAGAAGACATTACTGACTACATATGAGTGATGACATTCTATTCAAAATAATGAATGTTACAGATGAATTATTTTGCATTCCTGACATAAATTAAGAAATGAATGTTTTAACATAAACAGTGGTCAAATATCAAAGCTAGTGTCTTAAATCTTTCTGTCAGTTTGTCCAGATCAAGTAAGAGTGTGAAGTTTTAATGGGTAGTGAATGTTGAACAACAATAATCTGTGGCCATCTGCGATCTTTGACGCGTAAGGGGGGCCCGTGGTGTGTGAAGGAGGGCTGGGATGATCGCGGAGCTAACATATTCAGCTCGACGGCTCTGGCCAAGCTGTAATGTAAAAGAAACGCTATTGCCAATTTTAAAAAGGGGAGGAGCTGCTCAATATGTCCCGTCCTGTCTCCCTGTTTCAGTGGAAATTACGTCAACACTGAAAAATGCTGCGCGTTTCAAGGCACTTCAGTGGGTCTTTAAGTGCTCTTAAGCGGCCTTATTAAGTATTAATATTATTTCATCTGTAAGTACAGTTTTTTTTTTAAAATAGATTATTTTTAACATTTGAATTACACTACACAATACAATTAAGTGCACTTATTTCACAAGAGATTGTATGTTAATATGACAGTGAGAAACCTTTTTTAATTTGATGATAAATCATTAGTTTTTTACTGAAATAAAGGATGTTCTTTTGTTCAGTGTGCAAAGAAAATGTCAAAATCAAGAAAGGTGAGGATGTTCAAGAAATCAAGCACTTTCCACTTCTATTCCAGACTCTTACATTGTTTGCAATGAGCTAAATCTAGGTGATTAACGTCACTCATTTGAAGGGCTGTTTTACAGGATCAGTGCCGAGTTCACACTGAACGATTTTCATTCGCCGACAGGTTTTGGAAGATCGCCAACAAATGCCCGAAATCATAGGCAATCGGTGCTCGTTCACGCGAGTGACAATCACGCAGTGTGAATTATCAACGACGCGATCTGAGAGAATCATCGATGAGTCGCCAACGCCCGTGAGATATTTGGCATGTTAAATATCTGGACCTGTCTGCGATTCAAAATCCTGCTGTGGTAATGTGTTCTGACTGAAAACTACAGGACAGCGGGATGTTTGGGGAAGAGTTATAGACCAGAATATCAGTATTTTAACAGAAACAAAGCACAAACATTTGCTTGACCAGCAGCAACAGTAGCACATTGTAAAATTATTTACCCCCAACTCTCTTTGCACAATTAACACACAATTCTTGCTCCCCTCGTCTCCCCAAGCATAATTGTTTTTTTTCTCTCCTTTTTGCTGCAAATTAGCGTACAGACAATTTGGATTGCAAATCTTTTTGCAGGCTATATTTTTTAATAACCATTTAATGATCTTGCATTATTTCCTTATCACTTCTCGCGTGGGTTTGGTTGTGAAACGCAGTTTGCAGACCAGACGGTTGTCAGCGATTCTTTCTTTTGTCAAGTCATGCAGTGTGAAACCCCCTGTCATTGGTGCATCGTGCAGTGCGCACACAGCAGCAACTGGACGTTACCCCAGATAGTCGTGCAGTGTGAAAAGAACAGTGACCCGACTACTCTGAAAATTGTGCAGTGTGAACTCGGCATTACAGGCATTCAGAACTCATTTGGTCGCAGGTAACTAAAGGGATCATCTGTTAGTAGGCTTGAAGTTGCAACTTCCTAAAATGACCACTAGAAGACACAATTTCACTAAAATGCTTCAGCAGAAAGCAGAAGACTATTGGTCAAGAGGCAATACTGGTTGAAACTTCAGATCCTATAGCAATCAATAATAGAATTGTTTGTCCAATCATTGCATTTGGATTCAGACGTTTCCAGGTCAATGCCAAAATGAATCTGCATCAGTCAGGTGGTACAACTAGAGCACTGCAAGTTATTTACATTCGTTATCACTGTAATGTTATGCATTTTAGACACGAGGCAACTTGGTGCAGTCTTTTGTCTCGTGACACTTTACAGACTCTGCTGTGCTCAAGCGTTTTGAAGGAGGCGTGGCTTTGGAGGGTGGGATCTCATGCATTGATTCCAATGAGCCATTATGTGAGAGAACAGCCAAATTAACACTGGAATACAAAAATCTAATTCCTAATTTTCTCACTTAAATAAAAGAGAGGAAAATGGCCTTAGAAGTGAGATTTATTTGGTGATAAACAGGGTGATAAACACACCATACATCCAATGGTTAAATCAGCACAGTTAACAGCATGCATAGCCACATTACTTATGGCCAGGACATTGGCCATAAGGGTAAGTTGGCGGTTCAGCTGCAGGCTTCACTGGAGCCTTGGGCGGTTCGGCTGCAGGCTTCCCTGGAGGCTTTGGAGGCTTTGGAGGTTCGGCTGCAGGCTTCCCTGGAGGCTTCCCTGGAGGCTTTGGAGGTTCGGCTGCAGGCTTCCCTGGAGGCTTTGGAGGTTCGGCTGCAGGCTTCGGGGGTTCGGCTGCAGGCGTCACTGGAAGTTCGTTTGAAGGCTCCAGAGGTTCGGTAGAAGGCTCCGGCTCAGGTAGTTCGGCTGCAGGCTTCCCTGGAGGCTTTGGAGGTTCGGCTGCTGGCTTCCCTGGAGGCTTTGGAGGTTCGGCTGCTGGCTTCCCTGGAGGCTTTGGAGGTTCGGCTGCTGGCTTCCCTGGAGGCTTCCCTGGAGGCTTTGGAGGTTCGGCTGCTGGCTTCCCTGGAGGCTTTGGAGGTTCGGCTGCTGGCTTCCCTGGAGGCTTCCCTGGAGGCTTTGGAGGTTCGGCTGCTGGCTTCCCTGGAGGCCTCCCTGGAGGCTTTGGAGGTTCGGCTGCTGGCTTCCCTGGAGGCCTTGGAGGTTCGGCTGCAGGCGTCACTGGCAGTTCGTCTGAAGGCTCCAGAGGTTCGGTAGAAGGCTCCGGCAGTTCTGTAGAAGGCTCCGGCTCAGGTAGTTCGGCTGCAGGCTTCCCTGGAGGCTTCCCTGGAGGCTTTGGAGGTTCGGCTGCTGGCTTCCCTGGAGGCTTCCCTGGAGGCTTTGGAGGTTCGGCTGCTGGCTTCCCTGGAGGCTTCCCTGGAGGCTTTGGAGGTTCGGCTGCTGGCTTCCCTGGAGGCTTCCCTGGAGGCTTTGGAGGTTCGGCTGCTGGCTTCCCTGGAGGCCTTGGAGGTTCGGCTGCTGGCTTCGGGGGTTCGGCTGCAGGCGTCACTGGCAGTTCGTCTGAAGGCTCCAGAGGTTCGGTAGAAGGCTCCGGCAGTTCTGTAGAAGGCTCCGGCTCAGGTAGTTCGGCTGCAGGCTTCCCTGGAGGCTTCCCTGGAGGCTTTGGAGGTTCGGCTGCTGGCTTCCCTGGAGGCTTGGCTGCAGGCTTTACTGGAGGCTTTGGAGGTTCGGCTGCAGGCTTCCTTGGAGGCTTTGGAGGTTCGGCTGCAGGCTTCCCTGGATGGATACAGATAGTCAACTTTAGTCAGTCCGTTTAGAGGCATTCAGTCTCAGATACAGCACAAGACCCAAATACCAAGTTTTACTCCCCTTTAATTATTAAACATGGTCGTATTAATTGTATGAATTAATTTTGTGAAACCATCCTGTGCTTTAAGCTGTGCTATTGGCTGAATACTTTTTACATTGAGAACGATTAATTATAAAACGGACAAACGGAAATGAGGAAGCTGACCCAAACACTTATAACAAATACCTGCAAATGGATCCATACACTGATGTCCACATCCATTGCAGCAGCATTTCTCATTGTTCGGACAGTCACTGTCATAGGAACACAACTCCGCACACAGTCCCGCTCCAAAATTTGTGCTTGGACACTCCCCTGCCTTTGCTATTATAGAGACACATGACAGAGAAACCACATCACTGAATACTGAATGTCTCATACACTGTATGAAAAATAAATAAAAACACTAAAAATGAGAGATGATCGTACCGGAATTTTCAGTCCATCTACTTCATAGTTTCACATTTAGTTCAAAGTGTTACTTGCGGTTTCTTTGCAATTATTTGTGAAACTTCCTAGCAATTCCTGAGTGAAAACATTTTCTCAGGGTTTTCTCTGGAAGATGTATAGCATGCATCAATAATTATAACTCACTGAAAACAGGCGGCACACATGCAGTCCCACAGGGAAATTTACAGCATTTGTGTCCTCCAGAGCAGTCTCTATCAGAAGTGCATCCTCGTCGGGAGGGCACGACCGTCAGCGTCGCCGGACACTGACCAGACACTACAGAAGAGGATTCAAGAGGATCATTAGGGGAGACCAGGAAGTGCTGTAATAGTTTGCTTCAGCATTTGCAAGTCAGGGGTTTTACAATGAGTCTCAAACTTGATAATATTCACACATTTATCTGCTTCAATTCAAGTAGCTTAGAAATCTATCATATTTCACTAAACTGCATCAATCGGTTTCAAAGACTGAGAGTGCAGTTACAACCTACCCCACTGTAGTAGAGCGAGTAATAGTGCAATGCTGATAGAAAGCATGGACATCAGATAATATGTTGTCTACAAATTTACTGGTGTACATCTTCAAAAATGACACCATCCCCATGACCACCCTCATTTCCTTTTAAGCATTTTAATAAAGCTACTCAACAGAAAACAAAACAAATATAGATAAAATGCAGAGTTACCGGGTATAATTAGCTCTCCACGTTATATTGTAGGCTTATGCATTTCTTAAAACAAATAAAAACAAAAAACTTTTGCCTAAAGTTTAAACTCAGGATTGATACAGTCCGGTAGCAATTTTGTAGCCATATTATAACACTAATGTTCTTGTCTTACAATAAACAAAAATGCCTATTAGTGATTATATGGGTTTTACTTGTACAATGAAAAAATGCATAAACTTATGACAGTTTGCATATTTATACTTTGCTTATTAATAAAAGTAAACCAACATACAAAGATGAACTTCCACTTGACGTCTGTACTGTATTTTTGTAAGCAGATGTGTTTGAAATCAAATTTTGTAAGGCACTTTATTTATGCACTTCTTCAGGCTGCGTAATGAAGCTAAAAGAACTTCTCACCTAGGACTCCAGCGTCTGTTGTGCTCAAACAAGCAGACAGACACAATAAAACAGCACTAAATGAGCAGTACACTTGTGCTGTCATCCTCTCGACCTGCAATCTCAAAATCAACTCTGCTGGAAGATGCACTGAATTAGTGAGTCAGGAGGAGCGGACAGCAAGGACCCCAAAACTACAAAGAAAAACCCAACCCTAATGAAAATCACTTGCCTGTAGCTTACTTAATCACTTGCTATCCTCTTAATATAGCCTAATCTTGAAGACCTTGATTAGCTTGTTCAGGTGTGTTTGATTAGGGTTGGATGTCGTAATAATTACCGTAATTAGGAGATGATTGATTGTTTTTATGGCAACACTATCAACGGCAAATGAATCTGCAGTGGCCAGGTAGTCCAGCGATCACGTGGTACAAGTCGGAGTTCTACCACAAGTTACAAGTTGTAATTATGACTAAACTCCTACACCTAAACTCTCCAGGAAATGGATCTCTACTGGAGACTGGCTTAAATCTGCATTGAACTCAAAGAGACACAGGGGCATGTCTAAAATTTGAATTTTGCTGATTGATTTGCGACGTGAATCCATGCAAGTAATTATGAATGAAAACAATGTTTCCAGCCACTGTAGTGAATATAGGGGAATACACAGCCATGGTTATATCATAGCCACTTTAATATTGGATGGTTTCATATGGATTGCATAATCAGATAATATTTGTTCACTCAAGCTTTCTATAGACATATTTCTTATCGTGACCGAGTTTTGGTTCATTTCTGTGACGGAGACCGAGACGGCAGAAAGCGCACCCTGTTTGTTTTCCTTATTTTACAAAAGCACAACATTTAATTGTTATTGTGAGATGCCCGAAATATGAACATGCCCGAAATAAAATCAGATTTTAGAAGAATTTGTAGCGCCACTCAGACAGGTGTGCCAAAACTCTTATTTATAAACTAATGACGTCTTCACCTACACAAAAACCTGCTCACTTTAGGCTTGAAAAGAGATGTGGGTTGCCCAGTTTTCCGTGTTAGAGAAAAAAGCAGCTCGTACAAAGCTCCTGGATGTCACAATTCCTGTCACAAACAGACAAAGTGACAAGGAGCCATGTAGTCGGCAGGGTTCAAACCTGCACGGGGAGACCCCAATGGATTTGAAGTCCATCGCCTTAACCTCTCGGCCACGACTACTCCTGCCAGTGAGTCCAATGCTTATTGTGAACACACACACACACACACACACACACACACACACACACACACACACACACACACACACACACACACACACACACACACACACACACACACACACACACACACACACACACACACACACACACACACACACACACACACACACACACACACACACACACACACACACACACACACACACACACACACACACACACACACACACACACACACACACACACACACACACACACAAAAAACATGAACATTGTCCTGAGACTGGGCTTCGTACATTATTTACAATAAGAAACATAAACAATTTAAGGCATAGGCTTATGTCCTATTTCAGAAAGTCAATAACTGGACCCCATCTTCTTTCAAAAACTGGGGTTTTTAATTGCAGTTGTGCTGTCAACCGTTCCATTAAATAAACTTGTCTTATCTTTTGTGTCCATTGCGTAACGGTAGGTGGCTCAGGTTTTAACCAACAGATTGTTATCATTTTCCTTGCCGTCATTAAGAGGAGATGGAGAAGAAATGCTTGGTCTTGAGAAAGATTGTCTGGAAAGATATGGGAGTAAAAAGAGATGACTCCTCACTTTTAGTAGATTTTCCAAAATGCCCTTAATGTCCTTCCAAAAGCTATGTCTGGTGGGATAGTCCCAAAAGATGTGAGTTTGATCACCGACCAATCCACAGTTCCTCCAACATTTGTCACTCATACTACTCTTGGTGAGGAAAGATTTTAACGGAGTCCTGAAAAATCTAATTTTCGTCTTCCAATCAAACTCCCTCCAGACCTGACTGCCCATACCCTTATTACAGCCAGAGCAAATGTTAACCCAAACATCGTCATCCAGGGTAACATTCAGCTCCAATCTGACATGTCAATCAACATTTTTTTGTACATCAAGGACATTTGTTTTTTCATTACACCACCATTTTCAATCAAATTAATAAAATGCTTCTCTATATTTGTAGGCTCTCTTCTGATCAGTTCCCAATCATTATGTTTTGTTACATAGCTCCTTATTTGAAAATACTTATATAAATCACTTGAGGGTAACTTGAATTTCGCTCTTAATTGGGCAAAGGTTTTAATTACATTTCCATCAAACAATTGATTCACTGTGAGGAGACCCCTCTCAGCCCATCCCCGAAAGCCTCTGCTGTCTGATAAAGATGGAAGGAACTCAATATTTCTATTAATAGTCATAGCTCGAGATAAAGCAGTCTTTCCCTTCAACTGCTTTTGGACCTTATTTCAAATCTTTAATGTATGTTTGACCCATAAATTTGCAATTTTTATTTTTTTCTGAGACTGTAGGTTGAGAAATGGGAGTTGAGAGAGAGAGACTCCTGGCACCGAATATTCTTCCATAGAGACCCACTGTGACTCCGGATCACGAATGATCCATGCCACCACAGCTTTTATTTGGGCAGCCCAATAGTACAATTTGAAGTTTGGTAGATTTAAGCCCCCATTTTCCTTAGGCGACATTACAATTTTAAGGCGCACTCTTGGTCTTTTGTTCTGCCATATAAATTTTGACATTAATTTATCTAGAAATTTGAAAGTAGATTGTGGTATAACAGCAGGGAGGTTTTGGAACAGAAATAATAATCTTGGCAGAATATTCATTCTTATACATTCAATTCTACCCAAAAGAGAAAGCGGTAGTACATCCCATCTGTTTAAATCAGTTCTGATTTCCTTTAACAATTTATCATAGTTAGATGAAAACAACTGCGTAGTCTTAGGGGTAAGAATTACTCCAACATATCTAAACCCCTGCTTGGAGTGTCTGAATGAGACAAGATTATCCAACTGAAATGGCCAAGTCCCAACAGTCATTAAGGCTTCGGATTTGTTTGTATTAATTTTATAACCTGATATCATACTATACTCCTTAAGACTGTGGAGCAAGGCTGGAACAGAAGTGATAGGGTTTTCCAGAAATAATAAAATATCGTCAGCGAAAAGTGACAATTTATGCTGAACATTTGATTCATCTCTTATTCCCTGTATGAGAGGATTGGATCTAATCGGTTCGGCTAACGGCTCTATACTCAAAGCAAATAGTGAGGCTGAAAGAACTTCACCCTGCCTAGTGCCGCGTCCCAGTGGGAAAAATTTTGAGCAGTGCCCATTGACCCTTACTCGTGACTTTGGGTTTTTATAAAAAGTTTGGACCCATTTTATAAACGTCTCATTAAAGCCCATGTGCCTCAATGTCTGTTGTAGGAAGCCCCAGTCCACCCGATCAAACGCTTTCTCAGCATCCAAGCTGAGAAGCATTGATGGGGTGTTCCTTTTCTGTGCCACTATTTGGAGGTTTAAAGCTCTTCGAACATTATCAGTCCCCTGTCTATGGGCGATAAAGCCAGTCTGATCGGGTTTCACAAGTTTTCTCATATATTTACACATGCTATTTTCATTTCTGGATTTGAGCATCAGAGAGCACCGGGGCCAACCATCAATGTGGATGTGAGCATGCAGAAGAGGATCAACCCGGCGAAAATATTGTGTTGACAAAAAGGAGTTCAACGACGTCTTCACCTACACGAAAAGACTGCCATGATCCGGATTTGGACTGGGCATGCTGCGGGCACAACACAGAGTACTAAATGCTATACAAAGAAAGCAATCTTTCCACTGGCCCCGGGCCTGCACATACAGAGTCAACGGCAAGCTTCAGCTCAGTTCTCTTAAAGTCCCCCACCACCGCTTGCTTAGACAGTAGGGACTTTAAGCAACAGCCTCTGGTGGAACGGCAACGGCATTCTGTCGTTCTATTGTGCACGTGAGACATTAACTGCTAACTCGCGACATTCTACTGTAACTGTCTACTACGGGAGAACAGCTGATTTGCCGTAGTCGTTACTACGTGACAGATTAAGAAAGTTAATGTTATACTTTAGGTTATGTGGCATTGTAATTGTTTCTGTATATCATTAAATGCCAAAAGCAACCCTTCTCTTGCTTTTTAAAATCACTTCCTTTTTTTGTATTTTGTCTGATGATTAAATTACCCCTACGCCGTCCTCTTTACTGTCGCTTATTGATTTTTGCGCTCTTTTGCTACGGCAGTTAACGCTTACTTCCGGCTGCCGTTGCCGTTCCATCAGCAGCTGTTGCTTAAAGTCCCTAGTAACCAAGCATTACAGTAAGCAAAACAACACCAAATGCTGGGAAATAACCCTGCCACATCTTATCTTGAAGAGGAAGACCACCTCCCTCAAAGGCTGGGAAGAGCACAGCAAGAGTTTAGGGGAGGTCTGCAACAAACCTTTGCTCGAACAGGAACCCTGGACCCTCAGATTAAAAGTCTGATGCTCTACCATTTGAGCTAGCCGGGCTTTTGCCAGGGAACAGCCACCCTAGGGATATAACAGCACTTTCTCCTTAAAGTGTTCATGCTTTGTCAGCTTAAAGTTTGTGGCATTAAAGGATGAAGACCACAATTTATAAAGGGACGAGAGAGATAGGCTGCTCCTTCCAAAGCTAGGAACACTGATATTGAAAGAGTGGAGTTTTTTTTTTCATGGTATGTTGCTAACTCTAAGGTGGTTTAGACAAACGAGCAATTGGGACATAATGAGTAGGTTTCTGTTTGACTTTTCTAAAAGAGAACGAATGCAACATTTCAAAACACTAATATCCATGTTTTTTTCATAAATTATAATGCGGCGACTCTTGAGCTGCACATCGTGAAGGCCGTGAAGTTGTCGGGGGATGCCAAAGCCATTGCTCCGACAGCCTGAATAGAATGGCCAAAATCACAGATGATCTGGGCCTTTTGAAACGATGCCCACTTCAGGCTTGAAAAGAGCCCAATTTCCGTGTTAGAAAAAAAAGCATCTTGTACAAAGATCCTGGACGTCACAACTCCTGTCACAATCAGACAAAGTGATAAAGGGGCCACGTAGTCAGCAGGGTTCGAACCTGCGCAGGGAGACCCCAAAGGATTTCAAGTTCATCGCCTTAACCTCTCAGTCACGACTACTCTTGAAAGTGAGTCAGTGATAGTGGTAGTGAGTCACATGCTATTTTCTTTTCTGGAAGTGAGCAGCAGAGGACACCGGGGCCAACCATCAATGTGGATGTGAGCAGCAGAGGATGCACTCAGCTAACATATTGTGTTGGCAAAAAGGAGTTCAACGACACCTTCACCTACACAAAAGCTACGTAATATGTTTCCGATGCAGAAAAGTTAGTTCATGCATTCATGACCTCGAGACTAGATTACTGTAATGCTTTATTAGCTGGTTGTCCTGCATCCTCAATAAACAAGCTACAGTTAGTCCAAAATGCAGCCGCTAGAGTTCTTACTAGATCAAGAAAATATGATCATATAACACCGATTTTATCATCACTGCATTGGTTACCTATAAAGTTCCGTATCAATTACAAGGTATTGCTACTGACTTATAAAGCCCTAAACGGCTTAGCTCCAGTCTATTTAACGGATCTTCTATCGCCCTATAATCCATCGCGCTCTTTAAGATCACTAAATTCGAGGCTTTTGGTCATACCTAGGATATCCAGATCCACCAAAGGAGGGAGAGCATTTTCACATTTAGCTCCGAAACTCTGGAATAGCCTTCCTGATACTGTTCGTTGCTCAGACTCGCTCTCCCAGTTTAAAACTAGATTAAAGACGCATCTCTTCAGCCAGGCATTCATATAACATAAATCTTACTGTTCAAACTACAATCTGGCCTCTAGTTCATAAATGCCAGAGGAGAACTGGCCCCCGACTGAGCCTGGGTTCTCCCAAGGTTTTTTTTCTCCATTGGGTCACTTGATGGAGTTTTAGGACACCATTAGGTCACTTGATGGAGTTTTCGGTTCCTTGCCACTGTTGCCTTTGGCTTGCTCAGTTGGGGATATTTTGGGGATATTAATTTAATTTTATCAATCAATAAATTTACACTAGAAACAACCTTGTTGTGTTTTGGTTTAATGCTGTGAAGCTGCTTTGATGCAATCTGTATTGTGAAAAGCGCTATATAAATACACTTGACTTGACTTGACTTGACAAAAACCTGCTCACTTCAGGCTTGAAAAGAGATGTGGGTTGCCCAGTTTTCCGTGTTAGAGAAAAAAATGCAGCTCGTACAAAGCTCCTGAATGTCACAATCAGACAGAGAGCCACGTAGTCGGCAGGGTTCGAACCTGCGCGGGGAGACCCCAATGGATTTCAAGTCCATCGCCTTAACCTCTCGGCCACGACTACTCCCGCCAGTGTGTCAGATGCTATATTCTTTTCTGGATGTGAGCAGCAGAGAATGAACAGCCATCTCGAATGCTGGAAAGAGGACAACAAGTGATTAGGGGACGTCTGCAACAAACTGTCTGACCTTCACCCAAACAGGGACTTGAACCCTGGACCCTCAGATTAAAAGTCTAATGCTCTACCGACTGAGCTATCCTGGCTCTTGCCAGGGAACAGCCACCCTGGGGATATAACAGGTATACAGGTATATTTCTCCTTAAAGTGTTCGTGCTTTGTCAGGTTAAAGTTTGTGGCATTAACCCCTTACCTGACAGACCCAAGTTTGGCAAGTGGGGCATACATGACATACCCAAAATAAAAAGTCATTCTGAATAGACACATAACCAACATATATTTAGAAAGCCAACTCTTGACAGTTTACAGTTCAGGACTCAGAATTAATCAGACTCTTATTAATATTGAGATATAAAAGCTCAAACATAAAAACAAAAACATATATTTTTTTTTCGGTTCCTTGCCACTGTTGCCTTTGGCTTGCTCAGTTGGGGATATTTTGGGGATATTTAATTTTATTCTATCAATCAATAAATTCCACTAGAAACAAACTTTGTTGTATTATTTTATTTTAATACTGTGAAGCTGCTTTGATACAATCTGTATTGTGAAAAGCGCTATACAAATATACTTGATTTGATTTGATTTGATTAAGAGTATATTTATTAAATGTATAAACATATTATGTCATTATTTCATCCTCACTTGTACCCGCACTCACACACATCATAAACACCTCTCTTCACACTGGTACCTTTCCCACAGCATTTAAGCAGGCTCGTGTTACCCCACTGCTTAAGAAACACACTCTAAATCCAGCACATCTGGAAAATTACAGACCGATATCTCTCCTTCCATTCGTTGCGAAAACACTTGAACGAGTTGTTTTCAACCAGATCTCTTCCTTCCTTACACAGAACAACCTCTTGGACAACAATCAGTCTGGTTTCAAAAGCGGACACTCAACTGAGACTGCCCTGCTCTCAGTAACTGAAGCTCTGAGACTGACAAGAGCAGCTGACAAAATCCTCAGTTCTCATCCTGCTGGATCTGTCTGCTGCCTTTGACACAGTTAACCACCAGATCCTCCTGTCAATCCTAAAGATGAAGGGCATCTCAGGAACCGCACTCCAACGGTTCAAGTCTTACCTCTCAGGTAGGTCCTTTAGGGTATCGTGCAGGGGTGTGGTGTCTAAGACCCAACATCTAGCTACTGGAGTGCCTCAGGCACAGTGCTTGGACCACTTCTCTTCTCCATCTACATGACATCACTAGGATCTGTGATTCAGAAACATGGCTTTTCCTATCACTACAACACGCTGATGACACACAACTCTACCTCTCATTCCAGCCTGACGATCCGACGGTAGCTGATCGTATCTCAGCCTGCCTGACAGACATTTCAACGAAACATTTCACCTTCAACTAAACCTTGCGAAGACAGAGCTACTCGTGGTCCCGGCCAACCCAACACTTCATCACAACTTCACCATTCAGCTAGACTCGTCATCCATAACTCCATCAAGGTCAGCCAGGAACCTTGGTGTTGTAATTGATGATCAATTGAACTTCACAGACCACATTGCTAGAACTGCCCGGTCATGTAGATTTGCCATTAGGAGGATCAGGCCCTTCCTATCAGAGCATGCTACACAACTCCTTGTCCAAGCGCTAGTTCTATCCAGACTGGACTATTGTAATGCTCTGGCTGGTCTTCCAGCTTGCACGGTCAGACCTCTGCAACTGATCCAGAATGCCGCAGCTAGAGTGGCTAGAGCACATGTCACTCCTCTCCTCACAAAAATTGCACTGGTTGCCAGTTGCCGCTCGCATCAAATTCAAGTCACTGACGTTTGCCTACAGAACAACCACTGGCTCTGCTCCCTTTTACTTAAACTCATTACTTCGGACGTATGTGCCATCCAGAAACTTGCGCTCTGCAAGCGAACGACGTCTTGTGGTGCCATCTCAAAGAGGCACAAAATCTCTTTCTCTGACTTTTACCATGACTGTTCCCTGCTGGTGGAATGAACTGCCTAAGGGGCCGATCACACCTGACGCGTTTTTTGCAGTGAGAGGCGCCTATTTTCAATTGGTTTCCTATGGCAGTGAGCGTTCTGCGCGCTGTTTATACGCCTGCTGCGCCTCGCGTTTTACCGCCCGCTGCGCCTCGCGTTTTTGAAGTTGAAAAAAAAGCAACTCCGAGCGGAAAAAGCGCCCGACGTCATCGCGTTTTTTTCCACTGTCCAATCGAATGAATTGAGAGGCGGGCCTTCCGTTTAAGTGATGAAAGCTACAGTTGCTTGAACGCCAGGAGAGTGCGATGATAGAGGATAAACTTGTGGTGCTCTCGCGGGTTACCAGGAGCTTAACGACTTCACGAACCGTAACTACCACAATGTTAACAGAAAGTAAATAAAGGTAATAAAAGGCTGATTTGACGTTTACTTGACTGACAGGACAGCTGTTTCATTGGTTGCCTAGCAACATAAAAAACGCAGCGCACTGCTCGTTCTGTGTAATGTAAAGTGCTGTGCACCTCGCGTTTTCGAACCTGAAAAACGCGTCAGGTGTGATCGGCCCCTAACTCAACCAGAGCTGCTGAGTCCATAGCCACTTTCAAGAAACTGCTGAAGACGCTTCTTTTTCGACAGCACTTGATCCACTAATACTAACACTTTCTATTCTATTCTATTCTATTCTATTCTATTCTATATAAAAAAATTGTATTAACATTTACTGCGTTAGATTAAACTGAGAAGGGTCATAGCACTTGCATATTGTTGTCCTACTGTTAGTTTAACTGCTTCTATTGTTCTCATTTCTAAGATGATGTCAGGGGAGTTTTTTAGAGAAGGCTGATGAGATGCTAATCAAATATGTTATTGCCCTGTAATCACCCATTTACAGTCTATGACTAATGTCTGGTGAGGAGAACTGGCCCATTCATGCTTTATTGTAGTCAATCGACGAACCTTTGACACCTCTTTATTCTGCCATTATGGCTTGGCCATCTACACTTCTTTCATCCCACTTTACATGAATAATCCACCTATTATCTTAAGTCTTTCTAAAAAACAAAACAAAACAAAGAAAAACTATTCTTGGGACCTTATGTGAATTCTTTTAACAAATTAATAATAAGAAATAAGAGCCTTATCGGGGCTGTCGAACTGTCTAGTGCATGCACGTAAACACAGATAAACCGGAGAAGACATTACTGACTACATATGAGTGATGACATTCTATTCAAAATAATGAATGTTACAGATGAATTATTTTGCATTCCTGACATAAATTAAGAAATGAATGTTTTAACATAAACAGTGGTCAAATATCAAAGCTAGTGTCTTAAATCTTTCTGTCAGTTTGTCCAGATCAAGTAAGAGTGTGAAGTTTTAATGGGTAGTGAATGTTGAACAACAATAATCTGTGGCCATCTGCGATCTTTGACGCGTAAGGGGGGCCCGTGGTGTGTGAAGGAGGGCTGGGATGATCGCGGAGCTAACATATTCAGCTCGACGGCTCTGGCCAAGCTGTAATGTAAAAGAAACGCTATTGCCAATTTTAAAAAGGGGAGGAGCTGCTCAATATGTCCCGTCCTGTCTCCCTGTTTCAGTGGAAATTACGTCAACACTGAAAAATGCTGCGCGTTTCAAGGCACTTCAGTGGGTCTTTAAGTGCTCTTAAGCGGCCTTATTAAGTATTAATATTATTTCATCTGTAAGTACAGTTTTTTTTTTAAAATAGATTATTTTTAACATTTGAATTACACTACACAATACAATTAAGTGCACTTATTTCACAAGAGATTGTATGTTAATATGACAGTGAGAAACCTTTTTTAATTTGATGATAAATCATTAGTTTTTTACTGAAATAAAGGATGTTCTTTTGTTCAGTGTGCAAAGAAAATGTCAAAATCAAGAAAGGTGAGGATGTTCAAGAAATCAAGCACTTTCCACTTCTATTCCAGACTCTTACATTGTTTGCAATGAGCTAAATCTAGGTGATTAACGTCACTCATTTGAAGGGCTGTTTTACAGGATCAGTGCCGAGTTCACACTGAACGATTTTCATTCGCCGACAGGTTTTGGAAGATCGCCAACAAATGCCCGAAATCATAGGCAATCGGTGCTCGTTCACGCGAGTGACAATCACGCAGTGTGAATTATCAACGACGCGATCTGAGAGAATCATCGATGAGTCGCCAACGCCCGTGAGATATTTGGCATGTTAAATATCTGGACCTGTCTGCGATTCAAAATCCTGCTGTGGTAATGTGTTCTGACTGAAAACTACAGGACAGCGGGATGTTTGGGGAAGAGTTATAGACCAGAATATCAGTATTTTAACAGAAACAAAGCACAAACATTTGCTTGACCAGCAGCAACAGTAGCACATTGTAAAATTATTTACCCCCAACTCTCTTTGCACAATTAACACACAATTCTTGCTCCCCTCGTCTCCCCAAGCATAATTGTTTTTTTTCTCTCCTTTTTGCTGCAAATTAGCGTACAGACAATTTGGATTGCAAATCTTTTTGCAGGCTATATTTTTTAATAACCATTTAATGATCTTGCATTATTTCCTTATCACTTCTCGCGTGGGTTTGGTTGTGAAACGCAGTTTGCAGACCAGACGGTTGTCAGCGATTCTTTCTTTTGTCAAGTCATGCAGTGTGAAACCCCCTGTCATTGGTGCATCGTGCAGTGCGCACACAGCAGCAACTGGACGTTACCCCAGATAGTCGTGCAGTGTGAAAAGAACAGTGACCCGACTACTCTGAAAATTGTGCAGTGTGAACTCGGCATTACAGGCATTCAGAACTCATTTGGTCGCAGGTAACTAAAGGGATCATCTGTTAGTAGGCTTGAAGTTGCAACTTCCTAAAATGACCACTAGAAGACACAATTTCACTAAAATGCTTCAGCAGAAAGCAGAAGACTATTGGTCAAGAGGCAATACTGGTTGAAACTTCAGATCCTATAGCAATCAATAATAGAATTGTTTGTCCAATCATTGCATTTGGATTCAGACGTTTCCAGGTCAATGCCAAAATGAATCTGCATCAGTCAGGTGGTACAACTAGAGCACTGCAAGTTATTTACATTCGTTATCACTGTAATGTTATGCATTTTAGACACGAGGCAACTTGGTGCAGTCTTTTGTCTCGTGACACTTTACAGACTCTGCTGTGCTCAAGCGTTTTGAAGGAGGCGTGGCTTTGGAGGGTGGGATCTCATGCATTGATTCCAATGAGCCATTATGTGAGAGAACAGCCAAATTAACACTGGAATACAAAAATCTAATTCCTAATTTTCTCACTTAAATAAAAGAGAGGAAAATGGCCTTAGAAGTGAGATTTATTTGGTGATAAACAGGGTGATAAACACACCATACATCCAATGGTTAAATCAGCACAGTTAACAGCATGCATAGCCACATTACTTATGGCCAGGACATTGGCCATAAGGGTAAGTTGGCGGTTCAGCTGCAGGCTTCACTGGAGCCTTGGGCGGTTCGACTGCAGGCTTCCCTGGAGGCTTTGGAGGCTTTGGAGGTTCGGCTGCAGGCTTCCCTGGAGGCTTCCCTGGAGGCTTTGGAGGTTCGGCTGCAGGCTTCCCTGGAGGCTTTGGAGGTTCGGCTGCAGGCTTCGGGGGTTCGGCTGCAGGCGTCACTGGAAGTTCGTTTGAAGGCTCCAGAGGTTCGGTAGAAGGCTCCGGCTCAGGTAGTTCGGCTGCAGGCTTCCCTGGAGGCTTCCCTGGAGGCTTTGGAGGTTCGGCTGCTGGCTTCCCTGGAGGCTTTGGAGGTTCGGCTGCTGGCTTCCCTGGAGGCTTTGGAGGTTCGGCTGCTGGCTTCCCTGGAGGCTTTGGAGGTTCGGCTGCTGGCTTCCCTGGAGGCCTCCCTGGAGGCTTTGGAGGTTCGGCTGCTGGCTTCCCTGGAGGCCTTGGAGGTTCGGCTGCAGGCGTCACTGGCAGTTCGTCTGAAGGCTCCAGAGGTTCGGTAGAAGGCTCCGGCTCAGGTAGTTCGGCTGCAGGCTTCCCTGGAGGCTTCCCTGGAGGCTTTGGAGGTTCGGCTGCTGGCTTCCCTGGAGGCTTCCCTGGAGGCTTTGGAGGTTCGGCTGCTGGCTTCCCTGGAGGCTTTGGAGGTTCGGCTGCTGGCTTCCCTGGAGGCTTCCCTGGAGGCTTTGGAGGTTCGGCTGCTGGCTTCCCTGGAGGCCTTGGAGGTTCGGCTGCTGGCTTCCCTGGAGGCCTTGGAGGTTCGGCTGCTGGCTTCGGGGGTTTGGCTGCAGGCGTCACTGGCAGTTCGTCTGAAGGCTCCAGAGGTTCGGTAGAAGGCTCCGGCAGTTCTGTAGAAGGCTCCGGCTCAGGTAGTTCGGCTGCAGGCTTCCCTGGAGGCTTTGGAGGTTCGGCTGCTGGCTTCCCTGGAGGCTTGGCTGCAGGCTTTACTGGAGGCTTTGGAGGTTCGGCTGCAGGCTTCCTTGGAGGCTTTGGAGGTTCGGCTGCAGGCTTCCCTGGATGGATACAGATAGTCAACTTTAGTCAGTCCGTTTAGAGGCATTCAGTCTCAGATACAGCACAAGACCCAAATACCAAGTTTTACTCCCCTTTAATTATTAAACATGGTCGTATTAATTGTATGAATTAATTTTGTGAAACCATCCTGTGCTTTAAGCTGTGCTATTGGCTGAATACTTTTTACATTGAGAACGATTAATTATAAAACGGACAAACGGAAATGAGGAAGCTGACCCAAACACTTATAACAAATACCTGCAAATGGATCCATACACTGATGTCCACATCCATTGCAGCAGCATTTCTCATTGTTCGGACAGTCACTGTCATAGGAACACAACTCCGCACACAGTCCCGCTCCAAAATTTGTGCTTGGACACTCCCCTGCCTTTGCTATTATAGAGACACATGACAGAGAAACCACATCACTGAATACTGAATGTCTCATACACTGTATGAAAAATAAATAAAAACACTAAAAATGAGAGATGATCGTACCGGAATTTTCAGTCCATCTACTTCATAGTTTCACATTTAGTTCAAAGTGTTACTTGCGGTTTCTTTGCAATTATTTGTGAAACTTCCTAGCAATTCCTGAGTGAAAACATTTTCTCAGGGTTTTCTCTGGAAGATGTATAGCATGCATCAATAATTATAACTCACTGAAAACAGGCGGCACACATGCAGTCCCACAGGGAAATTTACAGCATTTGTGTCCTCCAGAGCAGTCTCTATCAGAAGTGCATCCTCGTCGGGAGGGCACGACCGTCAGCGTCGCCGGACACTGACCAGACACTACAGAAGAGGATTCAAGAGGATCATTAGGGGAGACCAGGAAGTGCTGTAATAGTTTGCTTCAGCATTTGCAAGTCAGGGGTTTTACAATGAGTCTCAAACTTGATAATATTCACACATTTATCTGCTTCAATTCAAGTAGCTTAGAAATCTATCATTTTTCACTAAACTGCATCAATCGGTTTCAAAGACTGAGAGTGCAGTTACAACCTACCCCACTGTAGTAGAGCGAGTAATAGTGCAATGCTGATAGAAAGCATGGACATCAGATAATATGTTGTCTACAAATTTACTGGTGTACATCTTCAAAAATGACACCATCCCCATGACCACCCTCATTTCCTTTTAAGCATTTTAATAAAGCTACTCAACAGAAAACAAAACCAATATAGATAAAATGCAGAGTTACCGGGTATAATTAGCTCTCCACGTTATATTGTAGGCTTATGCATTTCTTAAAACAAATAAAAACAAAAAACTTTTGCCTAAAGTTTAAACTCAGGATTGATACAGTCCGGTAGCAATTTTGTAGCCATATTATAACACTAATGTTCTTGTCTTACAATAAACAAAAATGCCTATTAGTGATTATATGGGTTTTACTTGTACAATGAAAAAATGCATAAACTTATGACAGTTTGCATATTTATACTTTGCTTATTAATAAAAGTAAACCAACATACAAAGATGAACTTCCACTTGACGTCTGTACTGTATTTTTGTAAGCAGATGTGTTTGAAATCAAATTTTGTAAGGCACTTTATTTATGCACTTCTTCAGGCTGCGTAATGAAGCTAAAAGAACTTCTCACCTAGGACTCCAGCGTCTGTTGTGCTCAAACAAGCAGACAGACACAATAAAACAGCACTAAATGAGCAGTACACTTGTGCTGTCATCCTCTTGACCTGCAATCTCAAAATCAACTCTGCTGGAAGATGCACTGAATTAGTGAGTCAGGAGGAGCGGACAGCAAGGACCCCAAAACTACAAAGAAAAACCCAACCCTAATGAAAATCACTTGCCTGTAGCTTACTTAATCACTTGCTATCCTCTTAATATAGCCTAATCTTGAAGACCTTGATTAGCTTGTTCAGGTGTGTTTGATTAGGGTTGGATGTCGTAATAATTACCGTAATTAGGAGATGATTGATTGTTTTTATGGCAACACTATCAACGGCAAATGAATCTGCAGTGGCCAGGTAGTCCAGCGATCACGTGGTACAAGTCGGAGTTCTACCACAAGTTACAAGTTGTAATTATGACTAAACTCCTACACCTAAACTCTCCAGGAAATGGATCTCTACTGGAGACTGGCTTAAATCTGCATTGAACTCAAAGAGACACAGGGGCATGTCTAAAATTTGAATTTTGCTGATTGATTTGCGACGTGAATCCATGCAAGTAATTATGAATGAAAACAATGTTTCCAGCCACTGTAGTGAATATAGGGGAATACACAGCCATGGTTATATCATAGCCACTTTAATATTGGATGGTTTTATATGGATTGCATAATCAGATAATATTTGTTCACTCAAGCTTTCTATAGACATATTTCTTATCGTGACCGAGTTTTGGTTCATTTCTGTGACGGAGACCGAGACGGCAGAAAGCGCACCCTGTTTGTTTTCCTTATTTTACAAAAGCACAACATTTAATTGTTATTGTGAGATGCCCGAAATATGAACATGCCCGAAATAAAATCAGATTTTAGAAGAATTTGTAGCGCCACTCAGACAGGTGTGCCAAAACTCTTATTTATAAACTAATGACATCTTCACCTACACAAAAACCTGCTCACTTCAGGCTTGAAAAGAGATGTGGGTTGCCCAGTTTTCCGTGTTAGAGAAAAAAGCAGCTCGTACAAAGCTCCTGGATGTCACAATTCCTGTCACAAACAGACAAAGTGACAAGGAGCCATGTAGTCGGCAGGGTTCAAACCTGCACGGGGAGACCCCAATGGATTTGAAGTCCATCGCCTTAACCTCTCGGCCACGACTACTCCTGCCAGTGAGTCCAATGCTTATTGTGAATACACACACACACACACACACACACACACACACACACACACACACACACACACACACACACACACACACACACACACACACACACACACACACACACACACACACACACACACACACACACACACACACACACACACACACACACACACACACACACACACACACACACACACACACACACACACACACACACACACACACACACACACAAACAAAAAACATGAACATTGTCCTGAGACTGGGCTTCATACATTATTTACAATAAGAAACATAAACAATTTAAGGCATAGGCTTATGTCCTATTTCAGAAAGTCAATAACTGGACCCCATCTTCTTTCAAAAACTGGGGTTTTTAATTGCAGTTGTGCTGTCAACCGTTCCATTAAATAAACTTGTCTTATCTTTTGTGTCCATTGCGTAACGGTAGGTGGCTCAGGTTTTAACCAACAGATTGTTATCATTTTCCTTGCCGTCATTAAGAGGAGATGGAGAAGAAATGCTTGGTCTTGAGAAAGATTGTCTGGAAAGATATGGGAGTAAAAAGAGATGACTCCTCACTTTTAGTAGATTTTCCAAAATGCCCTTAATGTCCTTCCAAAAGCTATGTCTGGTGGGATAGTCCCAAAAGATGTGAGTTTGATCACCGACCAATCCACAGTTCCTCCAACATTTGTCACTCATACTACTCTTGGTGAGGAAAGATTTTAACGGAGTCCTGAAAAATCTAATTTTCGTCTTCCAATCAAACTCCCTCCAGACCTGACTGCCCATACCCTTATTACAGCCAGAGCAAATGTTAACCCAAACATCGTCATCCAGGGTAACATTCAGCTCCATTTCCCATTGTTGTTTTATATGTTGTGTATTATCTGACATGTCAATCAACATTTTTTTGTACATCAAGGACATTTGTTTTTTCATTACACCACCATTTTCAATCAAATTAATAAAATGCTTCTCTATATTTGTAGGCTCTCTTCTGATCAGTTCCCAATCATTATGTTTTGTTACATAGCTCCTTATTTGAAAATACTTATATAAATCACTTGAGGGTAACTTGAATTTCGCTCTTAATTGGGCAAAGGTTTTAATTACATTTCCATCAAACAATTGATTCACTGTGAGGAGACCCCTCTCAGCCCATCCCCGAAAGCCTCTGCTGTCTGATAAAGATGGAAGGAACTCAATATTTCTATTAATAGTCATAGCTCGAGATAAAGCAGTCTTTCCCTTCAACTGCTTTTGGACCTTATTTCAAATCTTTAATGTATGTTTGACCCATAAATTTGCAATTTTTATTTTTTTCTGAGACTGTAGGTTGAGAAATGGGAGTTGAGAGAGAGAGACTCCTGGCACCGAATATTCTTCCATAGAGACCCACTGTGACTCCGGATCACGAATGATCCATGCCACCACAGCTTTTATTTGGGCAGCCCAATAGTACAATTTGAAGTTTGGTAGATTTAAGCCCCCATTTTCCTTAGGCGACATTACAATTTTAAGGCGCACTCTTGGTCTTTTGTTCTGCCATATAAATTTTGACATTAATTTATCTAGAAATTTGAAAGTAGATTGTGGTATAACAGCAGGGAGGTTTTGGAACAGAAATAATAATCTTGGCAGAATATTCATTCTTATACATTCAATTCTACCCAAAAGAGAAAGCGGTAGTACATCCCATCTGTTTAAATCAGTTCTGATTTCCTTTAACAATTTATCATAGTTAGATGAAAACAACTGCGTAGTCTTAGGGGTAAGAATTACTCCAACATATCTAAACCCCTGCTTGGAGTGTCTGAATGAGACAAGATTATCCAACTGAAATGGCCAAGTCCCAACAGTCATTAAGGCTTCGGATTTGTTTGTATTAATTTTATAACCTGATATCATACTATACTCCTTAAGACTGTGGAGCAAGGCTGGAACAGAAGCTAGAAGCTGGTTTTCCAGAAATAATAAAATATCGTCAGCGAAAAGTGACAATTTATGCTGAACATTTGATTCATCTCTTATTCCCTGTATGAGAGGATTGGATCTAATCGGTTCGGCTAACGGCTCTATACTCAAAGCAAATAGTGAGGCTGAAAGAACTTCACCCTGCCTAGTGCCGCATCCCAGTGGGAAAAATTTTGAGCAGTGCCCATTGACCCTTACTCGTGACTTTGGGTTTTTATAAAAAGTTTGGACCCATTTTATAAACGTCTCATTAAAGCCCATGTGCCTCAATGTCTGTTGTAGGAAGCCCCAGTCCACCCGATCAAACGCTTTCTCAGCATCCAAGCTGAGAAGCATTGATGGGGTGTTCCTTTTCTGTGCCACTATTTGGAGGTTTAAAGCTCTTCGAACATTATCAGTCCCCTGTCTATGGGCGATAAAGCCAGTCTGATCGGGTTTCACAAGTTTTCTCATATATTTACACATGCTATTTTCATTTCTGGATTTGAGCATCAGAGAGCACCGGGGCCAACCATCAATGTGGATGTGAGCATGCAGAAGAGGATCAACCCGGCGAAAATATTGTGTTGACAAAAAGGAGTTCAACGACGTCTTCACCTACACGAAAAGACTGCCATGATCCGGATTTGGACTGGGCATGCTGCGGGCACAACACAGAGTACTAAATGCTATACAAAGAAAGCAATCTTTCCACTGGCCCCGGGCCTGCACATACAGAGTCAACGGCAAGCTTCAGCTCAGTTCTCTTAAAGTCCCCCACCACCGCTTGCTTAGACAGTAGGGACTTTAAGCAACAGCCTCTGGTGGAACGGCAACGGCATTCTGTCGTTCTATTGTGCACGTGAGACATTAACTGCTAACTCGCGACATTCTACTGTAACTGTCTACTACGGGAGAACAGCTGATTTGCCGTAGTCGTTACTACGTGACAGATTAAGAAAGTTAATGTTATACTTTAGGTTATGTGGCATTGTAATTGTTTCTGTATATCATTAAATGCCAAAAGCAACCCTTCTCTTGCTTTTTAAAATCACTTCCTTTTTTTGTATTTTGTCTGATGATTAAATTACCCCTACGCCGTCCTCTTTACTGTCGCTTATTGATTTTTGCGCTCTTTTGCTACGGCAGTTAACGCTTACTTCCGGCTGCCGTTGCCGTTCCATCAGCAGCTGTTGCTTAAAGTCCCTAGTAACCAAGCATTACAGCAAGCAAAACAACACCAAATGCTGGGAAATAACCCTGCCACATCTTATCTTGAAGAGGAAGACCACCTCCCTCAAAGGCTGGGAAGAGCACAGCAAGAGTTTAGGGGAGGTCTGCAACAAACCTTTGCTCGAACAGGAACCCTGGACCCTCAGATTAAAAGTCTGATGCTCTACCATTTGAGCTAGCCGGGCTTTTGCCAGGGAACAGCCACCCTAGGGATATAACAGCACTTTCTCCTTAAAGTGTTCATGCTTTGTCAGCTTAAAGTTTGTGGCATTAAAGGATGAAGACCACAATTTATAAAGGGACGAGAGAGATAGGCTGCTCCTTCCAAAGCTAGGAACACTGATATTGAAAGAGTGGAGTTTTTTTTTTCATGGTATGTTGCTAACTCTAAGGTGGTTTAGACAAACGAGCAATTGGGACATAATGAGTAGGTTTCTGTTTGACTTTTCTAAAAGAGAACGAATGCAACATTTCAAAACACTAATATCCATGTTTTTTTCATAAATTATAATGCGGCGACTCTTGAGCTGCACATCGTGAAGGCCGTGAAGTTGTCGGGGGATGCCAAAGCCATTGCTCCGACAGCCTGAATAGAATGGCCAAAATCACAGATGATCTGGGCCTTTTGAAACGATGCCCACTTCAGGCTTGAAAAGAGCCCAATTTCCGTGTTAGAAAAAAAAGCATCTTGTACAAAGATCCTGGACGTCACAACTCCTGTCACAATCAGACAAAGTGATAAAGGGGCCACGTAGTCAGCAGGGTTCGAACCTGCGCAGGGAGACCCCAAAGGATTTCAAGTTCATCGCCTTAACCTCTCAGTCACGACTACTCTTGAAAGTGAGTCAGTGATAGTGGTAGTGAGTCACATGCTATTTTCTTTTCTGGAAGTGAGCAGCAGAGGACACCGGGGCCAACCATCAATGTGGATGTGAGCAGCAGAGGATGCACTCAGCTAACATATTGTGTTGGCAAAAAGGAGTTCAACGACACCTTCACCTACACAAAAGCTACGTAATATGTTTCCGATGCAGAAAAGTTAGTTCATGCATTCATGACCTCGAGACTAGATTACTGTAATGCTTTATTAGCTGGTTGTCCTGCATCCTCAATAAACAAGCTACAGTTAGTCCAAAATGCAGCCGCTAGAGTTCTTACTAGATCAAGAAAATATGATCATATAACACCGATTTTATCATCACTGCATTGGTTACCTATAAAGTTCCGTATCAATTACAAGGTATTGCTACTGACTTATAAAGCCCTAAACGGCTTAGCTCCAGTCTATTTAACGGATCTTCTATCGCCCTATAATCCATCGCGCTCTTTAAGATCACTAAATTCGAGGCTTTTGGTCATACCTAGGATATCCAGATCCACCAAAGGAGGGAGAGCATTTTCACATTTAGCTCCGAAACTCTGGAATAGCCTTCCTGATACTGTTCGTTGCTCAGACTCGCTCTCCCAGTTTAAAACTAGATTAAAGACGCATCTCTTCAGCCAGGCATTCATATAACATAAATCTTACTGTTCAAACTACAATCTGGCCTCTAGTTCATAAATGCCAGAGGAGAACTGGCCCCCGACTGAGCCTGGGTTCTCCCTAGGTTTTTTTTCTCCATTGGGTCACTTGATGGAGTTTTAGGACACCATTAGGTCACTTGATGGAGTTTTCGGTTCCTTGCCACTGTTGCCTTTGGCTTGCTCAGTTGGGGATATTTTGGGGATATTAATTTAATTTTATCAATCAATAAATTTACACTAGAAACAACCTTGTTGTGTTTTGGTTTAATGCTGTGAAGCTGCTTTGATGCAATCTGTATTGTGAAAAGCGCTATATAAATACACTTGACTTGACTTGACTTGACAAAAACCTGCTCACTTCAGGCTTGAAAAGAGATGTGGGTTGCCCAGTTTTCCGTGTTAGAGAAAAAAATGCAGCTCGTACAAAGCTCCTGAATGTCACAATCAGACAGAGAGCCACGTAGTCGGCAGGGTTCGAACCTGCGCGGGGAGACCCCAATGGATTTCAAGTCCATCGCCTTAACCTCTCGGCCACGACTACTCCCGCCAGTGTGTCAGATGCTATATTCTTTTCTGGATGTGAGCAGCAGAGAATGAACAGCCATCTCGAATGCTGGAAAGAGGACAACAAGTGATTAGGGGACGTCTGCAACAAACTGTCTGACCTTCACCCAAACAGGGACTTGAACCCTGGACCCTCAGATTAAAAGTCTAATGCTCTACCGACTGAGCTATCCTGGCTCTTGCCAGGGAACAGCCACCCTGGGGATATAACAGGTATACAGGTATATTTCTCCTTAAAGTGTTCGTGCTTTGTCAGGTTAAAGTTTGTGGCATTAACCCCTTACCTGACAGACCCAAGTTTGGCAAGTGGGGCATACATGACATACCCAAAATAAAAAGTCATTCTGAATAGACACATAACCAACATATATTTAGAAAGCCAACTCTTGACAGTTTACAGTTCAGGACTCAGAATTAATCAGACTCTTATTAATATTGAGATATAAAAGCTCAAACATAAAAAAAAAACATATTTTTTTTTTTCGGTTCCTTGCCACTGTTGCCTTTGGCTTGCTCAGTTGGGGATATTTTGGGGATATTTAATTTTATTCTATCAATCAATAAATTCCACTAGAAACAAACTTTGTTGTATTATTTTATTTTAATACTGTGAAGCTGCTTTGATACAATCTGTATTGTGAAAAGCGCTATACAAATATACTTGATTTGATTTGATTTGATTAAGAGTATATTTATTAAATGTATAAACATATTATGTCATTATTTCATCCTCACTTGTACCCGCACTCACACACATCATAAACACCTCTCTTCACACTGGTACCTTTCCCACAGCATTTAAGCAGGCTCGTGTTACCCCACTGCTTAAGAAACACACTCTAAATCCAGCACATCTGGAAAATTACAGACCGATATCTCTCCTTCCATTCGTTGCGAAAACACTTGAACGAGTTGTTTTCAACCAGATCTCTTCCTTCCTTACACAGAACAACCTCTTGGACAACAATCAGTCTGGTTTCAAAAGCGGACACTCAACTGAGACTGCCCTGCTCTCAGTAACTGAAGCTCTGAGACTGACAAGAGCAGCTGACAAAATCCTCAGTTCTCATCCTGCTGGATCTGTCTGCTGCCTTTGACACAGTTAACCACCAGATCCTCCTGTCAATCCTAAAGATGAAGGGCATCTCAGGAACCGCACTCCAACGGTTCAAGTCTTACCTCTCAGGTAGGTCCTTTAGGGTATCGTGCAGGGGTGTGGTGTCTAAGACCCAACATCTAGCTACTGGAGTGCCTCAGGCACAGTGCTTGGACCACTTCTCTTCTCCATCTACATGACATCACTAGGATCTGTGATTCAGAAACATGGCTTTTCCTATCACTACAACACGCTGATGACACACAACTCTACCTCTCATTCCAGCCTGACGATCCGACGGTAGCTGATCGTATCTCAGCCTGCCTGACAGACATTTCAACGAAACATTTCACCTTCAACTAAACCTTGCGAAGACAGAGCTACTCGTGGTCCCGGCCAACCCAACACTTCATCACAACTTCACCATTCAGCTAGACTCGTCATCCATAACTCCATCAAGGTCAGCCAGGAACCTTGGTGTTGTAATTGATGATCAATTGAACTTCACAGACCACATTGCTAGAACTGCCCGGTCATGTAGATTTGCCATTAGGAGGATCAGGCCCTTCCTATCAGAGCATGCTACACAACTCCTTGTCCAAGCGCTAGTTCTATCCAGACTGGACTATTGTAATGCTCTGGCTGGTCTTCCAGCTTGCACGGTCAGACCTCTGCAACTGATCCAGAATGCCGCAGCTAGAGTGGCTAGAGCACATGTCACTCCTCTCCTCACAAAAATTGCACTGGTTGCCAGTTGCCGCTCGCATCAAATTCAAGTCACTGACGTTTGCCTACAGAACAACCACTGGCTCTGCTCCCTTTTACTTAAACTCATTACTTCGGACGTATGTGCCATCCAGAAACTTGCGCTCTGCAAGCGAACGACGTCTTGTGGTGCCATCTCAAAGAGGCACAAAATCTCTTTCTCTGACTTTTACCATGACTGTTCCCTGCTGGTGGAATGAACTGCCTAAGGGGCCGATCACACCTGACGCGTTTTTTGCAGTGAGAGGCGCCTATTTTCAATTGGTTTCCTATGGCAGTGAGCGTTCTGCGCGCTGTTTATACGCCTGCTGCGCCTCGCGTTTTACCGCCCGCTGCGCCTCGCGTTTTTGAAGTTGAAAAAAAAGCAACTCCGAGCGGAAAAAGCGCCCGACGTCATCGCGTTTTTTTCCACTGTCCAATCGAATGAATTGAGAGGCGGGCCTTCCGTTTAAGTGATGAAAGCTACAGTTGCTTGAACGCCAGGAGAGTGCGATGATAGAGGATAAACTTGTGGTGCTCTCGCGGGTTACCAGGAGCTTAACGACTTCACGAACCGTAACTACCACAATGTTAACAGAAAGTAAATAAAGGTAATAAAAGGCTGATTTGACGTTTACTTGACTGACAGGACAGCTGTTTCATTGGTTGCCTAGCAACATAAAAAACGCAGCGCACTGCTCGTTCTGTGTAATGTAAAGTGCTGTGCACCTCGCGTTTTCGAACCTGAAAAACGCGTCAGGTGTGATCGGCCCCTAACTCAACCAGAGCTGCTGAGTCCATAGCCACTTTCAAGAAACTGCTGAAGACGCTTCTTTTTCGACAGCACTTGATCCACTAATACTAACACTTTCTATTCTATTCTATTCTATTCTATTCTATTCTATATAAAAAAATTGTATTAACATTTACTGCGTTAGATTAAACTGAGAAGGGTCATAGCACTTGCATATTGTTGTCCTACTGTTAGTTTAACTGCTTCTATTGTTCTCATTTCTAAGATGATGTCAGGGGAGTTTTTTAGAGAAGGCTGATGAGATGCTAATCAAATATGTTATTGCCCTGTAATCACCCATTTACAGTCTATGACTAATGTCTGGTGAGGAGAACTGGCCCATTCATGCTTTATTGTAGTCAATCGACGAACCTTTGACACCTCTTTATTCTGCCATTATGGCTTGGCCATCTACACTTCTTTCATCCCACTTTACATGAATAATCCACCTATTATCTTAAGTCTTTCTAAAAAACAAAACAAAACAAAGAAAAACTATTCTTGGGACCTTATGTGAATTCTTTTAACAAATTAATAATAAGAAATAAGAGCCTTATCGGGGCTGTCGAACTGTCTAGTGCATGCACGTAAACACAGATAAACCGGAGAAGACATTACTGACTACATATGAGTGATGACATTCTATTCAAAATAATGAATGTTACAGATGAATTATTTTGCATTCCTGACATAAATTAAGAAATGAATGTTTTAACATAAACAGTGGTCAAATATCAAAGCTAGTGTCTTAAATCTTTCTGTCAGTTTGTCCAGATCAAGTAAGAGTGTGAAGTTTTAATGGGTAGTGAATGTTGAACAACAATAATCTGTGGCCATCTGCGATCTTTGACGCGTAAGGGGGGCCCGTGGTGTGTGAAGGAGGGCTGGGATGATCGCGGAGCTAACATATTCAGCTCGACGGCTCTGGCCAAGCTGTAATGTAAAAGAAACGCTATTGCCAATTTTAAAAAGGGGAGGAGCTGCTCAATATGTCCCGTCCTGTCTCCCTGTTTCAGTGGAAATTACGTCAACACTGAAAAATGCTGCGCGTTTCAAGGCACTTCAGTGGGTCTTTAAGTGCTCTTAAGCGGCCTTATTAAGTATTAATATTATTTCATCTGTAAGTACAGTTTTTTTTTTAAAATAGATTATTTTTAACATTTGAATTACACTACACAATACAATTAAGTGCACTTATTTCACAAGAGATTGTATGTTAATATGACAGTGAGAAACCTTTTTTAATTTGATGATAAATCATTAGTTTTTTACTGAAATAAAGGATGTTCTTTTGTTCAGTGTGCAAAGAAAATGTCAAAATCAAGAAAGGTGAGGATGTTCAAGAAATCAAGCACTTTCCACTTCTATTCCAGACTCTTACATTGTTTGCAATGAGCTAAATCTAGGTGATTAACGTCACTCATTTGAAGGGCTGTTTTACAGGATCAGTGCCGAGTTCACACTGAACGATTTTCATTCGCCGACAGGTTTTGGAAGATCGCCAACAAATGCCCGAAATCATAGGCAATCGGTGCTCGTTCACGCGAGTGACAATCACGCAGTGTGAATTATCAACGACGCGATCTGAGAGAATCATCGATGAGTCGCCAACGCCCGTGAGATATTTGGCATGTTAAATATCTGGACCTGTCTGCGATTCAAAATCCTGCTGTGGTAATGTGTTCTGACTGAAAACTACAGGACAGCGGGATGTTTGGGGAAGAGTTATAGACCAGAATATCAGTATTTTAACAGAAACAAAGCACAAACATTTGCTTGACCAGCAGCAACAGTAGCACATTGTAAAATTATTTACCCCCAACTCTCTTTGCACAATTAACACACAATTCTTGCTCCCCTCGTCTCCCCAAGCATAATTGTTTTTTTTCTCTCCTTTTTGCTGCAAATTAGCGTACAGACAATTTGGATTGCAAATCTTTTTGCAGGCTATATTTTTTAATAACCATTTAATGATCTTGCATTATTTCCTTATCACTTCTCGCGTGGGTTTGGTTGTGAAACGCAGTTTGCAGACCAGACGGTTGTCAGCGATTCTTTCTTTTGTCAAGTCATGCAGTGTGAAACCCCCTGTCATTGGTGCATCGTGCAGTGCGCACACAGCAGCAACTGGACGTTACCCCAGATAGTCGTGCAGTGTGAAAAGAACAGTGACCCGACTACTCTGAAAATTGTGCAGTGTGAACTCGGCATTACAGGCATTCAGAACTCATTTGGTCGCAGGTAACTAAAGGGATCATCTGTTAGTAGGCTTGAAGTTGCAACTTCCTAAAATGACCACTAGAAGACACAATTTCACTAAAATGCTTCAGCAGAAAGCAGAAGACTATTGGTCAAGAGGCAATACTGGTTGAAACTTCAGATCCTATAGCAATCAATAATAGAATTGTTTGTCCAATCATTGCATTTGGATTCAGACGTTTCCAGGTCAATGCCAAAATGAATCTGCATCAGTCAGGTGGTACAACTAGAGCACTGCAAGTTATTTACATTCGTTATCACTGTAATGTTATGCATTTTAGACACGAGGCAACTTGGTGCAGTCTTTTGTCTCGTGACACTTTACAGACTCTGCTGTGCTCAAGCGTTTTGAAGGAGGCGTGGCTTTGGAGGGTGGGATCTCATGCATTGATTCCAATGAGCCATTATGTGAGAGAACAGCCAAATTAACACTGGAATACAAAAATCTAATTCCTAATTTTCTCACTTAAATAAAAGAGAGGAAAATGGCCTTAGAAGTGAGATTTATTTGGTGATAAACAGGGTGATAAACACACCATACATCCAATGGTTAAATCAGCACAGTTAACAGCATGCATAGCCACATTACTTATGGCCAGGACATTGGCCATAAGGGTAAGTTGGCGGTTCAGCTGCAGGCTTCACTGGAGCCTTGGGCGGTTCGACTGCAGGCTTCCCTGGAGGCTTTGGAGGTTCGGCTGCAGGCTTCCCTGGAGGCTTCCCTGGAGGCTTTGGAGGTTCGGCTGCAGGCTTCCCTGGAGGCTTTGGAGGTTCGGCTGCAGGCTTCGGGGGTTCGGCTGCAGGCGTCACTGGAAGTTCGTTTGAAGGCTCCAGAGGTTCGGTAGAAGGCTCCGGCTCAGGTAGTTCGGCTGCAGGCTTCCCTGGAGGCTTCCCTGGAGGCTTTGGAGGTTCGGCTGCTGGCTTCCCTGGAGGCTTTGGAGGTTCGGCTGCTGGCTTCCCTGGAGGCTTTGGAGGTTCGGCTGCTGGCTTCCCTGGAGGCTTTGGAGGTTCGGCTGCTGGCTTCCCTGGAGGCTTCCCTGGAGGCTTTGGAGGTTCGGCTGCTGGCTTCCCTGGAGGCCTCCCTGGAGGCTTTGGAGGTTCGGCTGCTGGCTTCCCTGGAGGCCTTGGAGGTTCGGCTGCAGGCGTCACTGGCAGTTCGTCTGAAGGCTCCAGAGGTTCGGTAGAAGGCTCCGGCAGTTCTGTAGAAGGCTCCGGCTCAGGTAGTTCGGCTGCAGGCTTCCCTGGAGGCTTCCCTGGAGGCTTTGGAGGTTCGGCTGCTGGCTTCCCTGGAGGCTTCCCTGGAGGCTTTGGAGGTTCGGCTGCTGGCTTCCCTGGAGGCTTTGGAGGTTCGGCTGCTGGCTTCCCTGGAGGCTTTGGAGGTTCGGCTGCTGGCTTCCCTGGAGGCTTTGGAGGTTCGGCTGCTGGCTTCCCTGGAGGCTTCCCTGGAGGCTTTGGAGGTTCGGCTGCTGGCTTCCCTGGAGGCTTCCCTGGAGGCTTTGGAGGTTCGGCTGCTGGCTTCCCTGGAGGCCTTGGAGGTTCGGCTGCAGGCGTCACTGGCAGTTCGTCTGAAGGCTCCAGAGGTTCGGTAGAAGGCTCCGGCAGTTCTGTAGAAGGCTCCGGCTCAGGTAGTTCGGCTGCAGGCTTCCCTGGAGGCTTCCCTGGAGGCTTTGGAGGTTCGGCTGCTGGCTTCCCTGGAGGCTTCCCTGGAGGTTCGGCTGCAGGCTTTACTGGAGGCTTTGGAGGTTCGGCTGCAGGCTTCCTTGGAGGCTTTGGAGGTTCGGCTGCAGGCTTCCCTGGATGGATACAGATAGTCAACTTTAGTCAGTCCGTTTAGAGGCATTCAGTCTCAGATACAGCACAAGACCCAAATACCAAGTTTTACTCCCCTTTAATTATTAAACATGGTCGTATTAATTGTATGAATTAATTTTGTGAAACCATCCTGTGCTTTAAGCTGTGCTATTGGCTGAATACTTTTTACATTGAGAACGATTAATTATAAAACGGACAAACGGAAATGAGGAAGCTGACCCAAACACTTATAACAAATACCTGCAAATGGATCCATACACTGATGTCCACATCCATTGCAGCAGCATTTCTCATTGTTCGGACAGTCACTGTCATAGGAACACAACTCCGCACACAGTCCCGCTCCAAAATTTGTGCTTGGACACTCCCCTGCCTTTGCTATTATAGAGACACATGACAGAGAAACCACATCACTGAATACTGAATGTCTCATACACTGTATGAAAAATAAATAAAAACACTAAAAATGAGAGATGATCGTACCGGAATTTTCAGTCCATCTACTTCATAGTTTCACATTTAGTTCAAAGTGTTACTTGCGGTTTCTTTGCAATTATTTGTGAAACTTCCTAGCAATTCCTGAGTGAAAACATTTTCTCAGGGTTTTCTCTGGAAGATGTATAGCATGCATCAATAATTATAACTCACTGAAAACAGGCGGCACACATGCAGTCCCACAGGGAAATTTACAGCATTTGTGTCCTCCAGAGCAGTCTCTATCAGAAGTGCATCCTCGTCGGGAGGGCACGACCGTCAGCGTCGCCGGACACTGACCAGACACTACAGAAGAGGATTCAAGAGGATCATTAGGGGAGACCAGGAAGTGCTGTAATAGTTTGCTTCAGCATTTGCAAGTCAGGGGTTTTACAATGAGTCTCAAACTTGATAATATTCACACATTTATCTGCTTCAATTCAAGTAGCTTAGAAATCTATCATTTTTCACTAAACTGCATCAATCGGTTTCAAAGACTGAGAGTGCAGTTACAACCTACCCCACTGTAGTAGAGCGAGTAATAGTGCAATGCTGATAGAAAGCATGGACATCAGATAATATGTTGTCTACAAATTTACTGGTGTACATCTTCAAAAATGACACCATCCCCATGACCACCCTCATTTCCTTTTAAGCATTTTAATAAAGCTACTCAACAGAAAACAAAACAAATATAGATAAAATGCAGAGTTACCGGGTATAATTAGCTCTCCACGTTATATTGTAGGCTTATGCATTTCTTAAAACAAATAAAAACAAAAAACTTTTGCCTAAAGTTTAAACTCAGGATTGATACAGTCCGGTAGCAATTTTGTAGCCATATTATAACACTAATGTTCTTGTCTTACAATAAACAAAAATGCCTATTAGTGATTATATGGGTTTTACTTGTACAATGAAAAAATGCATAAACTTATGACAGTTTGCATATTTATACTTTGCTTATTAATAAAAGTAAACCAACATACAAAGATGAACTTCCACTTGACGTCTGTACTGTATTTTTGTAAGCAGATGTGTTTGAAATCAAATTTTGTAAGGCACTTTATTTATGCACTTCTTCAGGCTGCGTAATGAAGCTAAAAGAACTTCTCACCTAGGACTCCAGCGTCTGTTGTGCTCAAACAAGCAGACAGACACAATAAAACAGCACTAAATGAGCAGTACACTTGTGCTGTCATCCTCTTGACCTGCAATCTCAAAATCAACTCTGCTGGAAGATGCACTGAATTAGTGAGTCAGGAGGAGCGGACAGCAAGGACCCCAAAACTACAAAGAAAAACCCAACCCTAATGAAAATCACTTGCCTGTAGCTTACTTAATCACTTGCTATCCTCTTAATATAGCCTAATCTTGAAGACCTTGATTAGCTTGTTCAGGTGTGTTTGATTAGGGTTGGATGTCGTAATAATTACCGTAATTAGGAGATGATTGATTGTTTTTATGGCAACACTATCAACGGCAAATGAATCTGCAGTGGCCAGGTAGTCCAGCGATCACGTGGTACAAGTCGGAGTTCTACCACAAGTTACAAGTTGTAATTATGACTAAACTCCTACACCTAAACTCTCCAGGAAATGGATCTCTACTGGAGACTGGCTTAAATCTGCATTGAACTCAAAGAGACACAGGGGCATGTCTAAAATTTGAATTTTGCTGATTGATTTGCGACGTGAATCCATGCAAGTAATTATGAATGAAAACAATGTTTCCAGCCACTGTAGTGAATATAGGGGAATACACAGCCATGGTTATATCATAGCCACTTTAATATTGGATGGTTTTATATGGATTGCATAATCAGATAATATTTGTTCACTCAAGCTTTCTATAGACATATTTCTTATCGTGACCGAGTTTTGGTTCATTTCTGTGACGGAGAGACCGAGACGGCAGAAAGCGCACCCTGTTTGTTTTCCTTATTTTACAAAAGCACAACATTTAATTGTTATTGTGAGATGCCCGAAATATGAACATGCCCGAAATAAAATCAGATTTTAGAAGAATTTGTAGCGCCACTCAGACAGGTGTGCCAAAACTCTTATTTATAAACTAATGACATCTTCACCTACACAAAAACCTGCTCACTTCAGGCTTGAAAAGAGATGTGGGTTGCCCAGTTTTCCGTGTTAGAGAAAAAAGCAGCTCGTACAAAGCTCCTGGATGTCACAATTCCTGTCACAAACAGACAAAGTGACAAGGAGCCATGTAGTCGGCAGGGTTCAAACCTGCACGGGGAGACCCCAATGGATTTGAAGTCCATCGCCTTAACCTCTCGGCCACGACTACTCCTGCCAGTGAGTCCAATGCTTATTGTGAATACACACACACACACACACACACACACACACACACACACACACACACACACACACACACACACACACACACACACACACACACACACACACACACACACACACACACACACACACACACACACACACACACACACACACACACACACACACACACACACACACACACACACACACACACACACACACACACACACACACACACACACACACACACACACACACACAAAAAACATTGTCCTGAGACTGGGCTTCATACATTATTTACTATCAGAAACATAAACAATTTAAGGCATAGGCTTATGTCCTATTTCAGAAAGTCAATAACTGGACCCCATCTTCTTTCAAAAACTGGGGTTTTTAATTGCAGTTGTGCTGTCAACCGTTCCATTAAATAAACTTGTCTTATCTTTTGTGTCCATTGCGTAACGGTAGGTGGCTCAGGTTTTAACCAACAGATTGTTATCATTTTCCTTGCCGTCATTAAGAGGAGATGGAGAAGAAATGCTTGGTCTTGAGAAAGATTGTCTGGAAAGATATCCAGTAAAAATATTTGGGAGTAAAAAGAGATGACTCCTCACTTTTAGTAGATTTTCCAAAATGCCCTTAATGTCCTTCAAAAAGCTATGTCTGGTGGGATAGTCCCAAAAGATGTGAGTTTGATCACCGACCAATCCACAGTTCCTCCAACATTTGTCACTCATACTACTCTTGGTGAGGAAAGATTTTAACGGAGTCCTGAAAAATCTAATTTTCGTCTTCCAATCAAACTCCCTCCAGACCTGACTGCCCATACCCTTATTACAGCCAGAGCAAATGTTAACCCAAACATCGTCATCCAGGGTAACATTCAGCTCCATTTCCCATTGTTGTTTTATATGTTGTGTATTATCTGACATGTCAATCAACATTTTTTTGTACATCAAGGACATTTGTTTTTTCATTACACCACCATTTTCAATCAAATTAATAAAATGCTTCTCTATATTTGTAGGCTCTCTTCTGATCAGTTCCCAATCATTATGTTTTGTTACATAGCTCCTTATTTGAAAATACTTATATAAATCACTTGAGGGTAACTTGAATTTCGCTCTTAATTGGGCAAAGGTTTTAATTACATTTCCATCAAACAATTGATTCACTGTGAGGAGACCCCTCTCAGCCCATCCCCGAAAGCCTCTGCTGTCTGATAAAGATGGAAGGAACTCAATATTTCTATTAATAGTCATAGCTCGAGATAAAGCAGTCTTTCCCTTCAACTGCTTTTGGACCTTATTTCAAATCTTTAATGTATGTTTGACCCATAAATTTGCAATTTTTATTTTTTTCTGAGACTGTAGGTTGAGAAATGGGAGTTGAGAGAGAGAGACTCCTGGCACCGAATATTCTTCCATAGAGACCCACTGTGACTCCGGATCACGAATGATCCATGCCACCACAGCTTTTATTTGGGCAGCCCAATAGTACAATTTGAAGTTTGGTAGATTTAAGCCCCCATTTTCCTTAGGCGACATTACAATTTTAAGGCGCACTCTTGGTCTTTTGTTCTGCCATATAAATTTTGACATTAATTTATCTAGAAATTTGAAAGTAGATTGTGGTATAACAGCAGGGAGGTTTTGGAACAGAAATAATAATCTTGGCAGAATATTCATTCTTATACATTCAATTCTACCCAAAAGAGAAAGCGGTAGTACATCCCATCTGTTTAAATCAGTTCTGATTTCCTTTAACAATTTATCATAGTTAGATGAAAACAACTGCGTAGTCTTAGGGGTAAGAATTACTCCAACATATCTAAACCCCTGCTTGGAGTGTCTGAATGAGACAAGATTATCCAACTGAAATGGCCAAGTCCCAACAGTCATTAAGGCTTCGGATTTGTTTGTATTAATTTTATAACCTGATATCATACTATACTCCTTAAGACTGTGGAGCAAGGCTGGAACAGAAGTGATAGGGTTTTCCAGAAATAATAAAATATCGTCAGCGAAAAGTGACAATTTATGCTGAACATTTGATTCATCTCTTATTCCCTGTATGAGAGGATTGGATCTAATCGGTTCGGCTAACGGCTCTATACTCAAAGCAAATAGTGAGGCTGAAAGAACTTCACCCTGCCTAGTGCCGCGTCCCAGTGGGAAAAATTTTGAGCAGTGCCCATTGACCCTTACTCGTGACTTTGGGTTTTTATAAAAAGTTTGGACCCATTTTATAAACGTCTCATTAAAGCCCATGTGCCTCAATGTCTGTTGTAGGAAGCCCCAGTCCACCCGATCAAACGCTTTCTCAGCATCCAAGCTGAGAAGCATTGATGGGGTGTTCCTTTTCTGTGCCACTATTTGGAGGTTTAAAGCTCTTCGAACATTATCAGTCCCCTGTCTATGGGCGATAAAGCCAGTCTGATCGGGTTTCACAAGTTTTCTCATATATTTACACATGCTATTTTCATTTCTGGATTTGAGCATCAGAGAGCACCGGGGCCAACCATCAATGTGGATGTGAGCATGCAGAAGAGGATCAACCCGGCGAAAATATTGTGTTGACAAAAAGGAGTTCAACGACGTCTTCACCTACACGAAAAGACTGCCATGATCCGGATTTGGACTGGGCATGCTGCGGGCACAACACAGAGTACTAAATGCTATACAAAGAAAGCAATCTTTCCACTGGCCCCGGGCCTGCACATACAGAGTCAACGGCAAGCTTCAGCTCAGTTCTCTTAAAGTCCCCCACCACCGCTTGCTTAGACAGTAGGGACTTTAAGCAACAGCCTCTGGTGGAACGGCAACGGCATTCTGTCGTTCTATTGTGCACGTGAGACATTAACTGCTAACTCGCGACATTCTACTGTAACTGTCTACTACGGGAGAACAGCTGATTTGCCGTAGTCGTTACTACGTGACAGATTAAGAAAGTTAATGTTATACTTTAGGTTATGTGGCATTGTAATTGTTTCTGTATATCATTAAATGCCAAAAGCAACCCTTCTCTTGCTTTTTAAAATCACTTCCTTTTTTTGTATTTTGTCTGATGATTAAATTACCCCTACGCCGTCCTCTTTACTGTCGCTTATTGATTTTTGCGCTCTTTTGCTACGGCAGTTAACGCTTACTTCCGGCTGCCGTTGCCGTTCCATCAGCAGCTGTTGCTTAAAGTCCCTAGTAACCAAGCATTACAGTAAGCAAAACAACACCAAATGCTGGGAAATAACCCTGCCACATCTTATCTTGAAGAGGAAGACCACCTCCCTCAAAGGCTGGGAAGAGCACAGCAAGAGTTTAGGGGAGGTCTGCAACAAACCTTTGCTCGAACAGGAACCCTGGACCCTCAGATTAAAAGTCTGATGCTCTACCATTTGAGCTAGCCGGGCTTTTGCCAGGGAACAGCCACCCTAGGGATATAACAGCACTTTCTCCTTAAAGTGTTCATGCTTTGTCAGCTTAAAGTTTGTGGCATTAAAGGATGAAGACCACAATTTATAAAGGGACGAGAGAGATAGGCTGCTCCTTCCAAAGCTAGGAACACTGATATTGAAAGAGTGGAGTTTTTTTTTTCATGGTATGTTGCTAACTCTAAGGTGGTTTAGACAAACGAGCAATTGGGACATAATGAGTAGGTTTCTGTTTGACTTTTCTAAAAGAGAACGAATGCAACATTTCAAAACACTAATATCCATGTTTTTTTCATAAATTATAATGCGGCGACTCTTGAGCTGCACATCGTGAAGGCCGTGAAGTTGTCGGGGGATGCCAAAGCCATTGCTCCGACAGCCTGAATAGAATGGCCAAAATCACAGATGATCTGGGCCTTTTGAAACGATGCCCACTTCAGGCTTGAAAAGAGCCCAATTTCCGTGTTAGAAAAAAAAGCATCTTGTACAAAGATCCTGGACGTCACAACTCCTGTCACAATCAGACAAAGTGATAAAGGGGCCACGTAGTCAGCAGGGTTCGAACCTGCGCAGGGAGACCCCAAAGGATTTCAAGTTCATCGCCTTAACCTCTCAGTCACGACTACTCTTGAAAGTGAGTCAGTGATAGTGGTAGTGAGTCACATGCTATTTTCTTTTCTGGAAGTGAGCAGCAGAGGACACCGGGGCCAACCATCAATGTGGATGTGAGCAGCAGAGGATGCACTCAGCTAACATATTGTGTTGGCAAAAAGGAGTTCAACGACACCTTCACCTACACAAAAGCTACGTAATATGTTTCCGATGCAGAAAAGTTAGTTCATGCATTCATGACCTCGAGACTAGATTACTGTAATGCTTTATTAGCTGGTTGTCCTGCATCCTCAATAAACAAGCTACAGTTAGTCCAAAATGCAGCCGCTAGAGTTCTTACTAGATCAAGAAAATATGATCATATAACACCGATTTTATCATCACTGCATTGGTTACCTATAAAGTTCCGTATCAATTACAAGGTATTGCTACTGACTTATAAAGCCCTAAACGGCTTAGCTCCAGTCTATTTAACGGATCTTCTATCGCCCTATAATCCATCGCGCTCTTTAAGATCACTAAATTCGAGGCTTTTGGTCATACCTAGGATATCCAGATCCACCAAAGGAGGGAGAGCATTTTCACATTTAGCTCCGAAACTCTGGAATAGCCTTCCTGATACTGTTCGTTGCTCAGACTCGCTCTCCCAGTTTAAAACTAGATTAAAGACGCATCTCTTCAGCCAGGCATTCATATAACATAAATCTTACTGTTCAAACTACAATCTGGCCTCTAGTTCATAAATGCCAGAGGAGAACTGGCCCCCGACTGAGCCTGGGTTCTCCCAAGGTTTTTTTTCTCCATTGGGTCACTTGATGGAGTTTTAGGACACCATTAGGTCACTTGATGGAGTTTTCGGTTCCTTGCCACTGTTGCCTTTGGCTTGCTCAGTTGGGGATATTTTGGGGATATTAATTTAATTTTATCAATCAATAAATTTACACTAGAAACAACCTTGTTGTGTTTTGGTTTAATGCTGTGAAGCTGCTTTGATGCAATCTGTATTGTGAAAAGCGCTATATAAATACACTTGACTTGACTTGACTTGACAAAAACCTGCTCACTTCAGGCTTGAAAAGAGATGTGGGTTGCCCAGTTTTCCGTGTTAGAGAAAAAAATGCAGCTCGTACAAAGCTCCTGAATGTCACAATCAGACAGAGAGCCACGTAGTCGGCAGGGTTCGAACCTGCGCGGGGAGACCCCAATGGATTTCAAGTCCATCGCCTTAACCTCTCGGCCACGACTACTCCCGCCAGTGTGTCAGATGCTATATTCTTTTCTGGATGTGAGCAGCAGAGAATGAACAGCCATCTCGAATGCTGGAAAGAGGACAACAAGTGATTAGGGGACGTCTGCAACAAACTGTCTGACCTTCACCCAAACAGGGACTTGAACCCTGGACCCTCAGATTAAAAGTCTAATGCTCTACCGACTGAGCTATCCTGGCTCTTGCCAGGGAACAGCCACCCTGGGGATATAACAGGTATACAGGTATATTTCTCCTTAAAGTGTTCGTGCTTTGTCAGGTTAAAGTTTGTGGCATTAACCCCTTACCTGACAGACCCAAGTTTGGCAAGTGGGGCATACATGACATACCCAAAATAAAAAGTCATTCTGAATAGACACATAACCAACATATATTTAGAAAGCCAACTCTTGACAGTTTACAGTTCAGGACTCAGAATTAATCAGACTCTTATTAATATTGAGATATAAAAGCTCAAACATAAAAACAAAAACATATATTTTTTTTTCGGTTCCTTGCCACTGTTGCCTTTGGCTTGCTCAGTTGGGGATATTTTGGGGATATTTAATTTTATTCTATCAATCAATAAATTCCACTAGAAACAAACTTTGTTGTATTATTTTATTTTAATACTGTGAAGCTGCTTTGATACAATCTGTATTGTGAAAAGCGCTATACAAATATACTTGATTTGATTTGATTTGATTAAGAGTATATTTATTAAATGTATAAACATATTATGTCATTATTTCATCCTCACTTGTACCCGCACTCACACACATCATAAACACCTCTCTTCACACTGGTACCTTTCCCACAGCATTTAAGCAGGCTCGTGTTACCCCACTGCTTAAGAAACACACTCTAAATCCAGCACATCTGGAAAATTACAGACCGATATCTCTCCTTCCATTCGTTGCGAAAACACTTGAACGAGTTGTTTTCAACCAGATCTCTTCCTTCCTTACACAGAACAACCTCTTGGACAACAATCAGTCTGGTTTCAAAAGCGGACACTCAACTGAGACTGCCCTGCTCTCAGTAACTGAAGCTCTGAGACTGACAAGAGCAGCTGACAAAATCCTCAGTTCTCATCCTGCTGGATCTGTCTGCTGCCTTTGACACAGTTAACCACCAGATCCTCCTGTCAATCCTAAAGATGAAGGGCATCTCAGGAACCGCACTCCAACGGTTCAAGTCTTACCTCTCAGGTAGGTCCTTTAGGGTATCGTGCAGGGGTGTGGTGTCTAAGACCCAACATCTAGCTACTGGAGTGCCTCAGGCACAGTGCTTGGACCACTTCTCTTCTCCATCTACATGACATCACTAGGATCTGTGATTCAGAAACATGGCTTTTCCTATCACTACAACACGCTGATGACACACAACTCTACCTCTCATTCCAGCCTGACGATCCGACGGTAGCTGATCGTATCTCAGCCTGCCTGACAGACATTTCAACGAAACATTTCACCTTCAACTAAACCTTGCGAAGACAGAGCTACTCGTGGTCCCGGCCAACCCAACACTTCATCACAACTTCACCATTCAGCTAGACTCGTCATCCATAACTCCATCAAGGTCAGCCAGGAACCTTGGTGTTGTAATTGATGATCAATTGAACTTCACAGACCACATTGCTAGAACTGCCCGGTCATGTAGATTTGCCATTAGGAGGATCAGGCCCTTCCTATCAGAGCATGCTACACAACTCCTTGTCCAAGCGCTAGTTCTATCCAGACTGGACTATTGTAATGCTCTGGCTGGTCTTCCAGCTTGCACGGTCAGACCTCTGCAACTGATCCAGAATGCCGCAGCTAGAGTGGCTAGAGCACATGTCACTCCTCTCCTCACAAAAATTGCACTGGTTGCCAGTTGCCGCTCGCATCAAATTCAAGTCACTGACGTTTGCCTACAGAACAACCACTGGCTCTGCTCCCTTTTACTTAAACTCATTACTTCGGACGTATGTGCCATCCAGAAACTTGCGCTCTGCAAGCGAACGACGTCTTGTGGTGCCATCTCAAAGAGGCACAAAATCTCTTTCTCTGACTTTTACCATGACTGTTCCCTGCTGGTGGAATGAACTGCCTAAGGGGCCGATCACACCTGACGCGTTTTTTGCAGTGAGAGGCGCCTATTTTCAATTGGTTTCCTATGGCAGTGAGCGTTCTGCGCGCTGTTTATACGCCTGCTGCGCCTCGCGTTTTACCGCCCGCTGCGCCTCGCGTTTTTGAAGTTGAAAAAAAAGCAACTCCGAGCGGAAAAAGCGCCCGACGTCATCGCGTTTTTTTCCACTGTCCAATCGAATGAATTGAGAGGCGGGCCTTCCGTTTAAGTGATGAAAGCTACAGTTGCTTGAACGCCAGGAGAGTGCGATGATAGAGGATAAACTTGTGGTGCTCTCGCGGGTTACCAGGAGCTTAACGACTTCACGAACCGTAACTACCACAATGTTAACAGAAAGTAAATAAAGGTAATAAAAGGCTGATTTGACGTTTACTTGACTGACAGGACAGCTGTTTCATTGGTTGCCTAGCAACATAAAAAACGCAGCGCACTGCTCGTTCTGTGTAATGTAAAGTGCTGTGCACCTCGCGTTTTCGAACCTGAAAAAAGCGTCAGGTGTGATCGGCCCCTAACTCAACCAGAGCTGCTGAGTCCATAGCCACTTTCAAGAAACTGCTGAAGACGCTTCTTTTTCGACAGCACTTGATCCACTAATACTAACACTTTCTATTCTATTCTATTCTATTCTATTCTATATAAAAAAATTGTATTAACATTTACTGCGTTAGATTAAACTGAGAAGGGTCATAGCACTTGCATATTGTTGTCCTACTGTTAGTTTAACTGCTTCTATTGTTCTCATTTCTAAGATGATGTCAGGGGAGTTTTTTAGAGAAGGCTGATGAGATGCTAATCAAATATGTTATTGCCCTGTAATCACCCATTTACAGTCTATGACTAATGTCTGGTGAGGAGAACTGGCCCATTCATGCTTTATTGTAGTCAATCGACGAACCTTTGACACCTCTTTATTCTGCCATTATGGCTTGGCCATCTACACTTCTTTCATCCCACTTTACATGAATAATCCACCTATTATCTTAAGTCTTTCTAAAAAACAAAACAAAACAAAGAAAAACTATTCTTGGGACCTTATGTGAATTCTTTTAACAAATTAATAATAAGAAATAAGAGCCTTATCGGGGCTGTCGAACTGTCTAGTGCATGCACGTAAACACAGATAAACCGGAGAAGACATTACTGACTACATATGAGTGATGACATTCTATTCAAAATAATGAATGTTACAGATGAATTATTTTGCATTCCTGACATAAATTAAGAAATGAATGTTTTAACATAAACAGTGGTCAAATATCAAAGCTAGTGTCTTAAATCTTTCTGTCAGTTTGTCCAGATCAAGTAAGAGTGTGAAGTTTTAATGGGTAGTGAATGTTGAACAACAATAATCTGTGGCCATCTGCGATCTTTGACGCGTAAGGGGGGCCCGTGGTGTGTGAAGGAGGGCTGGGATGATCGCGGAGCTAACATATTCAGCTCGACGGCTCTGGCCAAGCTGTAATGTAAAAGAAACGCTATTGCCAATTTTAAAAAGGGGAGGAGCTGCTCAATATGTCCCGTCCTGTCTCCCTGTTTCAGTGGAAATTACGTCAACACTGAAAAATGCTGCGCGTTTCAAGGCACTTCAGTGGGTCTTTAAGTGCTCTTAAGCGGCCTTATTAAGTATTAATATTATTTCATCTGTAAGTACAGTTTTTTTTTTAAAATAGATTATTTTTAACATTTGAATTACACTACACAATACAATTAAGTGCACTTATTTCACAAGAGATTGTATGTTAATATGACAGTGAGAAACCTTTTTTAATTTGATGATAAATCATTAGTTTTTTACTGAAATAAAGGATGTTCTTTTGTTCAGTGTGCAAAGAAAATGTCAAAATCAAGAAAGGTGAGGATGTTCAAGAAATCAAGCACTTTCCACTTCTATTCCAGACTCTTACATTGTTTGCAATGAGCTAAATCTAGGTGATTAACGTCACTCATTTGAAGGGCTGTTTTACAGGATCAGTGCCGAGTTCACACTGAACGATTTTCATTCGCCGACAGGTTTTGGAAGATCGCCAACAAATGCCCGAAATCATAGGCAATCGGTGCTCGTTCACGCGAGTGACAATCACGCAGTGTGAATTATCAACGACGCGATCTGAGAGAATCATCGATGAGTCGCCAACGCCCGTGAGATATTTGGCATGTTAAATATCTGGACCTGTCTGCGATTCAAAATCCTGCTGTGGTAATGTGTTCTGACTGAAAACTACAGGACAGCTGGATGTTTGGGGAAGAGTTATAGACCAGAATATCAGTATTTTAACAGAAACAAAGCACAAACATTTGCTTGACCAGCAGCAACAGTAGCACATTGTAAAATTATTTACCCCCAACTCTCTTTGCACAATTAACACACAATTCTTGCTCCCCTCGTCTCCCCAAGCATAATTGTTTTTTTTCTCTCCTTTTTGCTGCAAATTAGCGTACAGACAATTTGGATTGCAAATCTTTTTGCAGGCTATATTTTTTAATAACCATTTAATGATCTTGCATTATTTCCTTATCACTTCTCGCGTGGGTTTGGTTGTGAAACGCAGTTTGCAGACCAGACGGTTGTCAGCGATTCTTTCTTTTGTCAAGTCATGCAGTGTGAAACCCCCTGTCATTGGTGCATCGTGCAGTGCGCACACAGCAGCAACTGGACGTTACCCCAGATAGTCGTGCAGTGTGAAAAGAACAGTGACCCGACTACTCTGAAAATTGTGCAGTGTGAACTCGGCATTACAGGCATTCAGAACTCATTTGGTCGCAGGTAACTAAAGGGATCATCTGTTAGTAGGCTTGAAGTTGCAACTTCCTAAAATGACCACTAGAAGACACAATTTCACTAAAATGCTTCAGCAGAAAGCAGAAGACTATTGGTCAAGAGGCAATACTGGTTGAAACTTCAGATCCTATAGCAATCAATAATAGAATTGTTTGTCCAATCATTGCATTTGGATTCAGACGTTTCCAGGTCAATGCCAAAATGAATCTGCATCAGTCAGGTGGTACAACTAGAGCACTGCAAGTTATTTACATTCGTTATCACTGTAATGTTATGCATTTTAGACACGAGGCAACTTGGTGCAGTCTTTTGTCTCGTGACACTTTACAGACTCTGCTGTGCTCAAGCGTTTTGAAGGAGGCGTGGCTTTGGAGGGTGGGATCTCATGCATTGATTCCAATGAGCCATTATGTGAGAGAACAGCCAAATTAACACTGGAATACAAAAATCTAATTCCTAATTTTCTCACTTAAATAAAAGAGAGGAAAATGGCCTTAGAAGTGAGATTTATTTGGTGATAAACAGGGTGATAAACACACCATACATCCAATGGTTAAATCAGCACAGTTAACAGCATGCATAGCCACATTACTTATGGCCAGGACATTGGCCATAAGGGTAAGTTGGCGGTTCAGCTGCAGGCTTCACTGGAGCCTTGGGCGGTTCGGCTGCAGGCTTCCCTGGAGGCTTTGGAGGTTCGGCTGCAGGCTTCCCTGGAGGCTTCCCTGGAGGCTTTGGAGGTTCGGCTGCAGGCTTCCCTGGAGGCTTTGGAGGTTCGGCTGCAGGCTTCGGGGGTTCGGCTGCAGGCGTCACTGGAAGTTCGTTTGAAGGCTCCAGAGGTTCGGTAGAAGGCTCCGGCTCAGGTAGTTCGGCTGCAGGCTTCCCTGGAGGCTTTGGAGGTTCGGCTGCTGGCTTCCCTGGAGGCTTTGGAGGTTCGGCTGCTGGCTTCCCTGGAGGCTTTGGAGGTTCGGCTGCTGGCTTCCCTGGAGGCTTCCCTGGAGGCTTTGGAGGTTCGGCTGCTGGCTTCCCTGGAGGCTTTGGAGGTTCGGCTGCTGGCTTCCCTGGAGGCTTCCCTGGAGGCTTTGGAGGTTCGGCTGCTGGCTTCCCTGGAGGCCTCCCTGGAGGCTTTGGAGGTTCGGCTGCTGGCTTCCCTGGAGGCCTTGGAGGTTCGGCTGCAGGCGTCACTGGCAGTTCGTCTGAAGGCTCCAGAGGTTCGATAGAAGGCTCCGGCAGTTCTGTAGAAGGCTCCGGCTCAGGTAGTTCGGCTGCAGGCTTCCCTGGAGGCTTCCCTGGAGGCTTTGGAGGTTCGGCTGCTGGCTTCCCTGGAGGCTTCCCTGGAGGCTTTGGAGGTTCGGCTGCTGGCTTCCCTGGAGGCTTCCCTGGAGGCTTTGGAGGTTCGGCTGCTGGCTTCCCTGGAGGCTTCCCTGGAGGCTTTGGAGGTTCGGCTGCTGGCTTCCCTGGAGGCCTTGGAGGTTCGGCTGCTGGCTTCGGGGGTTCGGCTGCAGGCGTCACTGGCAGTTCGTCTGAAGGCTCCAGAGGTTCGGTAGAAGGCTCCGGCAGTTCTGTAGAAGGCTCCGGCTCAGGTAGTTCGGCTGCAGGCTTCCCTGGAGGCTTCCCTGGAGGCTTTGGAGGTTCGGCTGCTGGCTTCCCTGGAGGCTTGGCTGCAGGCTTTACTGGAGGCTTTGGAGGTTCGGCTGCAGGCTTCCTTGGAGGCTTTGGAGGTTCGGCTGCAGGCTTCCCTGGATGGATACAGATAGTCAACTTTAGTCAGTCCGTTTAGAGGCATTCAGTCTCAGATACAGCACAAGACCCAAATACCAAGTTTTACTCCCCTTTAATTATTAAACATGGTCGTATTAATTGTATGAATTAATTTTGTGAAACCATCCTGTGCTTTAAGCTGTGCTATTGGCTGAATACTTTTTACATTGAGAACGATTAATTATAAAACGGACAAACGGAAATGAGGAAGCTGACCCAAACACTTATAACAAATACCTGCAAATGGATCCATACACTGATGTCCACATCCATTGCAGCAGCATTTCTCATTGTTCGGACAGTCACTGTCATAGGAACACAACTCCGCACACAGTCCCGCTCCAAAATTTGTGCTTGGACACTCCCCTGCCTTTGCTATTATAGAGACACATGACAGAGAAACCACATCACTGAATACTGAATGTCTCATACACTGTATGAAAAATAAATAAAAACACTAAAAATGAGAGATGATCGTACCGGAATTTTCAGTCCATCTACTTCATAGTTTCACATTTAGTTCAAAGTGTTACTTGCGGTTTCTTTGCAATTATTTGTGAAACTTCCTAGCAATTCCTGAGTGAAAACATTTTCTCAGGGTTTTCTCTGGAAGATGTATAGCATGCATCAATAATTATAACTCACTGAAAACAGGCGGCACACATGCAGTCCCACAGGGAAATTTACAGCATTTGTGTCCTCCAGAGCAGTCTCTATCAGAAGTGCATCCTCGTCGGGAGGGCACGACCGTCAGCGTCGCCGGACACTGACCAGACACTACAGAAGAGGATTCAAGAGGATCATTAGGGGAGACCAGGAAGTGCTGTAATAGTTTGCTTCAGCATTTGCAAGTCAGGGGTTTTACAATGAGTCTCAAACTTGATAATATTCACACATTTATCTGCTTCAATTCAAGTAGCTTAGAAATCTATCATTTTTCACTAAACTGCATCAATCGGTTTCAAAGACTGAGAGTGCAGTTACAACCTACCCCACTGTAGTAGAGCGAGTAATAGTGCAATGCTGATAGAAAGCATGGACATCAGATAATATGTTGTCTACAAATTTACTGGTGTACATCTTCAAAAATGACACCATCCCCATGACCACCCTCATTTCCTTTTAAGCATTTTAATAAAGCTACTCAACAGAAAACAAAACAAATATAGATAAAATGCAGAGTTACCGGGTATAATTAGCTCTCCACGTTATATTGTAGGCTTATGCATTTCTTAAAACAAATAAAAACAAAAAACTTTTGCCTAAAGTTTAAACTCAGGATTGATACAGTCCGGTAGCAATTTTGTAGCCATATTATAACACTAATGTTCTTGTCTTACAATAAACAAAAATGCCTATTAGTGATTATATGGGTTTTACTTGTACAATGAAAAAATGCATAAACTTATGACAGTTTGCATATTTATACTTTGCTTATTAATAAAAGTAAACCAACATACAAAGATGAACTTCCACTTGACGTCTGTACTGTATTTTTGTAAGCAGATGTGTTTGAAATCAAATTTTGTAAGGCACTTTATTTATGCACTTCTTCAGGCTGCGTAATGAAGCTAAAAGAACTTCTCACCTAGGACTCCAGCGTCTGTTGTGCTCAAACAAGCAGACAGACACAATAAAACAGCACTAAATGAGCAGTACACTTGTGCTGTCATCCTCTCGACCTGCAATCTCAAAATCAACTCTGCTGGAAGATGCACTGAATTAGTGAGTCAGGAGGAGCGGACAGCAAGGACCCCAAAACTACAAAGAAAAACCCAACCCTAATGAAAATCACTTGCCTGTAGCTTACTTAATCACTTGCTATCCTCTTAATATAGCCTAATCTTGAAGACCTTGATTAGCTTGTTCAGGTGTGTTTGATTAGGGTTGGATGTCGTAATAATTACCGTAATTAGGAGATGATTGATTGTTTTTATGGCAACACTATCAACGGCAAATGAATCTGCAGTGGCCAGGTAGTCCAGCGATCACGTGGTACAAGTCGGAGTTCTACCACAAGTTACAAGTTGTAATTATGACTAAACTCCTACACCTAAACTCTCCAGGAAATGGATCTCTACTGGAGACTGGCTTAAATCTGCATTGAACTCAAAGAGACACAGGGGCATGTCTAAAATTTGAATTTTGCTGATTGATTTGCGACGTGAATCCATGCAAGTAATTATGAATGAAAACAATGTTTCCAGCCACTGTAGTGAATATAGGGGAATACACAGCCATGGTTATATCATAGCCACTTTAATATTGGATGGTTTCATATGGATTGCATAATCAGATAATATTTGTTCACTCAAGCTTTCTATAGACATATTTCTTATCGTGACCGAGTTTTGGTTCATTTCTGTGACGGAGACCGAGACGGCAGAAAGCGCACCCTGTTTGTTTTCCTTATTTTACAAAAGCACAACATTTAATTGTTATTGTGAGATGCCCGAAATATGAACATGCCCGAAATAAAATCAGATTTTAGAAGAATTTGTAGCGCCACTCAGACAGGTGTGCCAAAACTCTTATTTATAAACTAATGACGTCTTCACCTACACAAAAACCTGCTCACTTCAGGCTTGAAAAGAGATGTGGGTTGCCCAGTTTTCCGTGTTAGAGAAAAAAGCAGCTCGTACAAAGCTCCTGGATGTCACAATTCCTGTCACAAACAGACAAAGTGACAAGGAGCCATGTAGTCGGCAGGGTTCAAACCTGCACGGGGAGACCCCAATGGATTTGAAGTCCATCGCCTTAACCTCTCGGCCACGACTACTCCTGCCAGTGAGTCCAATGCTTATTGTGAATACACACACACACACACACACACACACACACACACACACACACACACACACACACACACACACACACACACACACACACACACACACACACACACACACACACACACACACACACACACACACACACACACACACACACACACACACACACACACACACACACACACACACACAAAAAACATGAACATTGTCCTGAGACTGGGCTTCGTACATTATTTACAATAAGAAACATAAACAATTTAAGGCATAGGCTTATGTCCTATTTCAGAAAGTCAATAACTGGACCCCATCTTCTTTCAAAAACTGGGGTTTTTAATTGCAGTTGTGCTGTCAACCGTTCCATTAAATAAACTTGTCTTATCTTTTGTGTCCATTGCGTAACGGTAGGTGGCTCAGGTTTTAACCAACAGATTGTTATCATTTTCCTTGCCGTCATTAAGAGGAGATGGAGAAGAAATGCTTGGTCTTGAGAAAGATTGTCTGGAAAGATATGGGAGTAAAAAGAGATGACTCCTCACTTTTAGTAGATTTTCCAAAATGCCCTTAATGTCCTTCCAAAAGCTATGTCTGGTGGGATAGTCCCAAAAGATGTGAGTTTGATCACCGACCAATCCACAGTTCCTCCAACATTTGTCACTCATACTACTCTTGGTGAGGAAAGATTTTAACGGAGTCCTGAAAAATCTAATTTTCGTCTTCCAATCAAACTCCCTCCAGACCTGACTGCCCATACCCTTATTACAGCCAGAGCAAATGTTAACCCAAACATCGTCATCCAGGGTAACATTCAGCTCCATTTCCCATTGTTGTTTTATATGTTGTGTATTATCTGACATGTCAATCAACATTTTTTTGTACATCAAGGACATTTGTTTTTTCATTACACCACCATTTTCAATCAAATTAATAAAATGCTTCTCTATATTTGTAGGCTCTCTTCTGATCAGTTCCCAATCATTATGTTTTGTTACATAGCTCCTTATTTGAAAATACTTATATAAATCACTTGAGGGTAACTTGAATTTCGCTCTTAATTGGGCAAAGGTTTTAATTACATTTCCATCAAACAATTGATTCACTGTGAGGAGACCCCTCTCAGCCCATCCCCGAAAGCCTCTGCTGTCTGATAAAGATGGAAGGAACTCAATATTTCTATTAATAGTCATAGCTCGAGATAAAGCAGTCTTTCCCTTCAACTGCTTTTGGACCTTATTTCAAATCTTTAATGTATGTTTGACCCATAAATTTGCAATTTTTATTTTTTTCTGAGACTGTAGGTTGAGAAATGGGAGTTGAGAGAGAGAGACTCCTGGCACCGAATATTCTTCCATAGAGACCCACTGTGACTCCGGATCACGAATGATCCATGCCACCACAGCTTTTATTTGGGCAGCCCAATAGTACAATTTGAAGTTTGGTAGATTTAAGCCCCCATTTTCCTTAGGCGACATTACAATTTTAAGGCGCACTCTTGGTCTTTTGTTCTGCCATATAAATTTTGACATTAATTTATCTAGAAATTTGAAAGTAGATTGTGGTATAACAGCAGGGAGGTTTTGGAACAGAAATAATAATCTTGGCAGAATATTCATTCTTATACATTCAATTCTACCCAAAAGAGAAAGCGGTAGTACATCCCATCTGTTTAAATCAGTTCTGATTTCCTTTAACAATTTATCATAGTTAGATGAAAACAACTGCGTAGTCTTAGGGGTAAGAATTACTCCAACATATCTAAACCCCTGCTTGGAGTGTCTGAATGAGACAAGATTATCCAACTGAAATGGCCAAGTCCCAACAGTCATTAAGGCTTCGGATTTGTTTGTATTAATTTTATAACCTGATATCATACTATACTCCTTAAGACTGTGGAGCAAGGCTGGAACAGAAGTGATAGGGTTTTCCAGAAATAATAAAATATCGTCAGCGAAAAGTGACAATTTATGCTGAACATTTGATTCATCTCTTATTCCCTGTATGAGAGGATTGGATCTAATCGGTTCGGCTAACGGCTCTATACTCAAAGCAAATAGTGAGGCTGAAAGAACTTCACCCTGCCTAGTGCCGCGTCCCAGTGGGAAAAATTTTGAGCAGTGCCCATTGACCCTTACTCGTGACTTTGGGTTTTTATAAAAAGTTTGGACCCATTTTATAAACGTCTCATTAAAGCCCATGTGCCTCAATGTCTGTTGTAGGAAGCCCCAGTCCACCCGATCAAACGCTTTCTCAGCATCCAAGCTGAGAAGCATTGATGGGGTGTTCCTTTTCTGTGCCACTATTTGGAGGTTTAAAGCTCTTCGAACATTATCAGTCCCCTGTCTATGGGCGATAAAGCCAGTCTGATCGGGTTTCACAAGTTTTCTCATATATTTACACATGCTATTTTCATTTCTGGATTTGAGCATCAGAGAGCACCGGGGCCAACCATCAATGTGGATGTGAGCATGCAGAAGAGGATCAACCCGGCGAAAATATTGTGTTGACAAAAAGGAGTTCAACGACGTCTTCACCTACACGAAAAGACTGCCATGATCCGGATTTGGACTGGGCATGCTGCGGGCACAACACAGAGTACTAAATGCTATACAAAGAAAGCAATCTTTCCACTGGCCCCGGGCCTGCACATACAGAGTCAACGGCAAGCTTCAGCTCAGTTCTCTTAAAGTCCCCCACCACCGCTTGCTTAGACAGTAGGGACTTTAAGCAACAGCCTCTGGTGGAACGGCAACGGCATTCTGTCGTTCTATTGTGCACGTGAGACATTAACTGCTAACTCGCGACATTCTACTGTAACTGTCTACTACGGGAGAACAGCTGATTTGCCGTAGTCGTTACTACGTGACAGATTAAGAAAGTTAATGTTATACTTTAGGTTATGTGGCATTGTAATTGTTTCTGTATATCATTAAATGCCAAAAGCAACCCTTCTCTTGCTTTTTAAAATCACTTCCTTTTTTTGTATTTTGTCTGATGATTAAATTACCCCTACGCCGTCCTCTTTACTGTCGCTTATTGATTTTTGCGCTCTTTTGCTACGGCAGTTAACGCTTACTTCCGGCTGCCGTTGCCGTTCCATCAGCAGCTGTTGCTTAAAGTCCCTAGTAACCAAGCATTACAGTAAGCAAAACAACACCAAATGCTGGGAAATAACCCTGCCACATCTTATCTTGAAGAGGAAGACCACCTCCCTCAAAGGCTGGGAAGAGCACAGCAAGAGTTTAGGGGAGGTCTGCAACAAACCTTTGCTCGAACAGGAACCCTGGACCCTCAGATTAAAAGTCTGATGCTCTACCATTTGAGCTAGCCGGGCTTTTGCCAGGGAACAGCCACCCTAGGGATATAACAGCACTTTCTCCTTAAAGTGTTCATGCTTTGTCAGCTTAAAGTTTGTGGCATTAAAGGATGAAGACCACAATTTATAAAGGGACGAGAGAGATAGGCTGCTCCTTCCAAAGCTAGGAACACTGATATTGAAAGAGTGGAGTTTTTTTTTTCATGGTATGTTGCTAACTCTAAGGTGGTTTAGACAAACGAGCAATTGGGACATAATGAGTAGGTTTCTGTTTGACTTTTCTAAAAGAGAACGAATGCAACATTTCAAAACACTAATATCCATGTTTTTTTCATAAATTATAATGCGGCGACTCTTGAGCTGCACATCGTGAAGGCCGTGAAGTTGTCGGGGGATGCCAAAGCCATTGCTCCGACAGCCTGAATAGAATGGCCAAAATCACAGATGATCTGGGCCTTTTGAAACGATGCCCACTTCAGGCTTGAAAAGAGCCCAATTTCCGTGTTAGAAAAAAAAGCATCTTGTACAAAGATCCTGGACGTCACAACTCCTGTCACAATCAGACAAAGTGATAAAGGGGCCACGTAGTCAGCAGGGTTCGAACCTGCGCAGGGAGACCCCAAAGGATTTCAAGTTCATCGCCTTAACCTCTCAGTCACGACTACTCTTGAAAGTGAGTCAGTGATAGTGGTAGTGAGTCACATGCTATTTTCTTTTCTGGAAGTGAGCAGCAGAGGACACCGGGGCCAACCATCAATGTGGATGTGAGCAGCAGAGGATGCACTCAGCTAACATATTGTGTTGGCAAAAAGGAGTTCAACGACACCTTCACCTACACAAAAGCTACGTAATATGTTTCCGATGCAGAAAAGTTAGTTCATGCATTCATGACCTCGAGACTAGATTACTGTAATGCTTTATTAGCTGGTTGTCCTGCATCCTCAATAAACAAGCTACAGTTAGTCCAAAATGCAGCCGCTAGAGTTCTTACTAGATCAAGAAAATATGATCATATAACACCGATTTTATCATCACTGCATTGGTTACCTATAAAGTTCCGTATCAATTACAAGGTATTGCTACTGACTTATAAAGCCCTAAACGGCTTAGCTCCAGTCTATTTAACGGATCTTCTATCGCCCTATAATCCATCGCGCTCTTTAAGATCACTAAATTCGAGGCTTTTGGTCATACCTAGGATATCCAGATCCACCAAAGGAGGGAGAGCATTTTCACATTTAGCTCCGAAACTCTGGAATAGCCTTCCTGATACTGTTCGTTGCTCAGACTCGCTCTCCCAGTTTAAAACTAGATTAAAGACGCATCTCTTCAGCCAGGCATTCATATAACATAAATCTTACTGTTCAAACTACAATCTGGCCTCTAGTTCATAAATGCCAGAGGAGAACTGGCCCCCGACTGAGCCTGGGTTCTCCCAAGGTTTTTTTTCTCCATTGGGTCACTTGATGGAGTTTTAGGACACCATTAGGTCACTTGATGGAGTTTTCGGTTCCTTGCCACTGTTGCCTTTGGCTTGCTCAGTTGGGGATATTTTGGGGATATTAATTTAATTTTATCAATCAATAAATTTACACTAGAAACAACCTTGTTGTGTTTTGGTTTAATGCTGTGAAGCTGCTTTGATGCAATCTGTATTGTGAAAAGCGCTATATAAATACACTTGACTTGACTTGACTTGACAAAAACCTGCTCACTTCAGGCTTGAAAAGAGATGTGGGTTGCCCAGTTTTCCGTGTTAGAGAAAAAAATGCAGCTCGTACAAAGCTCCTGAATGTCACAATCAGACAGAGAGCCACGTAGTCGGCAGGGTTCGAACCTGCGCGGGGAGACCCCAATGGATTTCAAGTCCATCGCCTTAACCTCTCGGCCACGACTACTCCCGCCAGTGTGTCAGATGCTATATTCTTTTCTGGATGTGAGCAGCAGAGAATGAACAGCCATCTCGAATGCTGGAAAGAGGACAACAAGTGATTAGGGGACGTCTGCAACAAACTGTCTGACCTTCACCCAAACAGGGACTTGAACCCTGGACCCTCAGATTAAAAGTCTAATGCTCTACCGACTGAGCTATCCTGGCTCTTGCCAGGGAACAGCCACCCTGGGGATATAACAGGTATACAGGTATATTTCTCCTTAAAGTGTTCGTGCTTTGTCAGGTTAAAGTTTGTGGCATTAACCCCTTACCTGACAGACCCAAGTTTGGCAAGTGGGGCATACATGACATACCCAAAATAAAAAGTCATTCTGAATAGACACATAACCAACATATATTTAGAAAGCCAACTCTTGACAGTTTACAGTTCAGGACTCAGAATTAATCAGACTCTTATTAATATTGAGATATAAAAGCTCAAACATAAAAACAAAAACATATATTTTTTTTCGGTTCCTTGCCACTGTTGCCTTTGGCTTGCTCAGTTGGGGATATTTTGGGGATATTTAATTTTATTCTATCAATCAATAAATTCCACTAGAAACAAACTTTGTTGTATTATTTTATTTTAATACTGTGAAGCTGCTTTGATACAATCTGTATTGTGAAAAGCGCTATACAAATATACTTGATTTGATTTGATTTGATTAAGAGTATATTTATTAAATGTATAAACATATTATGTCATTATTTCATCCTCACTTGTACCCGCACTCACACACATCATAAACACCTCTCTTCACACTGGTACCTTTCCCACAGCATTTAAGCAGGCTCGTGTTACCCCACTGCTTAAGAAACACACTCTAAATCCAGCACATCTGGAAAATTACAGACCGATATCTCTCCTTCCATTCGTTGCGAAAACACTTGAACGAGTTGTTTTCAACCAGATCTCTTCCTTCCTTACACAGAACAACCTCTTGGACAACAATCAGTCTGGTTTCAAAAGCGGACACTCAACTGAGACTGCCCTGCTCTCAGTAACTGAAGCTCTGAGACTGACAAGAGCAGCTGACAAAATCCTCAGTTCTCATCCTGCTGGATCTGTCTGCTGCCTTTGACACAGTTAACCACCAGATCCTCCTGTCAATCCTAAAGATGAAGGGCATCTCAGGAACCGCACTCCAACGGTTCAAGTCTTACCTCTCAGGTAGGTCCTTTAGGGTATCGTGCAGGGGTGTGGTGTCTAAGACCCAACATCTAGCTACTGGAGTGCCTCAGGCACAGTGCTTGGACCACTTCTCTTCTCCATCTACATGACATCACTAGGATCTGTGATTCAGAAACATGGCTTTTCCTATCACTACAACACGCTGATGACACACAACTCTACCTCTCATTCCAGCCTGACGATCCGACGGTAGCTGATCGTATCTCAGCCTGCCTGACAGACATTTCAACGAAACATTTCACCTTCAACTAAACCTTGCGAAGACAGAGCTACTCGTGGTCCCGGCCAACCCAACACTTCATCACAACTTCACCATTCAGCTAGACTCGTCATCCATAACTCCATCAAGGTCAGCCAGGAACCTTGGTGTTGTAATTGATGATCAATTGAACTTCACAGACCACATTGCTAGAACTGCCCGGTCATGTAGATTTGCCATTAGGAGGATCAGGCCCTTCCTATCAGAGCATGCTACACAACTCCTTGTCCAAGCGCTAGTTCTATCCAGACTGGACTATTGTAATGCTCTGGCTGGTCTTCCAGCTTGCACGGTCAGACCTCTGCAACTGATCCAGAATGCCGCAGCTAGAGTGGCTAGAGCACATGTCACTCCTCTCCTCACAAAAATTGCACTGGTTGCCAGTTGCCGCTCGCATCAAATTCAAGTCACTGACGTTTGCCTACAGAACAACCACTGGCTCTGCTCCCTTTTACTTAAACTCATTACTTCGGACGTATGTGCCATCCAGAAACTTGCGCTCTGCAAGCGAACGACGTCTTGTGGTGCCATCTCAAAGAGGCACAAAATCTCTTTCTCTGACTTTTACCATGACTGTTCCCTGCTGGTGGAATGAACTGCCTAAGGGGCCGATCACACCTGACGCGTTTTTTGCAGTGAGAGGCGCCTATTTTCAATTGGTTTCCGTTCTGCGCGCTGTTTATACGCCTGCTGCGCCTCGCGTTTTACCGCCCGCTGCGCCTCGCGTTTTTGAAGTTGAAAAAAAAGCAACTCCGAGCGGAAAAAGCGCCCGACGTCATCGCGTTTTTTTCCACTGTCCAATCGAATGAATTGAGAGGCGGGCCTTCCGTTTAAGTGATGAAAGCTACAGTTGCTTGAACGCCAGGAGAGTGCGATGATAGAGGATAAACTTGTGGTGCTCTCGCGGGTTACCAGGAGCTTAACGACTTCACGAACCGTAACTACCACAATGTTAACAGAAAGTAAATAAAGGTAATAAAAGGCTGATTTGACGTTTACTTGACTGACAGGACAGCTGTTTCATTGGTTGCCTAGCAACATAAAAAACGCAGCGCACTGCTCGTTCTGTGTAATGTAAAGTGCTGTGCACCTCGCGTTTTCGAACCTGAAAAACGCGTCAGGTGTGATCGGCCCCTAACTCAACCAGAGCTGCTGAGTCCATAGCCACTTTCAAGAAACTGCTGAAGACGCTTCTTTTTCGACAGCACTTGATCCACTAATACTAACACTTTCTATTCTATTCTATTCTATTCTATTCTATATAAAAAAATTGTATTAACATTTACTGCGTTAGATTAAACTGAGAAGGGTCATAGCACTTGCATATTGTTGTCCTACTGTTAGTTTAACTGCTTCTATTGTTCTCATTTCTAAGATGATGTCAGGGGAGTTTTTTAGAGAAGGCTGATGAGATGCTAATCAAATATGTTATTGCCCTGTAATCACCCATTTACAGTCTATGACTAATGTCTGGTGAGGAGAACTGGCCCATTCATGCTTTATTGTAGTCAATCGACGAACCTTTGACACCTCTTTATTCTGCCATTATGGCTTGGCCATCTACACTTCTTTCATCCCACTTTACATGAATAATCCACCTATTATCTTAAGTCTTTCTAAAAAACAAAACAAAACAAAGAAAAACTATTCTTGGGACCTTATGTGAATTCTTTTAACAAATTAATAATAAGAAATAAGAGCCTTATCGGGGCTGTCGAACTGTCTAGTGCATGCACGTAAACACAGATAAACCGGAGAAGACATTACTGACTACATATGAGTGATGACATTCTATTCAAAATAATGAATGTTACAGATGAATTATTTTGCATTCCTGACATAAATTAAGAAATGAATGTTTTAACATAAACAGTGGTCAAATATCAAAGCTAGTGTCTTAAATCTTTCTGTCAGTTTGTCCAGATCAAGTAAGAGTGTGAAGTTTTAATGGGTAGTGAATGTTGAACAACAATAATCTGTGGCCATCTGCGATCTTTGACGCGTAAGGGGGGCCCGTGGTGTGTGAAGGAGGGCTGGGATGATCGCGGAGCTAACATATTCAGCTCGACGGCTCTGGCCAAGCTGTAATGTAAAAGAAACGCTATTGCCAATTTTAAAAAGGGGAGGAGCTGCTCAATATGTCCCGTCCTGTCTCCCTGTTTCAGTGGAAATTACGTCAACACTGAAAAATGCTGCGCGTTTCAAGGCACTTCAGTGGGTCTTTAAGTGCTCTTAAGCGGCCTTATTAAGTATTAATATTATTTCATCTGTAAGTACAGTTTTTTTTTTAAAATAGATTATTTTTAACATTTGAATTACACTACACAATACAATTAAGTGCACTTATTTCACAAGAGATTGTATGTTAATATGACAGTGAGAAACCTTTTTTAATTTGATGATAAATCATTAGTTTTTTACTGAAATAAAGGATGTTCTTTTGTTCAGTGTGCAAAGAAAATGTCAAAATCAAGAAAGGTGAGGATGTTCAAGAAATCAAGCACTTTCCACTTCTATTCCAGACTCTTACATTGTTTGCAATGAGCTAAATCTAGGTGATTAACGTCACTCATTTGAAGGGCTGTTTTACAGGATCAGTGCCGAGTTCACACTGAACGATTTTCATTCGCCGACAGGTTTTGGAAGATCGCCAACAAATGCCCGAAATCATAGGCAATCGGTGCTCGTTCACGCGAGTGACAATCACGCAGTGTGAATTATCAACGACGCGATCTGAGAGAATCATCGATGAGTCGCCAACGCCCGTGAGATATTTGGCATGTTAAATATCTGGACCTGTCTGCGATTCAAAATCCTGCTGTGGTAATGTGTTCTGACTGAAAACTACAGGACAGCGGGATGTTTGGGGAAGAGTTATAGACCAGAATATCAGTATTTTAACAGAAACAAAGCACAAACATTTGCTTGACCAGCAGCAACAGTAGCACATTGTAAAATTATTTACCCCCAACTCTCTTTGCACAATTAACACACAATTCTTGCTCCCCTCGTCTCCCCAAGCATAATTGTTTTTTTTCTCTCCTTTTTGCTGCAAATTAGCGTACAGACAATTTGGATTGCAAATCTTTTTGCAGGCTATATTTTTTAATAACCATTTAATGATCTTGCATTATTTCCTTATCACTTCTCGCGTGGGTTTGGTTGTGAAACGCAGTTTGCAGACCAGACGGTTGTCAGCGATTCTTTCTTTTGTCAAGTCATGCAGTGTGAAACCCCCTGTCATTGGTGCATCGTGCAGTGCGCACACAGCAGCAACTGGACGTTACCCCAGATAGTCGTGCAGTGTGAAAAGAACAGTGACCCGACTACTCTGAAAATTGTGCAGTGTGAACTCGGCATTACAGGCATTCAGAACTCATTTGGTCGCAGGTAACTAAAGGGATCATCTGTTAGTAGGCTTGAAGTTGCAACTTCCTAAAATGACCACTAGAAGACACAACTTCACTAAAATGCTTCAGCAGAAAGCAGAAGACTATTGGTCAAGAGGCAATACTGGTTGAAACTTCAGATCCTATAGCAATCAATAATAGAATTGTTTGTCCAATCATTGCATTTGGATTCAGACGTTTCCAGGTCAATGCCAAAATGAATCTGCATCAGTCAGGTGGTACAACTAGAGCACTGCAAGTTATTTACATTCGTTATCACTGTAATGTTATGCATTTTAGACACGAGGCAACTTGGTGCAGTCTTTTGTCTCGTGACACTTTACAGACTCTGCTGTGCTCAAGCGTTTTGAAGGAGGCGTGGCTTTGGAGGGTGGGATCTCATGCATTGATTCCAATGAGCCATTATGTGAGAGAACAGCCAAATTAACACTGGAATACAAAAATCTAATTCCTAATTTTCTCACTTAAATAAAAGAGAGGAAAATGGCCTTAGAAGTGAGATTTATTTGGTGATAAACAGGGTGATAAACACACCATACATCCAATGGTTAAATCAGCACAGTTAACAGCATGCATAGCCACATTACTTATGGCCAGGACATTGGCCATAAGGGTAAGTTGGCGGTTCAGCTGCAGGCTTCACTGGAGCCTTGGGCGGTTCGACTGCAGGCTTCCCTGGAGGCTTTGGAGGCTTTGGAGGTTCGGCTGCAGGCTTCCCTGGAGGCTTCCCTGGAGGCTTTGGAGGTTCGGCTGCAGGCTTCCCTGGAGGCTTTGGAGGTTCGGCTGCAGGCTTCGGGGGTTCGGCTGCAGGCGTCACTGGAAGTTCGTTTGAAGGCTCCAGAGGTTCGGTAGAAGGCTCCGGCTCAGGTAGTTCGGCTGCAGGCTTCCCTGGAGGCTTCCCTGGAGGCTTTGGAGGTTCGGCTGCTGGCTTCCCTGGAGGCTTTGGAGGTTCTGGAGGTTCGGCTGCTGGCTTCCCTGGAGGCTTTGGAGGTTCGGCTGCTGGCTTCCCTGGAGGCTTCCCTGGAGGCTTTGGAGGTTCGGCTGCTGGCTTCCCTGGAGGCCTCCCTGGAGGCTTTGGAGGTTCGGCTGCTGGCTTCCCTGGAGGCCTTGGAGGTTCGGCTGCAGGCGTCACTGGCAGTTCGTCTGAAGGCTCCAGAGGTTCGGTAGAAGGCTCCGGCTCAGGTAGTTCGGCTGCAGGCTTCCCTGGAGGCTTCCCTGGAGGCTTTGGAGGTTCGGCTGCTGGCTTCCCTGGAGGCTTCCCTGGAGGCTTTGGAGGTTCGGCTGCTGGCTTCCCTGGAGGCTTTGGAGGTTCGGCTGCTGGCTTCCCTGGAGGCTTCCCTGGAGGCTTTGGAGGTTCGGCTGCTGGCTTCCCTGGAGGCCTTGGAGGTTCGGCTGCTGGCTTCCCTGGAGGCCTTGGAGGTTCGGCTGCTGGCTTCGGGGGTTTGGCTGCAGGCGTCACTGGCAGTTCGTCTGAAGGCTCCAGAGGTTCGGTAGAAGGCTCCGGCAGTTCTGTAGAAGGCTCCGGCTCAGGTAGTTCGGCTGCAGGCTTCCCTGGAGGCTTTGGAGGTTCGGCTGCTGGCTTCCCTGGAGGCTTGGCTGCAGGCTTTACTGGAGGCTTTGGAGGTTCGGCTGCAGGCTTCCTTGGAGGCTTTGGAGGTTCGGCTGCAGGCTTCCCTGGATGGATACAGATAGTCAACTTTAGTCAGTCCGTTTAGAGGCATTCAGTCTCAGATACAGCACAAGACCCAAATACCAAGTTTTACTCCCCTTTAATTATTAAACATGGTCGTATTAATTGTATGAATTAATTTTGTGAAACCATCCTGTGCTTTAAGCTGTGCTATTGGCTGAATACTTTTTACATTGAGAACGATTAATTATAAAACGGACAAACGGAAATGAGGAAGCTGACCCAAACACTTATAACAAATACCTGCAAATGGATCCATACACTGATGTCCACATCCATTGCAGCAGCATTTCTCATTGTTCGGACAGTCACTGTCATAGGAACACAACTCCGCACACAGTCCCGCTCCAAAATTTGTGCTTGGACACTCCCCTGCCTTTGCTATTATAGAGACACATGACAGAGAAACCACATCACTGAATACTGAATGTCTCATACACTGTATGAAAAATAAATAAAAACACTAAAAATGAGAGATGATCGTACCGGAATTTTCAGTCCATCTACTTCATAGTTTCACATTTAGTTCAAAGTGTTACTTGCGGTTTCTTTGCAATTATTTGTGAAACTTCCTAGCAATTCCTGAGTGAAAACATTTTCTCAGGGTTTTCTCTGGAAGATGTATAGCATGCATCAATAATTATAACTCACTGAAAACAGGCGGCACACATGCAGTCCCACAGGGAAATTTACAGCATTTGTGTCCTCCAGAGCAGTCTCTATCAGAAGTGCATCCTCGTCGGGAGGGCACGACCGTCAGCGTCGCCGGACACTGACCAGACACTACAGAAGAGGATTCAAGAGGATCATTAGGGGAGACCAGGAAGTGCTGTAATAGTTTGCTTCAGCATTTGCAAGTCAGGGGTTTTACAATGAGTCTCAAACTTGATAATATTCACACATTTATCTGCTTCAATTCAAGTAGCTTAGAAATCTATCATTTTTCACTAAACTGCATCAATCGGTTTCAAAGACAGAGTGCAGTTACAACCTACCCCACTGTAGTAGAGCGAGTAATAGTGCAATGCTGATAGAAAGCATGGACATCAGATAATATGTTGTCTACAAATTTACTGGTGTACATCTTCAAAAATGACACCATCCCCATGACCACCCTCATTTCCTTTTAAGCATTTTAATAAAGCTACTCAACAGAAAACAAAACAAATATAGATAAAATGCAGAGTTACCGGGTATAATTAGCTCTCCACGTTATATTGTAGGCTTATGCATTTCTTAAAACAAATAAAAACAAAAAACTTTTGCCTAAAGTTTAAACTCAGGATTGATACAGTCCGGTAGCAATTTTGTAGCCATATTATAACACTAATGTTCTTGTCTTACAATAAACAAAAATGCCTATTAGTGATTATATGGGTTTTACTTGTACAATGAAAAAATGCATAAACTTATGACAGTTTGCATATTTATACTTTGCTTATTAATAAAAGTAAACCAACATACAAAGATGAACTTCCACTTGACGTCTGTACTGTATTTTTGTAAGCAGATGTGTTTGAAATCAAATTTTGTAAGGCACTTTATTTATGCACTTCTTCAGGCTGCGTAATGAAGCTAAAAGAACTTCTCACCTAGGACTCCAGCGTCTGTTGTGCTCAAACAAGCAGACAGACACAATAAAACAGCACTAAATGAGCAGTACACTTGTGCTGTCATCCTCTCGACCTGCAATCTCAAAATCAACTCTGCTGGAAGATGCACTGAATTAGTGAGTCAGGAGGAGCGGACAGCAAGGACCCCAAAACTACAAAGAAAAACCCAACCCTAATAAAAATCACTTGCCTGTAGCTTACTTAATCACTTGCTATCCTCTTAATATAGCCTAATCTTGAAGACCTTGATTAGCTTGTTCAGGTGTGTTTGATTAGGGTTGGATGTCGTAATAATTACCGTAATTAGGAGATGATTGATTGTTTTTATGGCAACACTATCAACGGCAAATGAATCTGCAGTGGCCAGGTAGTCCAGCGATCACGTGGTACAAGTCGGAGTTCTACCACAAGTTACAAGTTGTAATTATGACTAAACTCCTACACCTAAACTCTCCAGGAAATGGATCTCTACTGGAGACTGGCTTAAATCTGCATTGAACTCAAAGAGACACAGGGGCATGTCTAAAATTTGAATTTTGCTGATTGATTTGCGACGTGAATCCATGCAAGTAATTATGAATGAAAACAATGTTTCCAGCCACTGTAGTGAATATAGGGGAATACACAGCCATGGTTATATCATAGCCACTTTAATATTGGATGGTTTCATATGGATTGCATAATCAGATAATATTTGTTCACTCAAGCTTTCTATAGACATATTTCTTATCGTGACCGAGTTTTGGTTCATTTCTGTGACGGAGACCGAGACGGCAGAAAGCGCACCCTGTTTGTTTTCCTTATTTTACAAAAGCACAACATTTAATTGTTATTGTGAGATGCCCGAAATATGAACATGCCCGAAATAAAATCAGATTTTAGAAGAATTTGTAGCGCCACTCAGACAGGTGTGCCAAAACTCTTATTTATAAACTAATGACGTCTTCACCTACACAAAAACCTGCTCACTTCAGGCTTGAAAAGAGATGTGGGTTGCCCAGTTTTCCGTGTTAGAGAAAAAAGCAGCTCGTACAAAGCTCCTGGATGTCACAATTCCTGTCACAAACAGACAAAGTGACAAGGAGCCATGTAGTCGGCAGGGTTCAAACCTGCACGGGGAGACCCCAATGGATTTGAAGTCCATCGCCTTAACCTCTCGGCCACGACTACTCCTGCCAGTGAGTCCAATGCTTATTGTGAATACACACACACACACACACACACACACACACACACACACACACACACACACACACACACACACACACACACACACACACACACACACACACACACACACACACACACACACACACACACACACACACACACACACACACACACACACACACACACACACACACACACACACACACACACACACACACACACACACACACACACACACACACAAAAAAAACATGAACATTGTCCTGAGACTGGGCTTCATACATTATTTACAATAAGAAACATAAACAATTTAAGGCATAGGCTTATGTCCTATTTCAGAAAGTCAATAACTGGACCCCATCTTCTTTCAAAAACTGGGGTTTTTAATTGCAGTTGTGCTGTCAACCGTTCCATTAAATAAACTTGTCTTATCTTTTGTGTCCATTGCGTAACGGTAGGTGGCTCAGGTTTTAACCAACAGATTGTTATCATTTTCCTTGCCGTCATTAAGAGGAGATGGAGAAGAAATGCTTGGTCTTGAGAAAGATTGTCTGGAAAGATATGGGAGTAAAAAGAGATGACTCCTCACTTTTAGTAGATTTTCCAAAATGCCCTTAATGTCCTTCCAAAAGCTATGTCTGGTGGGATAGTCCCAAAAGATGTGAGTTTGATCACCGACCAATCCACAGTTCCTCCAACATTTGTCACTCATACTACTCTTGGTGAGGAAAGATTTTAACGGAGTCCTGAAAAATCTAATTTTCGTCTTCCAATCAAACTCCCTCCAGACCTGACTGCCCATACCCTTATTACAGCCAGAGCAAATGTTAACCCAAACATCGTCATCCAGGGTAACATTCAGCTCCATTTCCCATTGTTGTTTTATATGTTGTGTATTATCTGACATGTCAATCAACATTTTTTTGTACATCAAGGACATTTGTTTTTTCATTACACCACCATTTTCAATCAAATTAATAAAATGCTTCTCTATATTTGTAGGCTCTCTTCTGATCAGTTCCCAATCATTATGTTTTGTTACATAGCTCCTTATTTGAAAATACTTATATAAATCACTTGAGGGTAACTTGAATTTCGCTCTTAATTGGGCAAAGGTTTTAATTACATTTCCATCAAACAATTGATTCACTGTGAGGAGACCCCTCTCAGCCCATCCCCGAAAGCCTCTGCTGTCTGATAAAGATGGAAGGAACTCAATATTTCTATTAATAGTCATAGCTCGAGATAAAGCAGTCTTTCCCTTCAACTGCTTTTGGACCTTATTTCAAATCTTTAATGTATGTTTGACCCATAAATTTGCAATTTTTATTTTTTTCTGAGACTGTAGGTTGAGAAATGGGAGTTGAGAGAGAGAGACTCCTGGCACCGAATATTCTTCCATAGAGACCCACTGTGACTCCGGATCATGAATGATCCATGCCACCACAGCTTTTATTTGGGCAGCCCAATAGTACAATTTGAAGTTTGGTAGATTTAAGCCCCCATTTTCCTTAGGCGACATTACAATTTTAAGGCGCACTCTTGGTCTTTTGTTCTGCCATATAAATTTTGACATTAATTTATCTAGAAATTTGAAAGTAGATTGTGGTATAACAGCAGGGAGGTTTTGGAACAGAAATAATAATCTTGGCAGAATATTCATTCTTATACATTCAATTCTACCCAAAAGAGAAAGCGGTAGTACATCCCATCTGTTTAAATCAGTTCTGATTTCCTTTAACAATTTATCATAGTTAGATGAAAACAACTGCGTAGTCTTAGGGGTAAGAATTACTCCAACATATCTAAACCCCTGCTTGGAGTGTCTGAATGAGACAAGATTATCCAACTGAAATGGCCAAGTCCCAACAGTCATTAAGGCTTCGGATTTGTTTGTATTAATTTTATAACCTGATATCATACTATACTCCTTAAGACTGTGGAGCAAGGCTGGAACAGAAGTGATAGGGTTTTCCAGAAATAATAAAATATCGTCAGCGAAAAGTGACAATTTATGCTGAACATTTGATTCATCTCTTATTCCCTGTATGAGAGGATTGGATCTAATCGGTTCGGCTAACGGCTCTATACTCAAAGCAAATAGTGAGGCTGAAAGAACTTCACCCTGCCTAGTGCCGCGTCCCAGTGGGAAAAATTTTGAGCAGTGCCCATTGACCCTTACTCGTGACTTTGGGTTTTTATAAAAAGTTTGGACCCATTTTATAAACGTCTCATTAAAGCCCATGTGCCTCAATGTCTGTTGTAGGAAGCCCCAGTCCACCCGATCAAACGCTTTCTCAGCATCCAAGCTGAGAAGCATTGATGGGGTGTTCCTTTTCTGTGCCACTATTTGGAGGTTTAAAGCTCTTCGAACATTATCAGTCCCCTGTCTATGGGCGATAAAGCCAGTCTGATCGGGTTTCACAAGTTTTCTCATATATTTACACATGCTATTTTCATTTCTGGATTTGAGCATCAGAGAGCACCGGGGCCAACCATCAATGTGGATGTGAGCATGCAGAAGAGGATCAACCCGGCGAAAATATTGTGTTGACAAAAAGGAGTTCAACGACGTCTTCACCTACACGAAAAGACTGCCATGATCCGGATTTGGACTGGGCATGCTGCGGGCACAACACAGAGTACTAAATGCTATACAAAGAAAGCAATCTTTCCACTGGCCCCGGGCCTGCACATACAGAGTCAACGGCAAGCTTCAGCTCAGTTCTCTTAAAGTCCCCCACCACCGCTTGCTTAGACAGTAGGGACTTTAAGCAACAGCCTCTGGTGGAACGGCAACGGCATTCTGTCGTTCTATTGTGCACGTGAGACATTAACTGCTAACTCGCGACATTCTACTGTAACTGTCTACTACGGGAGAACAGCTGATTTGCCGTAGTCGTTACTACGTGACAGATTAAGAAAGTTAATGTTATACTTTAGGTTATGTGGCATTGTAATTGTTTCTGTATATCATTAAATGCCAAAAGCAACCCTTCTCTTGCTTTTTAAAATCACTTCCTTTTTTTGTATTTTGTCTGATGATTAAATTACCCCTACGCCGTCCTCTTTACTGTCGCTTATTGATTTTTGCGCTCTTTTGCTACGGCAGTTAACGCTTACTTCCGGCTGCCGTTGCCGTTCCATCAGCAGCTGTTGCTTAAAGTCCCTAGTAACCAAGCATTACAGCAAGCAAAACAACACCAAATGCTGGGAAATAACCCTGCCACATCTTATCTTGAAGAGGAAGACCACCTCCCTCAAAGGCTGGGAAGAGCACAGCAAGAGTTTAGGGGAGGTCTGCAACAAACCTTTGCTCGAACAGGAACCCTGGACCCTCAGATTAAAAGTCTGATGCTCTACCATTTGAGCTAGCCGGGCTTTTGCCAGGGAACAGCCACCCTAGGGATATAACAGCACTTTCTCCTTAAAGTGTTCATGCTTTGTCAGCTTAAAGTTTGTGGCATTAAAGGATGAAGACCACAATTTATAAAGGGACGAGAGAGATAGGCTGCTCCTTCCAAAGCTAGGAACACTGATATTGAAAGAGTGGAGTTTTTTTTTTCATGGTATGTTGCTAACTCTAAGGTGGTTTAGACAAACGAGCAATTGGGACATAATGAGTAGGTTTCTGTTTGACTTTTCTAAAAGAGAACGAATGCAACATTTCAAAACACTAATATCCATGTTTTTTTCATAAATTATAATGCGGCGACTCTTGAGCTGCACATCGTGAAGGCCGTGAAGTTGTCGGGGGATGCCAAAGCCATTGCTCCGACAGCCTGAATAGAATGGCCAAAATCACAGATGATCTGGGCCTTTTGAAACGATGCCCACTTCAGGCTTGAAAAGAGCCCAATTTCCGTGTTAGAAAAAAAAGCATCTTGTACAAAGATCCTGGACGTCACAACTCCTGTCACAATCAGACAAAGTGATAAAGGGGCCACGTAGTCAGCAGGGTTCGAACCTGCGCGGGGAGACCCCAAAGGATTTCAAGTTCATCGCCTTAACCTCTCAGTCACAACTACTCTTGAAAGTGAGTCAGTGATAGTGGTAGTGAGTCACATGCTATTTTCTTTTCTGGAAGTGAGCAGCAGAGGACACTGGGGCCAACCATCAATGTGGATGTGAGCAGCAGAGGATGCACTCAGCTAACATATTGTGTTGGCAAAAAGGAGTTCAACGACACCTTCACCCAGACATGGGCAGTATTTCAATTAAATGTATTTTAAATACGTATTTAATTACTTTAGTGTATTTTGTAATTTGTATTTTGCAGGTGTGGGAAAAATAAAATGTAGTTTGTAACAAAATATTTTGAGGGAGTGTATTTAGAGTATTTCAAATACTTAAATACTTAAGAAAAATCACCATATGCTTATCACACACCCTGTAGAACGGGCTCCCTCCAAGAAGTGAATGAGTTTTGAACACAGGAGAGGAAGTGGTGCTGCTCCTCTTAAAAACGGCATTAAAGGGTTAGTTCACCCAAAAATGAAAATTCTGTCAGTAATTACTCACCCTCATGTTGTTCCAACCCCGTAAGACCTTCGTTCATCTTCGGAACACAAATGAAGATATTTTTGATTAAATCTGAGAGCTGGATCACTCCTCCATAGGCTTCTAAGACATTATAACTTGCTGGCCCAAAAAATGTATTAAAGATATCGTTAATATAGTCCAAGTGACTACAGTGGCTCAATCTTAAGTTTATAAAGTGACGAGAATACTTTTTGTGCGCAAAAAAACAACAAAAATAACTTTATTCCACTTTTCATTTCCTTCTCTCTGGGCCTCGAGTTATTTCACGTAGTATAACTGCGCAGCGCGTCTGTGTTGCACGTCACATGTAGGCTCACTATTGGCCGACGCTGGTCATGTGTGTGATGCGTGTGACGTGCAACACAGATGCGCTGCGCTAAAACACTACGTGAAATAACTCGAGGCCCAGAGAGAAGGAAATGAATAGTGGAATAAAGTTGTTGTTTTTTCCGCACAAAAAGTATTCTCGTCGCTTTATAAACTTAAGATTGAGCCACTGTAGTCACTTGGACTATATTAACAATGTCTTTAAAGGTGAACTAAGTAACTTTTTTATCTTAACCGAACAGCTTCGGAGTAATTGGAATGGTTATATGACTGTTTTCGGGTTGAATGGTGGTCTTCTCGCACCCCTCGAGCGCCTGTGAGACGAAAAAACACCCTTGCAACTTTGGGCCGGTGGCCGCAGCATCAGGAAGTATCGCGTGATATCAGGTCTCGTGATGTAACAAACTGCTTTACGGCACTGCACACATACACTATCTAAACATTTATATGCTAGCCTTCTGTGTATTATACATACCTCAGTGGACATGGCTCTGTGCGTTCGCCGGGTTCTTTGAAAACAAGTGCACATGACCAGCGGGAGAAGATGGGACGAGCCAACGAGTTTTAACGACAGTGTTGTCAAATATCTATTCCGAAGCTGTAGGGGGAGCTCTATAGAGAAACCTGCGAGCAAAAAGCATAATGCAGCTTTAATACATTTTCTGGGCCAGCAAGTTATAATGCCTTATGCCTATGTCGGAGTGATCCATCTCTCAGATTTCATCAAAAATATCTTAATTTATGTTCTGAAGATGAACGAAGGTCTTACGCGGTTGGAACAACATGAGGGTGAGTAATTACTGACAGAATTTTCATTTTTGGGTGAACTAACCCTTTAAGATTATTGTGGGAGTATTTTTGTATTTTCAAAATACTAATTACTTGTATTTTATTTAAATACATTTTTCACATCAGTATTTTGTATATTATTTTGTTACATTTCATGAGCCAGTATTTGTAGTTTGTAACAAAATAGTTTTTGATGTATTTGTGCCCACCTCTGCCTTCACCTACACAAAAGCTACGTAATATGCTATCAGTTTCCGATGCAGAAAAGTTAGTTCATGCATTCATGACCTCGAGACTAGATTACTGTAATGCTTTATTAGCTGGTTGTCCTGCATCCTCAATAAACAAGCTACAGTTAGTCCAAAATGCAGCCGCTAGAGTTCTTACTAGATCAAGAAAATATGATCATATAACACCGATTTTATCATCACTGCATTGGTTACCTATAAAGTTCCGTATCAATTACAAGGTATTGCTACTGACTTATAAAGCCCTAAACGGCTTAGCTCCAGTCTATTTAACGGATCTTCTATCGCCCTATAATCCATCGCGCTCTTTAAGATCACTACATTCAAGGCTTTTGGTCATACCTAGGATATCCAGATCCACCAAAGGAGGGAGAGCATTTTCACATTTAGCTCCGAAACTCTGGAATAGCCTTCCTGATACTGTTCGTTGCTCAGACTCGCTCTCCCAGTTTAAAACTAGATTAAAGACGCATCTCTTCAGCCAGGCATTCATATAACATTTTAAATCTTACTGTTCAAACTACAATCTGGCCTCTAGTTCATAAATGCCAGAGGAGAACTGGCCCCCGACTGAGCCTGGGTTCTCCCAAGGTTCTCTTACGAGAGTTCTCTCGTACTGCGTTTTATCAAAACGCTACGGGAAAAGTCTCTTTTCACGAAACACTGAAGCAAAAAATTATCCTTTAATTTTCATATATGTAAAACGCGTTGCGGCAGCAGCAGTCAGCTGAAGCGAGACGGCTTGTTCGCTCATTGGCTGCTCTGCGGCAACTGCATAAGCCTATCGAGCGAGGCCTGAGGTGACGTCAGGCCAATGAGGGCGCTTCGCGACTTCGCCACTTCCCGCCGAGACGGGCGTGGCTTACCTCTATAAAAGGAGCTCGAGAAGGCTGATTCACTTGATTTTAATCTCTTCAGCGAAGCGCACGCATCGCTGGATCACGAGGAAGCACGCGTCGTCTGATGCAAGCACTTCAGCGGGACGAGCCCTTGAATCCGCTGGCCAACGCCGCCTTCTACCGCCGTACCTGCTGCGCTTTCCGACGCCATATCCTTTACATTCTTGTTCTTGTGTATGTGTGTGTGTGTGTGTTCGCTTTGCAACACACACCCCTAAAAGAGTGAGTTTTTCAAGATGCCTTCTCATGCAGCGCTCGCGCTCGCTGACGGCGAACGCCTTCACTCCGAGCCAATTGCCTACGGTGACTCTGAGGACTCGCCGGGCATCCTTTCCGAGGCTGCCCTTCCTGGAAGCGGATGGCGGGATTAGTTTTTCTTTACGTTACAAGAAAAGCTACCCTGCCTCTGCACGCGTCATTCACCGGCGAAGGAGAAAAGAGTGTTCTTAGTCCCACCGTTGGTCGGTCTGACCTCTTTTCTCTCACATTTCTCAGTTCCCTGTTCGGCGACTGGAAATATTATTGCAGCAAGTGAGTCTGTTACACGCTTGCCTGCCAGCAAACGCCGAAGAATACATGTTGACGCCGCTTTCAAAAGCCTGTATCCCCCTGTGGCTCAGTGGTGGAATTATAGGTTTTCCACGCGGGAGACCGGGGTTCGGATCCCGGTCTAGCGGCATATATATTTATGCCGCCAATGCTTGCTCTGTCAGTCCCCTGAAGGCGACTGCAGAGATGCATTTTGCAGCCAGCGAGCGCGTAGTACCCGCTTGCCTGCAACCGAACACCGTTTCTACGGTTCCCGTGCGTCACTGGCGAAAGGAGAATGGAGTGTTTTCAGCCCCGCTGAAACTGGGCGATTTCCACTCTTCTCACATTCTGGCATTTTGCAGGCGTCTGAAAATGCAAATCACTCTGTCTGTTCCCCGAGAGGCAACTGCAGACGTGTTTTTTGCTGCCCACGAGCACGTGGTACATGCCTGCAAGCAAACGCCAGTGTGGATAATACTCGCGCTGACTTTGTTTATGTATCTTCACTGTGGTCCAGTGGTAGATTCTTAGACTTGCGCGCAGGGGATCGGAGGTTCGAACCCCAGGCCGGCCAGCAGAAAATATTTATGCCGCCGAATGCAAATCACTCTGTTTGTTCCCCGAGAGGCAACTGCAGACGTGTTTTTTGCTGCCCACGAGCACGTGGTACATGCCTGCACGCAAACGCCAGTGTGGATAATACTCGCGCCGACTTTGTCTATGTATCTTCACTGTGGTCCAGTGGTAGATTCTTAGACTTGTGCGCGGGGGATCGGAGGTTCGAACCCCAGGCCGGCCGGCAGAAAATATTTATGCCGCCGAATGCAAATCACTCTGTTTGTTCCCCGAGAGGCAACTGCAGACGTGTTTTTTGCAGCCCACGAGCACGTGGTACATGGCCGGACTTCTACCGAAGTCCCGGCCACGGCCGATGATGCTATATGTGTAGAGAAGATGCCCACTGCTAGTGCCCATCCCTACACACTAGCACAGCCCTTCACACAGGGCCCGCGCTCATATATTCGACTCGGGTCGATCACGCACGCAACATAGTGAACGTGCCCACTGCCTAGTGCCCACAAACACTATGTTCTGCATGCCTTGTGGTTTCTGTAAAGACAAAACCTGTGTGCATTCACTCTGCTCAGACAGACAGTGCACTCATTGCAGTAACTGTGCCCGCTCTCCCGCGCCCACACTTACTCACGGTATTTTCTGGTGTCCCGGCCACGGCCGATGGTGCTATAAGTGTAGTGTCGATGCCCACTCCTCAGTGCCCATCTCTACACACAAGCACAGCCCTACACTTAGGGCTCCCGCACATAAATTCGACTCAGGTCGATTGCGCTTCCAACATAGTAAAAGTGCCCGCTACCCAGTGCCCACGAACACTATGTCTATCAGATCACAGGCTCTCTGTAAAAACGAGACCTGTGAGCGCGCGCGCTGCTCACACAGGCAGCGCGCCCAAAGCAGTAAATGTGCCCGCTCCCAGCCCACATCTACTCGCACACATGAGTCCAACGGGACTCTCGCAGCCCTCCCTCACTCAGCCAAGCACTGTTGTAAGGTCGAGGACGAGCGTTCCGCCCGCTGTATTAAGCGCGCCCCCCGCCTCAAATGCCACAGGCATAACGCCTACGTTTGTGAGCCCCGTAGCACCTCTGTCGCACGACAAACAGAGCGCGCTCTGTATCCGGCCCTTAGCCAACCATGCAGATGCATGGGCAGCGCTTCCAGGGGTTTCGGACTGGGTCTTAGGCATTATAAAGAGAGGCTTCTCGCTACAGTTTTATCGACGCCCTCCACGCTTCACAGCGCGCGTCGAAACTTCGGTACCGTTGAAAGTAGCACACCTACTTCGCGCCGAAATATCAAAACTGATAAGCAAAGGGGCGATAGAGCGTGTTCCCCGAGCTCAAAGCGAACAGGGGATATACAGCAGATACTTTCTAGTCCCCAAAAAGGACGGCGGTATCAGACCCATTCTGGATCTAAGACGGCTGAACAGAGTGTTAGTGAAACGCCGTTTCAAAATGCTCACGACCAGCAAAATTCTCGCGCATGTTCGCCGAGAAGTCTGGTTCATGTCGATAGATCTGAAGGACGCGTATTTTCAAATACAGATAGCGTCACATCACAGGCGATACTTGAGATTCGCCTTCGAGGGTCAGACATACCAGTATACAGTCCTGCCTTTCGGCTTGTCCCTGGCACCTCGTACATTTACGAAATGCATGGACGCAGCGCTCGCTCCTCTCAGACTCAGAGGCATGCGAGTGCTGAACTATTTGGACGACTGGTTGATCCTAGCCCAATCACGATCTCAGCTCGTAGAGCACAGAGCCATTTTACTCGATCACCTCGAGAATCTTGGTATCACGGTCAATTGGGCGAAGAGTTCACTGAACCCCAGTCAAACGATTTCGTTTCTGGGTATAGTTCTGGACTCACAGTCTATGACAGCGCGGATGTCGCCACAGCGCGTGCTGAGCATTCAGCGCGCGGCGAAGTCTTCCGCCGCGGCGCTTTCACCCCGCTCAGGAAGTTTCAAAGGATGCTGGGTCTCATGGCCTCAGCATCGTCAGTTCTCTGGCTGGGCTTGCTCCGCATGCGCCCGCTGCAGTTCTGGTTGAAAGCGCGGGTGTCCGGTCGATTACGCCTCAAGGTCGATCAGGACTGTGTCACAGCCCTGGTGCCTTGGATGGCGGACGACTGGTACCGATCAGGTGTAAGCCTGGGGACTTCCTCGAGGGTGAGGATGGTGTCGACAGACGCATCCACCTCGGGATGGGGAGCGCTGCTCGAGGGCAGACCGTTCTTCGGCCTATGGTCGGAACGAGAAAAGCTCCAACACATAAACTGCCTAGAAATACTGACAGTGCACAACGCGCTGACGCGTTTTTTGTCCCCACATCAAGGACCAGCACGTCATAGTCCGTTCGGACAACATGGCTGTGGTGTCCTACATAAATCGCCAGGGCGGTCTGAATTCCATATCCCTGTACAGGCTGGCGAATCGCCTCCTACTATGGGCTCAGCACAACTTACGCTCGCTGAGAGCAGTGCATGTACCTGGGCTTCAGAATGTGGGCCCAGACAGACTGTCCAGGAACAACGTTCCCCCAGGCGAATGGTCTCTACACCCACAAACAGTCCGGCTGTTGTGGGAGAGATTCGGCAAAGCGGAGGTGGACCCATTCGCGTCCCACGAAAACGCTCACTGCCCCGCGTTCTTTTCAAAGACCGACAGCGCGCTGTCCCAAAGGTGGCCGCGCTGCCCGCTATACGCTTTTCCCCCCGTCTCCCTCCTGCCACAGGTGTTGGAACGGGTCAGGAAAACAAAATGCCCAGTGCTGCTTGTAGCACCGTTCTGGAAGAACCAGGCATGGTTCCCAGTTCTGATGCAGTTAGCAGACATCGCTCCATGGCCAGTGCCGTTGAGGAGAGATCTCCTCTCGCAGGCCAGGGGCTCGATTTGGCACCCACACCCGGAACTGTGGTCCCTTCATGTGTGGGCGCTCAACGGATACCCGTTGGTCTCGCAGAGGGAGTCATGAATACCATCACTGAGGCTAGAGCGCTGTCGACCCGGCGGCTCTATGCTTTAAAGTGGTCGGTTTTTTCCGGCTGGTGTACAGCTCGGAGCCTTTCACCCCTCGAATGTGAGGTAACGGAGGTTCTCTCCTTCCTACAAGAGCTGTTGGATAAGGGCAGATCCCCTTCCACGCTCAAGGTGTATGTGGCGGCTATTTCAGCGTTCTCCGGTTCAACGCTGGGTCAGTCACTGGGAAGGAATGATTTAGTCATCCGCTTCCTCAGGGGAGCTAGGAGACTGAATCCACCCAGACCTCCTTCAGTCCCTATGTGGGACCTTTCTACGGTCCTGGCGGCCATGAAAGGTGCCCCTTTCGAGCCTATCCAGTCTATCAGCCTCAAACATTTGTCTTTCAAAACAGTGTTTTTGATGGCTCTCGCTTCAGTGAAGCGCATAGGCGATCTGCACGCGCTCTCTGTGAGCCCGACGTGCTTGGAGTTTGGTCCTAATGACTCTAAGGTCATACTCAAACCTAAGCACGGCTATGTGCCGAAATCCCTCAACACGCCTTTTCGGGCTCAGGTTATTTCCCTGGCTGCCCTGCCGGCGTCGAGTGAGGAGGGGGACTCGAGTTTTCTTTGCCCTGTTAGGGCTTTAAGAACTTATATGTCCCGCTCTGCTGCCTTCAGACAGACAGAGCAGCTCTTTGTCTCGTTCAGCGGACGTTCCAAAGGAATGGCTGTTTCGAAACAGAGTCTATCCAGATGGATAGTTGACGCCATAGCGCTGGCTTATACTGCCAAGGGCATTCAATGCCCGTTGGGAGTCAGAGCGCACTCTACGAGAGGCGTTGCCTCCTCGTGGGCTTGGTCCAGCGGGATTTCCTTACAGGATATATGTACGGCGGCAGGCTGGGCCTCTCCGTCTACATTTATCAGGTTTTATAACCTAGAGGTTCCCGCCTTACAGGCTAAGCTTTTGTCGGTGTAATCTATTTACAGGCGCAATGCGCTACCGACTATATTGGGCAGAACTGTGTAAGACCCACGTTTCCCACATTAGTGCAGGCTCCCTACCCTGTCTATGTGATGTCATATCCCCATAGGAAAACCCCTCCTGTCTTTAGACTCTCCCTGTGAGGTCACATTAAGTCTGCGGACGCTGCAGTATAGGGAATTAAGGTCCCCCCCCTTATTCCCTGACTCTGTGTGAGTCTATCTGGTGATTATGCACTGTATGCCTGAAATAGCTTCCGGTGATCAGTGTTTTTATCCCAGCACGCACGGCGTTTTGCAAGGGGTTCCCGTAGCGTTTTGATAAAACGCAGTACGAGAGAACTCTCGTAAGAGAACGTACTCGGTTACTAACGTAACCTCGGTTCTCTCTAGAAGAGGGAACGAGTACTGCGTTCCCTGCCGTGCGTTTGGTTCACTCTGGTTCGCTTCGGCGATCAAAATCAAGTGAATCAGCCTTCTCGAGCTCCTTTTATAGAGGTAAGCCACGCCCGTCTCGGCGGGAAGTGGCGAAGTCGCGAAGCGCCCTCATTGGCCTGACGTCACCTCAGGCCTCGCTCGATAGGCTTATGCAGTTGCCGCAGAGCAGCCAATGAGCGAACAAGCCGTCTCGCTTCAGCTGACTGCTGCTGCCGCAACGCGTTTTACATATATGAAAATTAAAGGATAATTTTTTGCTTCAGTGTTTCGTGAAAAGAGACTTTTCCCGTAGCGTTTTGATAAAACGCAGTACTCGTTCCCTCTTCTAGAGAGAACCGAGGTTACGTTAGTAACCGAGTACGTTTTTTTTCTCCATTGGGTCACCTGATGGAGTTTTAGGACACCATTAGGTCACTTGATGGAGTTTTCGGTTCCTTGCCACTGTTGCCTTTGGCTTGCTCAGTTGGGGATATTTTGGGGATATTAATTAAATTTTATCAATCAATAAATTTACACTAGAAACAACCTTGTTGTGTTATTTTGGTTTAATGCTGTGAAGCTGCTTTGATGCAATCTGTATTGTGAAAAGCGCTATATAAATACACTTGACTTGACTTGACTTGACAAAAACCTGCTCACTTCAGGCTTGAAAAGAGATGTGGGTTGCCCAGTTTTCCGTGTTAGAGAAAAAAATGCAGCTCGTACAAAGCTCCTGAATGTCACAATTCCTGTCGCAAACAGACAGAGAGCCACGTAGTCGGCAGGGTTCGAACCTGCGCGGGGAGACCCCAATGGATTTCAAGTCCATCGCCTTAACCTCTCGGCCACGACTACTCCCGCCAGTGTGTCAGATGCTATATTCTTTTCTGGATGTGAGCAGCAGAGAATGAACAGCCACCTCGAATGCTGGAAAGAGGACAACAAGTGATTAGGGGACGTCTGCAACAAACTGTCTGACCTTCACCCAAACAGGGACTTGAACCCTGGACCCTCAGATTAAAAGTCTAATGCTCTACCGACTGAGCTACCCTGGCTCTTGCCAGGGAACAGCCACCCTGGGGATATAACAGGTATACAGGTATATTTCTCCTTAAAGTGTTCGTGCTTTGTCAGGTTAAAGTTTGTGGCATTAACCCCTTACCTGACAGACCCAAGTTTGGCAAGTGGGGCATACATGACATACCCAAAATAAAAAGTCATTCTGAATAGACACATAACCAACATATATTTAGAAAGCCAACTCTTGACAGTTTACAGTTCAGGACTCAGAATTAATCAGACTCTTATTAATATTGAGATATAAAAGCTCAAACATAAAAACAAAAACATATATTAAGAGTATATTTATTAAATGTATAAACATATTATGTCATTATTTCATCCTCACTTGTACCCGCACTCACACACATCATAAACACCTCTCTTCACACTGGTACCTTTCCCACAGCATTTAAGCAGGCTCGTGTTACCCCACTGCTTAAGAAACACACTCTAAATCCAGCACATCTGGAAAATTACAGACCGATATCTCTCCTTCCATTCGTTGCGAAAACACTTGAACGAGTTGTTTTCAACCAGATCTCTTCCTTCCTTACACAGAACAACCTCTTGGACAACAATCAGTTTGGTTTCAAAGGCGGACACTCAACTGAGACTGCCCTGCTCTCAGTAATTGAAGCTCTGAGACTGACAAGAGCAGCTTCCAAATCCTCAGTTCTCATCCTGCTGGATCTGTCTGCTGCCTTTGACACAGTTAACCACCAGATCCTCCTGTCAATCCTAAAGATGAAGGGCATCTCAGGAACCGCACTCCAACGGTTCAAGTCTTACCTCTCAGGTAGGTCCTTTAGGGTATCGTGCAGGGGTGTGGTGTCTAAGACCCAACATCTAGCTACTGGAGTGCCTCAGGGCACAGTGCTTGGACCACTTCTCTTCTCCATCTACATGACATCACTAGGATCTGTGATTCAGAAACATGGCTTTTCCTATCACTGCAACACGCTGATGACACACAACTCTACCTCTCATTCCAGCCTGACGATCCGACGGTAGCTGATCGTATCTCAGCCTGCCTGACAGACATTTCAACGAAACATTTCACCTTCAACTAAACCTTGCGAAGACAGAGCTACTCGTGGTCCCGGCCAACCCAACACTTCATCACAACTTCACCATTCAGCTAGACTCGTCATCCATAACTCCATCAAGGTCAGCCAGGAACCTTGGTGTTGTAATTGATGATCAATTGAACTTCACAGACCACATTGCTAGAACTGCCCGGTCATGTAGATTTGCCATTAGGAGGATCAGGCCCTTCCTATCAGAGCATGCTACACAACTCCTTGTCCAAGCGCTAGTTCTATCCAGACTGGACTATTGTAATGCTCTCCTGGCTGGTCTTCCAGCTTGCACGGTCAGACCTCTGCAACTGATCCAGAATGCCGCAGCTAGAGTGGCTAGAGCACATGTCACTCCTCTCCTCACAAAAATTGCACTGGTTGCCAGTTGCCGCTCGCATCAAATTCAAGTCACTGACGTTTGCCTACAGAACAACCACTGGCTCTGCTCCCTTTTACTTAAACTCATTACTTCGGACGTATGTGCCATCCAGAAACTTGCGCTCTGCAAGCGAACGACGTCTTGTGGTGCCATCTCAAAGAGGCACAAAATCTCTTTCTCTGACTTTTACCATGACTGTTCCCTGCTGGTGGAATGAACTGCCTAAGGGGCCGATCACACCTCACTTTTTGCAGTGAGAGGCGCCTATTTTCAATTGGTTTCCTATGGCAGTGAGCGTTCTGCGCGCTGTTTATACGCCTGCTGCGCCTCGCGTTTTACCGCCCGCTGCGCCTCGCGTTTTTGAAGTTGAAAAAAAAGCAACTCCGAGCGGAAAAAGCGCCCGACGTCATCGCGTTTTTTTCCACTGTCCAATCGAATGAATTGAGAGGCGGGCCTTCCGTTTAAGTGATGAAAGCTACAGTTGCTTGAACGCCAGGAGAGTGCGATGATAGAGGATAAACTTGTGGTGCTCTCGCGGGTTACCAGGAGCTTAACGACTTCACGAACCGTAACTACCACAATGTTAACAGAAAGTAAATAAAGGTAATAAAAGGCTGATTTGACGTTTACTTGACTGACAGGACAGCTGTTTCATTGGTTGCCTAGCAACATAAAAAACGCAGCGCACTGCTCGTTCTGTGTAATGTAAAGTGCTGTGCACCTCGCGTTTTCGAACCTGAAAAACGCGTCAGGTGTGATCGGCCCCTAACTCAACCAGAGCTGCTGAGTCCATAGCCACTTTCAAGAAACTGCTGAAGACGCTTCTTTTTCGACAGCACTTGATCCACTAATACTAACACTTTCTATTCTATTCTATTCTATTCTATTCTATATAAAAAAATTGTATTAACATTTACTGCGTTAGATTAAACTGAGAAGGGTCATAGCACTTGCATATTGTTGTCCTACTGTTAGTTTAACTGCTTCTATTGTTCTCATTTGTAAGTCGCTTTGGATAAAAGCGTCTGCTAAATGAATAAATGTAAATTATGTGAATGTAATATAACAACTTATAACCACAACCACAGTGTAGCCACCGGTGTGATCATGCTTCATTTTAAATCTGAGGATGATATCTCTAAAACTATGAAGTGTAGATACATTTTATAACATTTTCTAAGATGATGTCAGGGGAGTTTTTTAGAGAAGGCTGATGAGATGCTAATCAAATATGTTATTGCCCTGTAATCACCCATTTACAGTCTATGACTAATGTCTGGTGAGGAGAACTGGCCCATTCATGCTTTATTGTAGTCAATCGACGAACCTTTGACACCTCTTTATTCTGCCATTATGGCTTGGCCATCTACACTTCTTTCATCCCACTTTACATGAATAATCCACCTATTATCTTAAGTCTTTCTAAAAAACAAAACAAAACAAAGAAAAACTATTCTTGGGACCTTATGTGAATTCTTTTAACAAATTAATAATAAGAAATAAGAGCCTTATCGGGGCTGTCGAACTGTCTAGTGCATGCACGTAAACACAGATAAACCGGAGAAGACATTACTGACTACATATGAGTGATGACATTCTATTCAAAATAATGAATGTTACAGATGAATTATTTTGCATTCCTGACATAAATTAAGAAATGAATGTTTTAACATAAACAGTGGTCAAATATCAAAGCTAGTGTCTTAAATCTTTCTGTCAGTTTGTCCAGATCAAGTAAGAGTGTGAAGTTTTAATGGGTAGTGAATGTTGAACAACAATAATCTGTGGCCATCTGCGATCTTTGACGCGTAAGGGGGGCCCGTGGTGTGTGAAGGAGGGCTGGGATGATCGCGGAGCTAACATATTCAGCTCGACGGCTCTGGCCAAGCTGTAATGTAAAAGAAACGCTATTGCCAATTTTAAAAAGGGGAGGAGCTGCTCAATATGTCCCGTCCTGTCTCCCTGTTTCAGTGGAAATTACGTCAACACTGAAAAATGCTGCGCGTTTCAAGGCACTTCAGTGGGTCTTTAAGTGCTCTTAAGCGGCCTTATTAAGTATTAATATTATTTCATCTGTAAGTACAGTTTTTTTTTTAAAATAGATTATTTTTAACATTTGAATTACACTACACAATACAATTAAGTGCACTTATTTCACAAGAGATTGTATGTTAATATGACAGTGAGAAACCTTTTTTAATTTGATGATAAATCATTAGTTTTTTACTGAAATAAAGGATGTTCTTTTGTTCAGTGTGCAAAGAAAATGTCAAAATCAAGAAAGGTGAGGATGTTCAAGAAATCAAGCACTTTCCACTTCTATTCCAGACTCTTACATTGTTTGCAATGAGCTAAATCTAGGTGATTAACGTCACTCATTTGAAGGGCTGTTTTACAGGATCAGTGCCGAGTTCACACTGAACGATTTTCATTCGCCGACAGGTTTTGGAAGATCGCCAACAAATGCCCGAAATCATAGGCAATCGGTGCTCGTTCACGCGAGTGACAATCACGCAGTGTGAATTATCAACGACGCGATCTGAGAATCATCGATGAGTCGCCAACGCCCGTGAGATATTTGGCATGTTAAATATCTGGACCTGTCTGCGATTCAAAATCCTGCTGTGGTAATGTGTTCTGACTGAAAACTACAGGACAGCGGGATGTTTGGGGAAGAGTTATAGACCAGAATATCAGTATTTTAACAGAAACAAAGCACAAACATTTGCTTGACCAGCAGCAACAGTAGCACATTGTAAAATTATTTACCCCCAACTCTCTTTGCACAATTAACACACAATTCTTGCTCCCCTCGTCTCCCCAAGCATAATTGTTTTTTTTCTCTCCTTTTTGCTGCAAATTAGCGTACAGACAATTTGGATTGCAAATCTTTTTGCAGGCTATATTTTTTAATAACCATTTAATGATCTTGCATTATTTCCTTATCACTTCTCGCGTGGGTTTGGTTGTGAAACGCAGTTTGCAGACCAGACGGTTGTCAGCGATTCTTTCTTTTGTCAAGTCATGCAGTGTGAAACCCCCTGTCATTGGTGCATCGTGCAGTGCGCACACAGCAGCAACTGGACGTTACCCCAGATAGTCGTGCAGTGTGAAAAGAACAGTGACCCGACTACTCTGAAAATTGTGCAGTGTGAACTCGGCATTACAGGCATTCAGAACTCATTTGGTCGCAGGTAACTAAAGGGATCATCTGTTAGTAGGCTTGAAGTTGCAACTTCCTAAAATGACCACTAGAAGACACAATTTCACTAAAATGCTTCAGCAGAAAGCAGAAGACTATTGGTCAAGAGGCAATACTGGTTGAAACTTCAGATCCTATAGCAATCAATAATAGAATTGTTTGTCCAATCATTGCATTTGGATTCAGACGTTTCCAGGTCAATGCCAAAATGAATCTGCATCAGTCAGGTGGTACAACTAGAGCACTGCAAGTTATTTACATTCGTTATCACTGTAATGTTATGCATTTTAGACACGAGGCAACTTGGTGCAGTCTTTTGTCTCGTGACACTTTACAGACTCTGCTGTGCTCAAGCGTTTTGAAGGAGGCGTGGCTTTGGAGGGTGGGATCTCATGCATTGATTCCAATGAGCCATTATGTGAGAAAACAGCCAAATTAACACTGGAATACAAAAATCTAATTCCTAATTTTCTCACTTAAATAAAAGAGAGGAAAATGGCCTTAGAAGTGAGATTTATTTGGTGATAAACAGGGTGATAAACACACCATACATCCAATGGTTAAATCAGCACAGTTAACAGCATGCATAGCCACATTACTTATGGCCAGGACATTGGCCATAAGGGTAAGTTGGCGGTTCAGCTGCAGGCTTCACTGGAGCCTTGGGCGGTTCGGCTGCAGGCTTCCCTGGAGGCTTTGGAGGCTTTGGAGGTTCGGCTGCAGGCTTCCCTGGAGGCTTCCCTGGAGGCTTTGGAGGTTCGGCTGCAGGCTTCCCTGGAGGCTTTGGAGGTTCGGCTGCAGGCTTCGGGGGTTCGGCTGCAGGCGTCACTGGAAGTTCGTTTGAAGGCTCCAGAGGTTCGGTAGAAGGCTCCGGCTCAGGTAGTTCGGCTGCAGGCTTCCCTGGAGGCTTCCCTGGAGGCTTTGGAGGTTCGGCTGCTGGCTTCCCTGGAGGCTTTGGAGGTTCGGCTGCTGGCTTCCCTGGAGGCTTTGGAGGTTCGGCTGCTGGCTTCCCTGGAGGCTTTGGAGGTTCGGCTGCTGGCTTCCCTGGAGGCTTCCCTGGAGGCTTTGGAGGTTCGGCTGCTGGCTTCCCTGGAGGCCTCCCTGGAGGCTTTGGAGGTTCGGCTGCTGGCTTCCCTGGAGGCCTTGGAGGTTCGGCTGCAGGCGTCACTGGCAGTTCGTCTGAAGGCTCCAGAGGTTCGGTAGAAGGCTCCGGCAGTTCTGTAGAAGGCTCCGGCTCAGGTAGTTCGGCTGCAGGCTTCCCTGGAGGCTTCCCTGGAGGCTTTGGAGGTTCGGCTGCTGGCTTCCCTGGAGGCTTCCCTGGAGGCTTTGGAGGTTCGGCTGCTGGCTTCCCTGGAGGCTTTGGAGGTTCGGCTGCTGGCTTCCCTGGAGGCTTCCCTGGAGGCTTTGGAGGTTCGGCTGCTGGCTTCCCTGGAGGCTTCCCTGGAGGCTTTGGAGGTTCGGCTGCTGGCTTCCCTGGAGGCCTTGGAGGTTCGGCTGCTGGCTTCGGGGGTTCGGCTGCAGGCGTCACTGGCAGTTCGTCTGAAGGCTCCAGAGGTTCGGTAGAAGGCTCCGGCAGTTCTGTAGAAGGCTCCGGCTCAGGTAGTTCGGCTGCAGGCTTCCCTGGAGGCTTCCCTGGAGGCTTTGGAGGTTCGGCTGCTGGCTTCCCTGGAGGCTTCCCTGGAGGTTCGGCTGCAGGCTTTACTGGAGGCTTTGGAGGTTCGGCTGCAGGCTTCCTTGGAGGCTTTGGAGGTTCGGCTGCAGGCTTCCTTGGAGGCTTTGGAGGTTCGGCTGCAGGCTTCCCTGGATGGATACAGATAGTCAACTTTAGTCAGTCCGTTTAGAGGCATTCAGTCTCAGATACAGCACAAGACCCAAATACCAAGTTTTACTCCCCTTTAATTATTAAACATGGTCGTATTAATTGTATGAATTAATTTTGTGAAACCATCCTGTGCTTTAAGCTGTGCTATTGGCTGAATACTTTTTACATTGAGAACGATTAATTATAAAACGGACAAACGGAAATGAGGAAGCTGACCCAAACACTTATAACAAATACCTGCAAATGGATCCATACACTGATGTCCACATCCATTGCAGCAGCATTTCTCATTGTTCGGACAGTCACTGTCATAGGAACACAACTCCGCACACAGTCCCGCTCCAAAATTTGTGCTTGGACACTCCCCTGCCTTTGCTATTATAGAGACACATGACAGAGAAACCACATCACTGAATACTGAATGTCTCATACACTGTATGAAAAATAAATAAAAACACTAAAAATGAGAGATGATCGTACCGGAATTTTCAGTCCATCTACTTCATAGTTTCACATTTAGTTCAAAGTGTTACTTGCGGTTTCTTTGCAATTATTTGTGAAACTTCCTAGCAATTCCTGAGTGAAAACATTTTCTCAGGGTTTTCTCTGGAAGATGTATAGCATGCATCAATAATTATAACTCACTGAAAACAGGCGGCACACATGCAGTCCCACAGGGAAATTTACAGCATTTGTGTCCTCCAGAGCAGTCTCTATCAGAAGTGCATCCTCGTCGGGAGGGCACGACCGTCAGCGTCGCCGGACACTGACCAGACACTACAGAAGAGGATTCAAGAGGATCATTAGGGGAGACCAGGAAGTGCTGTAATAGTTTGCTTCAGCATTTGCAAGTCAGGGGTTTTACAATGAGTCTCAAACTTGATAATATTCACACATTTATCTGCTTCAATTCAAGTAGCTTAGAAATCTATCATTTTTCACTAAACTGCATCAATCGGTTTCAAAGACTGAGAGTGCAGTTACAACCTACCCCACTGTAGTAGAGCGAGTAATAGTGCAATGCTGATAGAAAGCATGGACATCAGATAATATGTTGTCTACAAATTTACTGGTGTACATCTTCAAAAATGACACCATCCCCATGACCACCCTCATTTCCTTTTAAGCATTTTAATAAAGCTACTCAACAGAAAACAAAACAAATATAGATAAAATGCAGAGTTACCGGGTATAATTAGCTCTCCACGTTATATTGTAGGCTTATGCATTTCTTAAAACAAATAAAAACAAAAAACTTTTGCCTAAAGTTTAAACTCAGGATTGATACAGTCCGGTAGCAATTTTGTAGCCATATTATAACACTAATGTTCTTGTCTTACAATAAACAAAAATGCCTATTAGTGATTATATGGGTTTTACTTGTACAATGAAAAAATGCATAAACTTATGACAGTTTGCATATTTATACTTTGCTTATTAATAAAAGTAAACCAACATACAAAGATGAACTTCCACTTGACGTCTGTACTGTATTTTTGTAAGCAGATGTGTTTGAAATCAAATTTTGTAAGGCACTTTATTTATGCACTTCTTCAGGCTGCGTAATGAAGCTAAAAGAACTTCTCACCTAGGACTCCAGCGTCTGTTGTGCTCAAACAAGCAGACAGACACAATAAAACAGCACTAAATGAGCAGTACACTTGTGCTGTCATCCTCTTGACCTGCAATCTCAAAATCAACTCTGCTGGAAGATGCACTGAATTAGTGAGTCAGGAGGAGCGGACAGCAAGGACCCCAAAACTACAAAGAAAAACCCAACCCTAATGAAAATCACTTGCCTGTAGCTTACTTAATCACTTGCTATCCTCTTAATATAGCCTAATCTTGAAGAACTTGATTAGCTTGTTCAGGTGTGTTTGATTAGGGTTGGATGTCGTAATAATTACCGTAATTAGGAGATGATTGATTGTTTTTATGGCAACACTATCAACGGCAAATGAATCTGCAGTGGCCAGGTAGTCCAGCGATCACGTGGTACAAGTCGGAGTTCTACCACAAGTTACAAGTTGTAATTATGACTAAACTCCTACACCTAAACTCTCCAGGAAATGGATCTCTACTGGAGACTGGCTTAAATCTGCATTGAACTCAAAGAGACACAGGGGCATGTCTAAAATTTGAATTTTGCTGATTGATTTGCGACGTGAATCCATGCAAGTAATTATGAATGAAAACAATGTTTCCAGCCACTGTAGTGAATATAGGGGAATACACAGCCATGGTTATATCATAGCCACTTTAATATTGGATGGTTTTATATGGATTGCATAATCAGATAATATTTGTTCACTCAAGCTTTCTATAGACATATTTCTTATCGTGACCGAGTTTTGGTTCATTTCTGTGACGGAGACCGAGACGGCAGAAAGCGCACCCTGTTTGTTTTCCTTATTTTACAAAAGCACAACATTTAATTGTTATTGTGAGATGCCCGAAATATGAACATGCCCGAAATAAAATCAGATTTTAGAAGAATTTGTAGCGCCACTCAGACAGGTGTGCCAAAACTCTTATTTATAAACTAATGACATCTTCACCTACACAAAAACCTGCTCACTTCAGGCTTGAAAAGAGATGTGGGTTGCCCAGTTTTCCGTGTTAGAGAAAAAAGCAGCTCGTACAAAGCTCCTGGATGTCACAATTCCTGTCACAAACAGACAAAGTGACAAGGAGCCATGTAGTCGGCAGGGTTCAAACCTGCACAGGGAGACCCCAATGGATTTGAAGTCCATCGCCTTAACCTCTCGGCCACGACTACTCCTGCCAGTGAGTCCAATGCTTATTGTGAATACACACACACACACACACACACACACACACACACACACACACACACACACACACACACACACACACACACACACACACACACACACACACACACACACACACACACACACACACACACACACACACACACACACACACACACACACACACACACACACACACACACACACACACACACACACACACACACACACACACACACACAAAAAAAACATTGTCCTGAGACTGGGCTTCATACATTATTTACTATCAGAAACATAAACAATTTAAGGCATAGGCTTATGTCCTATTTCAGAAAGTCAATAACTGGACCCCATCTTCTTTCAAAAACTGGGGTTTTTAATTGCAGTTGTGCTGTCAACCGTTCCATTAAATAAACTCGTCTTATCTTTTGTGTCCATTGCGTAACGGTAGGTGGCTCAGGTTTTAACCAACAGATTGTTATCATTTTCCTTGCCGTCATTAAGAGGAGATGGAGAAGAAATGCTTGGTCTTGAGAAAGATTGTCTGGAAAGATATCCAGTAAAAATATTTGGGAGTAAAAAGAGATGACTCCTCACTTTTAGTAGATTTTCCAAAATGCCCTTAATGTCCTTCCAAAAGCTATGTCTGGTGGGATAGTCCCAAAAGATGTGAGTTTGATCACCGACCAATCCACAGTTCCTCCAACATTTGTCACTCATACTACTCTTGGTGAGGAAAGATTTTAACGGAGTCCTGAAAAATCTAATTTTCGTCTTCCAATCAAACTCCCTCCAGACCTGACTGCCCATACCCTTATTACAGCCAGAGCAAATGTTAACCCAAACATCGTCATCCAGGGTAACATTCAGCTCCATTTCCCATTGTTGTTTTATATGTTGTGTATTATCTGACATGTCAATCAACATTTTTTTGTACATCAAGGACATTTGTTTTTTCATTACACCACCATTTTCAATCAAATTAATAAAATGCTTCTCTATATTTGTAGGCTCTCTTCTGATCAGTTCCCAATCATTATGTTTTGTTACATAGCTCCTTATTTGAAAATACTTATATAAATCACTTGAGGGTAACTTGAATTTCGCTCTTAATTGGGCAAAGGTTTTAATTACATTTCCATCAAACAATTGATTCACTGTGAGGAGACCCCTCTCAGCCCATCCCCGAAAGCCTCTGCTGTCTGATAAAGATGGAAGGAACTCAATATTTCTATTAATAGTCATAGCTCGAGATAAAGCAGTCTTTCCCTTCAACTGCTTTTGGACCTTATTTCAAATCTTTAATGTATGTTTGACCCATAAATTTGCAATTTTTATTTTTTTCTGAGACTGTAGGTTGAGAAATGGAAGTTGAGAGAGAGAGACTCCTGTCACCGAATATTCTTCCATAGAGACCCACTGTGACTCCGGATCACGAATGATCCATGCCACCACAGCTTTTATTTGGGCAGCCCAATAGTACAATTTGAAGTTTGGTAGATTTAAGCCCCCATTTTCCTTAGGCGACATTACAATTTTAAGGCGCACTCTTGGTCTTTTGTTCTGCCATATAAATTTTGACATTAATTTATCTAGAAATTTGAAAGTAGATTGTGGTATAACAGCAGGGAGGTTTTGGAACAGAAATAATAATCTTGGCAGAATATTCATTCTTATACATTCAATTCTACCCAAAAGAGAAAGCGGTAGTACATCCCATCTGTTTAAATCAGTTCTGATTTCCTTTAACAATTTATCATAGTTAGATGAAAACAACTGCGTAGTCTTAGGGGTAAGAATTACTCCAACATATCTAAACCCCTGCTTGGAGTGTCTGAATGAGACAAGATTATCCAACTGAAATGGCCAAGTCCCAACAGTCATTAAGGCTTCGGATTTGTTTGTATTAATTTTATAACCTGATATCATACTATACTCCTTAAGACTGTGGAGCAAGGCTGGAACAGAAGTGATAGGGTTTTCCAGAAATAATAAAATATCGTCAGCGAAAAGTGACAATTTATGCTGAACATTTGATTCATCTCTTATTCCCTGTATGAGAGGATTGGATCTAATCGGTTCGGCTAACGGCTCTATACTCAAAGCAAATAGTGAGGCTGAAAGAACTTCACCCTGCCTAGTGCCGCGTCCCAGTGGGAAAAATTTTGAGCAGTGCCCATTGACCCTTACTCGTGACTTTGGGTTTTTATAAAAAGTTTGGACCCATTTTATAAACGTCTCATTAAAGCCCATGTGCCTCAATGTCTGTTGTAGGAAGCCCCAGTCCACCCGATCAAACGCTTTCTCAGCATCCAAGCTGAGAAGCATTGATGGGGTGTTCCTTTTCTGTGCCACTATTTGGAGGTTTAAAGCTCTTCGAACATTATCAGTCCCCTGTCTATGGGCGATAAAGCCAGTCTGATCGGGTTTCACAAGTTTTCTCATATATTTACACATGCTATTTTCATTTCTGGATTTGAGCATCAGAGAGCACCGGGGCCAACCATCAATGTGGATGTGAGCATGCAGAAGAGGATCAACCCGGCGAAAATATTGTGTTGACAAAAAGGAGTTCAACGACGTCTTCACCTACACGAAAAGACTGCCATGATCCGGATTTGGACTGGGCATGCTGCGGGCACAACACAGAGTACTAAATGCTATACAAAGAAAGCAATCTTTCCACTGGCCCCGGGCCTGCACATACAGAGTCAACGGCAAGCTTCAGCTCAGTTCTCTTAAAGTCCCCCACCACCGCTTGCTTAGACAGTAGGGACTTTAAGCAACAGCCTCTGGTGGAACGGCAACGGCATTCTGTCGTTCTATTGTGCACGTGAGACATTAACTGCTAACTTGCGACATTCTACTGTAACTGTCTACTACGGGAGAACAGCTGATTTGCCGTAGTCGTTACTACGTGACAGATTAAGAAAGTTAATGTTATACTTTAGGTTATGTGGCATTGTAATTGTTTCTGTATATCATTAAATGCCAAAAGCAACCCTTCTCTTGCTTTTTAAAATCACTTCCTTTTTTTGTATTTTGTCTGATGATTAAATTACCCCTACGCCGTCCTCTTTACTGTCGCTTATTGATTTTTGCGCTCTTTTGCTACGGCAGTTAACGCTTACTTCCGGCTGCCGTTGCCGTTCCATCAGCAGCTGTTGCTTAAAGTCCCTAGTAACCAAGCATTACAGCAAGCAAAACAACACCAAATGCTGGGAAATAACCCTGCCACATCTTATCTTGAAGAGGAAGACCACCTCCCTCAAAGGCTGGGAAGAGCACAGCAAGAGTTTAGGGGAGGTCTGCAACAAACCTTTGCTCGAACAGGAACCCTGGACCCTCAGATTAAAAGTCTGATGCTCTACCATTTGAGCTAGCCAGGCTTTTGCCAGGGAACAGCCACCCTAGGGATATAACAGCACTTTCTCCTTAAAGTGTTCATGCTTTGTCAGCTTAAAGTTTGTGGCATTAAAGGATGAAGACCACAATTTATAAAGGGACGAGAGAGATAGGCTGCTCCTTCCAAAGCTAGGAACACTGATATTGAAAGAGTGGAGTTTTTTTTTTCATGGTATGTTGCTAACTCTAAGGTGGTTTAGACAAACGAGCAATTGGGACATAATGAGTAGGTTTCTGTTTGACTTTTCTAAAAGAGAACGAATGCAACATTTCAAAACACTAATATCCATGTTTTTTTCATAAATTATAATGCGGCGACTCTTGAGCTGCACATCGTGAAGGCCGTGAAGTTGTCGGGGGATGCCAAAGCCATTGCTCCGACAGCCTGAATAGAATGGCCAAAATCACAGATGATCTGGGCCTTTTGAAACGATGCCCACTTCAGGCTTGAAAAGAGCCCAATTTCCGTGTTAGAAAAAAAAGCATCTTGTACAAAGATCCTGGACGTCACAACTCCTGTCACAATCAGACAAAGTGATAAAGGGGCCACGTAGTCAGCAGGGTTCGAACCTGCGCGGGGAGACCCCAAAGGATTTCAAGTTCATCGCCTTAACCTCTCAGTCACGACTACTCTTGAAAGTGAGTCAGTGATAGTGGTAGTGAGTCACATGCTATTTTCTTTTCTGGAAGTGAGCAGCAGAGGACACCGGGGCCAACCATCAATGTGGATGTGAGCAGCAGAGGATGCACTCAGCTAACATATTGTGTTGGCAAAAAGGAGTTCAACGACACCTTCACCTACACAAAAGCTACGTAATATGTTTCCGATGCAGAAAAGTTAGTTCATGCATTCATGACCTCGAGACTAGATTACTGTAATGCTTTATTAGCTGGTTGTCCTGCATCCTCAATAAACAAGCTACAGTTAGTCCAAAATGCAGCCGCTAGAGTTCTTACTAGATCAAGAAAATATGATCATATAACACCGATTTTATCATCACTGCATTGGTTACCTATAAAGTTCCGTATCAATTACAAGGTATTGCTACTGACTTATAAAGCCCTAAACGGCTTAGCTCCAGTCTATTTAACGGATCTTCTATCGCCCTATAATCCATCGCGCTCTTTAAGATCACTAAATTCGAGGCTTTTGGTCATACCTAGGATATCCAGATCCACCAAAGGAGGGAGAGCATTTTCACATTTAGCTCCGAAACTCTGGAATAGCCTTCCTGATACTGTTCGTTGCTCAGACTCGCTCTCCCAGTTTAAAACTAGATTAAAGACGCATCTCTTCAGCCAGGCATTCATATAACATAAATCTTACTGTTCAAACTACAATCTGGCCTCTAGTTCATAAATGCCAGAGGAGAACTGGCCCCCGACTGAGCCTGGGTTCTCCCAAGGTTTTTTTTCTCCATTGGGTCACCTGATGGAGTTTTAGGACACCATTAGGTCACTTGATGGAGTTTTCGGTTCCTTGCCACTGTTGCCTTTGGCTTGCTCAGTTGGGGATATTTTGGGGATATTAATTTAATTTTATCAATCAATAAATTTACACTAGAAACAACCTTGTTGTGTTATTTTGGTTTAATGCTGTGAAGCTGCTTTGATGCAATCTGTATTGTGAAAAGCGCTATATAAATACACTTGACTTGACTTGACTTGACAAAAACCTGCTCACTTCAGGCTTGAAAAGAGATGTGGGTTGCCCAGTTTTCCGTGTTAGAGAAAAAAATGCAGCTCGTACAAAGCTCCTGAATGTCACAATTCCTGTCGCAAACAGACAGAGAGCCACGTAGTCGGCAGGGTTCGAACCTGCGCGGGGAGACCCCAATGGATTTCAAGTCCATCGCCTTAACCTCTCGGCCACGACTACTCCCGCCAGTGTGTCAGATGCTATATTCTTTTCTGGATGTGAGCAGCAGAGAATGAACAGCCACCTTGAATGCTGGAAAGAGGACAACAAGTGATTAGGGGACGTCTGCAACAAACTGTCTGACCTTCACCCAAACAGGGACTTGAACCCTGGACCCTCAGATTAAAAGTCTAATGCTCTACCGACTGAGCTATCCTGGCTCTTGCCAGGGAACAGCCACCCTGGGGATATAACAGGTATACAGGTATATTTCTCCTTAAAGTGTTCGTGCTTTGTCAGGTTAAAGTTTGTGGCATTAACCCCTTACCTGACAGACCCAAGTTTGGCAAGTGGGGCATACATGACATACCCAAAATAAAAAGTCATTCTGAATAGACACATAACCAACATATATTTAGAAAGCCAACTCTTGACAGTTTACAGTTCAGGACTCAGAATTAATCAGACTCTTATTAATATTGAGATATAAAAGCTCAAACATAAAAACAAAAACATATATTAAGAGTATATTTATTAAATGTATAAACATATTATGTCATTATTTCATCCTCACTTGTACCCGCACTCACACACATCATAAACACCTCTCTTCACACTGGTACCTTTCCCACAGCATTTAAGCAGGCTCGTGTTACCCCACTGCTTAAGAAACACACTCTAAATCCAGCACATCTGGAAAATTACAGACCGATATCTCTCCTTCCATTCGTTGCGAAAACACTTGAACGAGTTGTTTTCAACCAGATCTCTTCCTTCCTTACACAGAACAACCTCTTGGACAACAATCAGTCTGGTTTCAAAAGCGGACACTCAACTGAGACTGCCCTGCTCTCAGTAACTGAAGCTCTGAGACTGACAAGAGCAGCTGACAAAATCCTCAGTTCTCATCCTGCTGGATCTGTCTGCTGCCTTTGACACAGTTAACCACCAGATCCTCCTGTCAATCCTAAAGATGAAGGGCATCTCAGGAACCGCACTCCAACGGTTCAAGTCTTACCTCTCAGGTAGGTCCTTTAGGGTATCGTGCAGGGGTGTGGTGTCTAAGACCCAACATCTAGCTACTGGAGTGCCTCAGGGCACAGTGCTTGGACCACTTCTCTTCTCCATCTACATGACATCACTAGGATCTGTGATTCAGAAACATGGCTTTTCCTATCACTGCAACACGCTGATGACACACAACTCTACCTCTCATTCCAGCCTGACGATCCGACGGTAGCTGATCGTATCTCAGCCTGCCTGACAGACATTTCAACGAAACATTTCACCTTCAACTAAACCTTGCGAAGACAGAGCTACTCGTGGTCCCGGCCAACCCAACACTTCATCACAACTTCACCATTCAGCTAGACTCGTCATCCATAACTCCATCAAGGTCAGCCAGGAACCTTGGTGTTGTAATTGATGATCAATTGAACTTCACAGACCACATTGCTAGAACTGCCCGGTCATGTAGATTTGCCATTAGGAGGATCAGGCCCTTCCTATCAGAGCATGCTACACAACTCCTTGTCCAAGCGCTAGTTCTATCCAGACTGGACTATTGTAATGCTCTGGCTGGTCTTCCAGCTTGCACGGTCAGACCTCTGCAACTGATCCAGAATGCCGCAGCTAGAGTGGCTAGAGCACATGTCACTCCTCTCCTCACAAAAATTGCACTGGTTGCCAGTTGCCGCTCGCATCAAATTCAAGTCACTGACGTTTGCCTACAGAACAACCACTGGCTCTGCTCCCTTTTACTTAAACTCATTACTTCGGACGTATGTGCCATCCAGAAACTTGCGCTCTGCAAGCGAACGACGTCTTGTGGTGCCATCTCAAAGAGGCACAAAATCTCTTTCTCTGACTTTTACCATGACTGTTCCCTGCTGGTGGAATGAACTGCCTAAGGGGCCGATCACACCTGACGCGTTTTTTGCAGTGAGAGGCGCCTATTTTCAATTGGTTTCCTATGGCAGTGAGCGTTCTGCGCGCTGTTTATACGCCTGCTGCGCCACGCGTTTTACCGCCCGCTGCACCTCGCGTTTTTGAAGTTGAAAAAAAAGCAACTCCGAGCAGAAAAAGCGCCCGACGTCATCGCGTTTTTTTCCACTGTCCAATCGAATGAATTGAGAGGCGGGCCTTCCGTTTAAGTGATGAAAGCTACAGTTGCTTGAACGCCAGGAGAGTGCGATGATAGAGGATAAACTTGTGGTGCTCTCGCGGGTTACCAGGAGCTTAACGACTTCACGAACCGTAACTACCACAATGTTAACAGAAAGTAAATAAAGGTAATAAAAGGCTGATTTGACGTTTACTTGACTGACAGGACAGCTGTTTCATTGGTTGCCTAGCAACATAAAAAACGCAGCGCACTGCTCGTTCTGTGTAATGTAAAGTGCTGTGCACCTCGCGTTTTCGAACCTGAAAAACGCGTCAGATGTGATCGGCCCCTAACTCAACCAGAGCTGCTGAGTCCATAGCCACTTTCAAGAAACTGCTGAAGACGCTTCTTTTTCGACAGCACTTGATCCACTAATACTAACACTTTCTATTCTATTCTATTCTATTCTATTCTATTCTATTCTATATAAAAAAATTGTATTAACATTTACTGCGTTAGATTAAACTGAGAAGGGTCATAGCACTTGCATATTGTTGTCCTACTGTTAGTTTAACTGCTTCTATTGTTCTCATTTGTAAGTCGCTTTGGATAAAAGCGTCTGCTAAATGAATAAATGTAAATTATGTGAATGTAATATAACAACTTATAACCACAACCACAGTGTAGCCACCGGTGTGATCATGCTTCATTTTAAATCTGAGGATGATATCTCTAAAACTATGAAGTGTAGATACATTTTATAACATTTTCTAAGATGATGTCAGGGGAGTTTTTTAGAGAAGGCTGATGAGATGCTAATCAAATATGTTATTGCCCTGTAATCACCCATTTACAGTCTATGACTAATGTCTGGTGAGGAGAACTGGCCCATTCATGCTTTATTGTAGTCAATCGACGAACCTTTGACACCTCTTTATTCTGCCATTATGGCTTGGCCATCTACACTTCTTTCATCCCACTTTACATGAATAATCCACCTATTATCTTAAGTCTTTCTAAAAAACAAAACAAAACAAAGAAAAACTATTCTTGGGACCTTATGTGAATTCTTTTAACAAATTAATAATAAGAAATAAGAGCCTTATCGGGGCTGTCGAACTGTCTAGTGCATGCACGTAAACACAGATAAACCGGAGAAGACATTACTGACTACATATGAGTGATGACATTCTATTCAAAATAATGAATGTTACAGATGAATTATTTTGCATTCCTGACATAAATTAAGAAATGAATGTTTTAACATAAACAGTGGTCAAATATCAAAGCTAGTGTCTTAAATCTTTCTGTCAGTTTGTCCAGATCAAGTAAGAGTGTGAAGTTTTAATGGGTAGTGAATGTTGAACAACAATAATCTGTGGCCATCTGCGATCTTTGACGCGTAAGGGGGGCCCGTGGTGTGTGAAGGAGGGCTGGGATGATCGCGGAGCTAACATATTCAGCTCGACGGCTCTGGCCAAGCTGTAATGTAAAAGAAACGCTATTGCCAATTTTAAAAAGGGGAGGAGCTGCTCAATATGTCCCGTCCTGTCTCCCTGTTTCAGTGGAAATTACGTCAACACTGAAAAATGCTGCGCGTTTCAAGGCACTTCAGTGGGTCTTTAAGTGCTCTTAAGCGGCCTTATTAAGTATTAATATTATTTCATCTGTAAGTACAGTTTTTTTTTTAAAATAGATTATTTTTAACATTTGAATTACACTACACAATACAATTAAGTGCACTTATTTCACAAGAGATTGTATGTTAATATGACAGTGAGAAACCTTTTTTAATTTGATGATAAATCATTAGTTTTTTACTGAAATAAAGGATGTTCTTTTGTTCAGTGTGCAAAGAAAATGTCAAAATCAAGAAAGGTGAGGATGTTCAAGAAATCAAGCACTTTCCACTTCTATTCCAGACTCTTACATTGTTTGCAATGAGCTAAATCTAGGTGATTAACGTCACTCATTTGAAGGGCTGTTTTACAGGATCAGTGCCGAGTTCACACTGAACGATTTTCATTCGCCGACAGGTTTTGGAAGATCGCCAACAAATGCCCGAAATCATAGGCAATCGGTGCTCGTTCACGCGAGTGACAATCACGCAGTGTGAATTATCAACGACGCGATCTGAGAGAATCATCGATGAGTCGCCAACGCCCGTGAGATATTTGGCATGTTAAATATCTGGACCTGTCTGCGATTCAAAATCCTGCTGTGGTAATGTGTTCTGACTGAAAACTACAGGACAGCGGGATGTTTGGGGAAGAGTTATAGACCAGAATATCAGTATTTTAACAGAAACAAAGCACAAACATTTGCTTGACCAGCAGCAACAGTAGCACATTGTAAAATTATTTACCCCCAACTCTCTTTGCACAATTAACACACAATTCTTGCTCCCCTCGTCTCCCCAAGCATAATTGTTTTTTTTTCTCTCCTTTTTGCTGCAAATTAGCGTACAGACAATTTGGATTGCAAATCTTTTTGCAGGCTATATTTTTTAATAACCATTTAATGATCTTGCATTATTTCCTTATCACTTCTCGCGTGGGTTTGGTTGTGAAACGCAGTTTGCAGACCAGACGGTTGTCAGCGATTCTTTCTTTTGTCAAGTCATGCAGTGTGAAACCCCCTGTCATTGGTGCATCGTGCAGTGCGCACACAGCAGCAACTGGACGTTACCCCAGATAGTCGTGCAGTGTGAAAAGAACAGTGACCCGACTACTCTGAAAATTGTGCAGTGTGAACTCGGCATTACAGGCATTCAGAACTCATTTGGTCGCAGGTAACTAAAGGGATCATCTGTTAGTAGGCTTGAAGTTGCAACTTCCTAAAATGACCACTAGAAGACACAATTTCACTAAAATGCTTCAGCAGAAAGCAGAAGACTATTGGTCAAGAGGCAATACTGGTTGAAACTTCAGATCCTATAGCAATCAATAATAGAATTGTTTGTCCAATCATTGCATTTGGATTCAGACGTTTCCAGGTCAATGCCAAAATGAATCTGCATCAGTCAGGTGGTACAACTAGAGCACTGCAAGTTATTTACATTCGTTATCACTGTAATGTTATGCATTTTAGACACGAGGCAACTTGGTGCAGTCTTTTGTCTCGTGACACTTTACAGACTCTGCTGTGCTCAAGCGTTTTGAAGGAGGCGTGGCTTTGGAGGGTGGGATCTCATGCATTGATTCCAATGAGCCATTATGTGAGAGAACAGCCAAATTAACACTGGAATACAAAAATCTAATTCCTAATTTTCTCACTTAAATAAAAGAGAGGAAAATGGCCTTAGAAGTGAGATTTATTTGGTGATAAACAGGGTGATAAACACACCATACATCCAATGGTTAAATCAGCACAGTTAACAGCATGCATAGCCACATTACTTATGGCCAGGACATTGGCCATAAGGGTAAGTTGGCGGTTCAGCTGCAGGCTTCACTGGAGCCTTGGGCGGTTCGGCTGCAGGCTTCCCTGGAGGCTTTGGAGGCTTTGGAGGTTCGGCTGCAGGCTTCCCTGGAGGCTTCCCTGGAGGCTTTGGAGGTTCGGCTGCAGGCTTCCCTGGAGGCTTTGGAGGTTCGGCTGCAGGCTTCGGGGGTTCGGCTGCAGGCGTCACTGGAAGTTCGTTTGAAGGCTCCAGAGGTTCGGTAGAAGGCTCCGGCTCAGGTAGTTCGGCTGCAGGCTTCCCTGGAGGCTTCCCTGGAGGCTTTGGAGGTTCGGCTGCTGGCTTCCCTGGAGGCTTTGGAGGTTCGGCTGCTGGCTTCCCTGGAGGCTTTGGAGGTTCGGCTGCTGGCTTCCCTGGAGGCTTTGGAGGTTCGGCTGCTGGCTTCCCTGGAGGCTTCCCTGGAGGCTTTGGAGGTTCGGCTGCTGGCTTCCCTGGAGGCCTCCCTGGAGGCTTTGGAGGTTCGGCTGCTGGCTTCCCTGGAGGCCTTGGAGGTTCGGCTGCAGGCGTCACTGGCAGTTCGTCTGAAGGCTCCAGAGGTTCGGTAGAAGGCTCCGGCTCAGGTAGTTCGGCTGCAGGCTTCCCTGGAGGCTTCCCTGGAGGCTTTGGAGGTTCGGCTGCTGGCTTCCCTGGAGGCTTCCCTGGAGGCTTTGGAGGTTCGGCTGCTGGCTTCCCTGGAGGCTTTGGAGGTTCGGCTGCTGGCTTCCCTGGAGGCTTTGGAGGTTCGGCTGCTGGCTTCCCTGGAGGCTTCCCTGGAGGCTTTGGAGGTTCGGCTGCTGGCTTCCCTGGAGGCTTCCCTGGAGGCTTTGGAGGTTCGGCTGCTGGCTTCCCTGGAGGCCTTGGAGGTTCGGCTGCAGGCGTCACTGGCAGTTCGTCTGAAGGCTCCAGAGGTTCGGTAGAAGGCTCCGGCAGTTCTGTAGAAGGCTCCGGCTCAGGTAGTTCGGCTGCAGGCTTCCCTGGAGGCTTCCCTGGAGGCTTTGGAGGTTCGGCTGCTGGCTTCCCTGGAGGCTTCCCTGGAGGTTCGGCTGCAGGCTTTACTGGAGGCTTTGGAGGTTCGGCTGCAGGCTTCCTTGGAGGCTTTGGAGGTTCGGCTGCAGGCTTCCCTGGATGGATACAGATAGTCAACTTTAGTCAGTCCGTTTAGAGGCATTCAGTCTCAGATACAGCACAAGACCCAAATACCAAGTTTTACTCCCCTTTAATTATTAAACATGGTCGTATTAATTGTATGAATTAATTTTGTGAAACCATCCTGTGCTTTAAGCTGTGCTATTGGCTGAATACTTTTTACATTGAGAACGATTAATTATAAAACAGACAAACGGAAATGAGGAAGCTGACCCAAACACTTATAACAAATACCTGCAAATGGATCCATACACTGATGTCCACATCCATTGCAGCAGCATTTCTCATTGTTCGGACAGTCACTGTCATAGGAACACAACTCCGCACACAGTCCCGCTCCAAAATTTGTGCTTGGACACTCCCCTGCCTTTGCTATTATAGAGACACATGACAGAGAAACCACATCACTGAATACTGAATGTCTCATACACTGTATGAAAAATAAATAAAAACACTAAAAATGAGAGATGATCGTACCGGAATTTTCAGTCCATCTACTTCATAGTTTCACATTTAGTTCAAAGTGTTACTTGCGGTTTCTTTGCAATTATTTGTGAAACTTCCTAGCAATTCCTGAGTGAAAACATTTTCTCAGGGTTTTCTCTGGAAGATGTATAGCATGCATCAATAATTATAACTCACTGAAAACAGGCGGCACACATGCAGTCCCACAGGGAAATTTACAGCATTTGTGTCCTCCAGAGCAGTCTCTATCAGAAGTGCATCCTCGTCGGGAGGGCACGACCGTCAGCGTCGCCGGACACTGACCAGACACTACAGAAGAGGATTCAAGAGGATCATTAGGGGAGACCAGGAAGTGCTGTAATAGTTTGCTTCAGCATTTGCAAGTCAGGGGTTTTACAATGAGTCTCAAACTTGATAATATTCACACATTTATCTGCTTCAATTCAAGTAGCTTAGAAATCTATCATTTTTCACTAAACTGCATCAATCGGTTTCAAAGACTGAGAGTGCAGTTACAACCTACCCCACTGTAGTAGAGCGAGTAATAGTGCAATGCTGATAGAAAGCATGGACATCAGATAATATGTTGTCTACAAATTTACTGGTGTACATCTTCAAAAATGACACCATCCCCATGACCACCCTCATTTCCTTTTAAGCATTTTAATAAAGCTACTCAACAGAAAACAAAACAAATATAGATAAAATGCAGAGTTACCGGGTATAATTAGCTCTCCACGTTATATTGTAGGCTTATGCATTTCTTAAAACAAATAAAAACAAAAAACTTTTGCCTAAAGTTTAAACTCAGGATTGATACAGTCCGGTAGCAATTTTGTAGCCATATTATAACACTAATGTTCTTGTCTTACAATAAACAAAAATGCCTATTAGTGATTATATGGGTTTTACTTGTACAATGAAAAAATGCATAAACTTATGACAGTTTGCATATTTATACTTTGCTTATTAATAAAAGTAAACCAACATACAAAGATGAACTTCCACTTGACGTCTGTACTGTATTTTTGTAAGCAGATGTGTTTGAAATCAAATTTTGTAAGGCACTTTATTTATGCACTTCTTCAGGCTGCGTAATGAAGCTAAAAGAACTTCTCACCTAGGACTCCAGCGTCTGTTGTGCTCAAACAAGCAGACAGACACAATAAAACAGCACTAAATGAGCAGTACACTTGTGCTGTCATCCTCTTGACCTGCAATCTCAAAATCAACTCTGCTGGAAGATGCACTGAATTAGTGAGTCAGGAGGAGCGGACAGCAAGGACCCCAAAACTACAAAGAAAAACCCAACCCTAATGAAAATCACTTGCCTGTAGCTTACTTAATCACTTGCTATCCTCTTAATATAGCCTAATCTTGAAGACCTTGATTAGCTTGTTCAGGTGTGTTTGATTAGGGTTGGATGTCGTAATAATTACCGTAATTAGGAGATGATTGATTGTTTTTATGGCAACACTATCAACGGCAAATGAATCTGCAGTGGCCAGGTAGTCCAGCGATCACGTGGTACAAGTCGGAGTTCTACCACAAGTTACAAGTTGTAATTATGACTAAACTCCTACACCTAAACTCTCCAGGAAATGGATCTCTACTGGAGACTGGCTTAAATCTGCATTGAACTCAAAGAGACACAGGGGCATGTCTAAAATTTGAATTTTGCTGATTGATTTGCGACGTGAATCCATGCAAGTAATTATGAATGAAAACAATGTTTCCAGCCACTGTAGTGAATATAGGGGAATACACAGCCATGGTTATATCATAGCCACTTTAATATTGGATGGTTTTATATGGATTGCATAATCAGATAATATTTGTTCACTCAAGCTTTCTATAGACATATTTCTTATCGTGACCGAGTTTTGGTTCATTTCTGTGACGGAGACCGAGACGGCAGAAAGCGCACCCTGTTTGTTTTCCTTATTTTACAAAAGCACAACATTTAATTGTTATTGTGAGATGCCCGAAATATGAACATGCCCGAAATAAAATCAGATTTTAGAAGAATTTGTAGCGCCACTCAGACAGGTGTGCCAAAACTCTTATTTATAAACTAATGACATCTTCACCTACACAAAAACCTGCTCACTTCAGGCTTGAAAAGAGATGTGGGTTGCCCAGTTTTCCGTGTTAGAGAAAAAAGCAGCTCGTACAAAGCTCCTGGATGTCACAATTCCTGTCACAAACAGACAAACTGACAAGGAGCCATGTAGTCAGCAGGGTTCAAACCTGCACGGGGAGACCCCAATGGATTTGAAGTCCATCGCCTTAACCTCTCGGCCACGACTACTCCTGCCAGTGAGTCCAATGCTTATTGTGAATACACACACACACACACACACACACACACACACACACACACACACACACACACACACACACACACACACACACACACACACACACACACACACACACACACACACACACACACACACACACACACACACACACACACACACACACACACACACACACACACACACACACACACACACACACACACACACACACACACACACACACACACACACACAAAAAACATTGTCCTGAGACTGGGCTTCATACATTATTTACTATCAGAAACATAAACAATTTAAGGCATAGGCTTATGTCCTATTTCAGAAAGTCAATAACTGGACCCCATCTTCTTTCAAAAACTGGGGTTTTTAATTGCAGTTGTGCTGTCAACCGTTCCATTAAATAAACTTGTCTTATCTTTTGTGTCCATTGCGTAACGGTAGGTGGCTCAGGTTTTAACCAACAGATTGTTATCATTTTCCTTGCCGTCATTAAGAGGAGATGGAGAAGAAATGCTTGGTCTTGAGAAAGATTGTCTGGAAAGATATCCAGTAAAAATATTTGGGAGTAAAAAGAGATGACTCCTCACTTTTAGTAGATTTTCCAAAATGCCCTTAATGTCCTTCCAAAAGTTATGTCTGGTGGGATAGTCCCAAAAGATGTGAGTTTGATCACCGACCAATCCACAGTTCCTCCAACATTTGTCACTCATACTACTCTTGGTGAGGAAAGATTTTAACGGAGTCCTGAAAAATCTAATTTTCGTCTTCCAATCAAACTCCCTCCAGACCTGACTGCCCATACCCTTATTACAGCCAGAGCAAATGTTAACCCAAACATCGTCATCCAGGGTAACATTCAGCTCCATTTCCCATTGTTGTTTTATATGTTGTGTATTATCTGACATGTCAATCAACATTTTTTTGTACATCAAGGACATTTGTTTTTTCATTACACCACCATTTTCAATCAAATTAATAAAATGCTTCTCTATATTTGTAGGCTCTCTTCTGATCAGTTCCCAATCATTATGTTTTGTTACATAGCTCCTTATTTGAAAATACTTATATAAATCACTTGAGGGTAACTTGAATTTCGCTCTTAATTGGGCAAAGGTTTTAATTACATTTCCATCAAACAATTGATTCACTGTGAGGAGACCCCTCTCAGCCCATCCCCGAAAGCCTCTGCTGTCTGATAAAGATGGAAGGAACTCAATATTTCTATTAATAGTCATAGCTCGAGATAAAGCAGTCTTTCCCTTCAACTGCTTTTGGACCTTATTTCAAATCTTTAATGTATGTTTGACCCATAAATTTGCAATTTTTATTTTTTTCTGAGACTGTAGGTTGAGAAATGGGAGTTGAGAGAGAGAGACTCCTGTCACCGAATATTCTTCCATAGAGACCCACTGTGACTCCGGATCACGAATGATCCATGCCACCACAGCTTTTATTTGGGCAGCCCAATAGTACAATTTGAAGTTTGGTAGATTTAAGCCCCCATTTTCCTTAGGCGACATTACAATTTTAAGGCGCACTCTTGGTCTTTTGTTCTGCCATATAAATTTTGACATTAATTTATCTAGAAATTTGAAAGTAGATTGTGGTATAACAGCAGGGAGGTTTTGGAACAGAAATAATAATCTTGGCAGAATATTCATTCTTATACATTCAATTCTACCCAAAAGAGAAAGCGGTAGTACATCCCATCTGTTTAAATCAGTTCTGATTTCCTTTAACAATTTATCATAGTTAGATGAAAACAACTGCGTAGTCTTAGGGGTAAGAATTACTCCAACATATCTAAACCCCTGCTTGGAGTGTCTGAATGAGACAAGATTATCCAACTGAAATGGCCAAGTCCCAACAGTCATTAAGGCTTCGGATTTGTTTGTATTAATTTTATAACCTGATATCATACTATACTCCTTAAGACTGTGGAGCAAGGCTGGAACAGAAGTGATAGGGTTTTCCAGAAATAATAAAATATCGTCAGCGAAAAGTGACAATTTATGCTGAACATTTGATTCATCTCTTATTCCCTGTATGAGAGGATTGGATCTAATCGGTTCGGCTAACGGCTCTATACTCAAAGCAAATAGTGAGGCTGAAAGAACTTCACCCTGCCTAGTGCCGCGTCCCAGTGGGAAAAATTTTGAGCAGTGCCCATTGACCCTTACTCGTGACTTTGGGTTTTTATAAAAAGTTTGGACCCATTTTATAAACGTCTCATTAAAGCCCATGTGCCTCAATGTCTGTTGTAGGAAGCCCCAGTCCACCCGATCAAACGCTTTCTCAGCATCCAAGCTGAGAAGCATTGATGGGGTGTTCCTTTTCTGTGCCACTATTTGGAGGTTTAAAGCTCTTCGAACATTATCAGTCCCCTGTCTATGGGCGATAAAGCCAGTCTGATCGGGTTTCACAAGTTTTCTCATATATTTACACATGCTATTTTCATTTCTGGATTTGAGCATCAGAGAGCACCGGGGCCAACCATCAATGTGGATGTGAGCATGCAGAAGAGGATCAACCCGGCGAAAATATTGTGTTGACAAAAAGGAGTTCAACGACGTCTTCACCTACACGAAAAGACTGCCATGATCCGGATTTGGACTGGGCATGCTGCGGGCACAACACAGAGTACTAAATGCTATACAAAGAAAGCAATCTTTCCACTGGCCCCGGGCCTGCACATACAGAGTCAACGGCAAGCTTCAGCTCAGTTCTCTTAAAGTCCCCCACCACCGCTTGCTTAGACAGTAGGGACTTTAAGCAACAGCCTCTGGTGGAACGGCAACGGCATTCTGTCGTTCTATTGTGCACGTGAGACATTAACTGCTAACTTGCGACATTCTACTGTAACTGTCTACTACGGGAGAACAGCTGATTTGCCGTAGTCGTTACTACGTGACAGATTAAGAAAGTTAATGTTATACTTTAGGTTATGTGGCATTGTAATTGTTTCTGTATATCATTAAATGCCAAAAGCAACCCTTCTCTTGCTTTTTAAAATCACTTCCTTTTTTTGTATTTTGTCTGATGATTAAATTACCCCTACGCCGTCCTCTTTACTGTCGCTTATTGATTTTTGCGCTCTTTTGCTACGGCAGTTAACGCTTACTTCCGGCTGCCGTTGCCGTTCCATCAGCAGCTGTTGCTTAAAGTCCCTAGTAACCAAGCATTACAGCAAGCAAAACAACACCAAATGCTGGGAAATAACCCTGCCACATCTTATCTTGAAGAGGAAGACCACCTCCCTCAAAGGCTGGGAAGAGCACAGCAAGAGTTTAGGGAAGGTCTGCAACAAACCTTTGCTCGAACAGGAACCCTGGACCCTCAGATTAAAAGTCTGATGCTCTACCATTTGAGCTAGCCGGGCTTTTGCCAGGGAACAGCCACCCTAGGGATATAACAGCACTTTCTCCTTAAAGTGTTCATGCTTTGTCAGCTTAAAGTTTGTGGCATTAAAGGATGAAGACCACAATTTATAAAGGGACGAGAGAGATAGGCTGCTCCTTCCAAAGCTAGGAACACTGATATTGAAAGAGTGGAGTTTTTTTTTTCATGGTATGTTGCTAACTCTAAGGTGGTTTAGACAAACGAGCAATTGGGACATAATGAGTAGGTTTCTGTTTGACTTTTCTAAAAGAGAACGAATGCAACATTTCAAAACACTAATATCCATGTTTTTTTCATAAATTATAATGCGGCGACTCTTGAGCTGCACATCGTGAAGGCCGTGAAGTTGTCGGGGGATGCCAAAGCCATTGCTCCGACAGCCTGAATAGAATGGCCAAAATCACAGATGATCTGGGCCTTTTGAAACGATGCCCACTTCAGGCTTGAAAAGAGCCCAATTTCCGTGTTAGAAAAAAAAGCATCTTGTACAAAGATCCTGGACGTCACAACTCCTGTCACAATCAGACAAAGTGATAAAGGGGCCACGTAGTCAGCAGGGTTCGAACCTGCGCGGGGAGACCCCAAAGGATTTCAAGTTCATCGCCTTAACCTCTCAGTCACGACTACTCTTGAAAGTGAGTCAGTGATAGTGGTAGTGAGTCACATGCTATTTTCTTTTCTGGAAGTGAGCAGCAGAGGACACTGGGGCCAACCATCAATGTGGATGTGAGCAGCAGAGGATGCACTCAGCTAACATATTGTGTTGGCAAAAAGGAGTTCAACGACACCTTCACCCAGACATGGGCAGTATTTCAATTAAATGTATTTTAAATACGTATTTAATTACTTTAGTGTATTTTGTAATTTGTATTTTGCAGGTGTGGGAAAAATAAAATGTAGTTTGTAACAAAATATTTTGAGGGAGTGTATTTAGAGTATTTCAAATACTTAAATACTTAAGAAAAATCACCATATGCTTATCACCATAGTAAACGATTTTGCCGTATTTTCGGTCTGATGTTGGCAATGGCAATGTCCAGGTTAGATGCACGAAAATCACGTGACACCCTGTAGAACGGGCTCCCTCCAAGAAGTGAATGAGTTTTGAACACAGGAGAGGAAGTGGTGCTGCTCCTCTTAAAAACGGCATTAAAGGGTTAGTTCACCCAAAAATGAAAATTCTGTCAGTAATTACTCACCCTCATGTTGTTCCAACCCCGTAAGACCTTCGTTCATCTTCGGAACACAAATGAAGATATTTTTGATTAAATCTGAGAGCTGGATCACTCCTCCATAGGCTTCTAAGACATTATAACTTGCTGGCCCAAAAAATGTATTAAAGATATCGTTAATATAGTCCAAGTGACTACAGTGGCTCAATCTTAAGTTTATAAAGTGACGAGAATACTTTTTGTGCGCAAAAAAACAACAAAAATAACTTTATTCCACTTTTCATTTCCTTCTCTCTGGGCCTCGAGTTATTTCACGTAGTATAACTGCGCAGCGCGTCTGTGTTGCACGTCACATGTAGGCTCACTATTGGCCGACGCTGGTCATGTGTGTGATGCGTGTGACGTGCAACACAGATGCGCTGCGCTAAAACACTACGTGAAATAACTCGAGGCCCAGAGAGAAGGAAATGAATAGTGGAATAAAGTTGTTTTTTTTTCCGCACAAAAAGTATTCTCGTCGCTTTATAAACTTAAGATTGAGCCACTGTAGTCACTTGGACTATATTAACAATGTCTTTAAAGGTGAACTAAGTAACTTTTTTATCTTAACCGAACAGCTTCGGAGTAATTGGAATGGTTATATGACTGTTTTCGGGTTGAATGGTGGTCTTCTCGCACCCCTCGAGCGCCTGTGAGACGAAAAACCACCCTTGCAACTTTGGGCCGGTGGCCGCAGCATCAGGAAGTATCGCGTGATATCAGGTCTCGTGATGTAACAAACTGCTTTACGGCACTGCACACATACACTATCTAAACATTTATATGCTAGCCTTCTGTGTATTATACATACCTCAGTGGACATGGCTCTGTGCGTTCACCGGGTTCTTTGAAAACAAGTGCACATGACCAGCGGGAGAAGATGGGACGAGCCAACGAGTTTTAACGACAGTGTTGTCAAATATCTATTCCGAAGCTGTAGGGGGAGCTCTATAGAGAAACCTGCGAGCAAAAAGCATAATGCAGCTTTAATACATTTTCTGGGCCAGCAAGTTATAATGCCTTATGCCTATGGAGGAGTGATCCAGCTCTCAGATTTCATCAAAAATATCTTAATTTATGTTCTGAAGATGAACGAAGGTCTTACGCGGTTGGAACAACATGAGGGTGAGTAATTACTGACAGAATTTTCATTTTTGGGTGAACTAACCCTTTAAGATTATTGTGGGAGTATTTTTGTATTTTCAAAATACTAATTACTTGTATTTTATTTAAATACATTTTTCACATCAGTATTTTGTATATTATTTTGTTACATTTCATGAGCCAGTATTTGTAGTTTGTAACAAAATAGTTTTTGATGTATTTGTGCCCACCTCTGCCTTCACCTACACAAAAGCTACGTAATATGCTATCAGTCTCCGATGCAGAAAAGTTAGTTCATGCATTCATGACCTCGAGACTAGATTACTGTAATGCTTTATTAGCTGGTTGTCCTGCATCCTCAATAAACAAGCTACAGTTAGTCCAAAATGCAGCCGCTAGAGTTCTTACTAGATCAAGAAAATATGATCATATAACACCGATTTTATCATCACTGCATTGGTTACCTATAAAGTTCCGTATCAATTACAAGGTATTGCTACTGACTTATAAAGCCCTAAACGGCTTAGCTCCAGTCTATTTAACGGATCTTCTATCGCCCTATAATCCATCGCGCTCTTTAAGATCACTACATTCGAGGCTTTTGGTCATACCTAGGATATCCAGATCCACCAAAGGAGGGAGAGCATTTTCACATTTAGCTCCGAAACTCTGGAATAGCCTTCCTGATACTGTTCGTTGCTCAGACTCGCTCTCCCAGTTTAAAACTAGATTAAAGACGCATCTCTTCAGCCAGGCATTCATATAACATTTTAAATCTTACTGTTCAAACTACAATCTGGCCTCTAGTTCATAAATGCCAGAGGAGAACTGGCCCCCGACTGAGCCTGGGTTCTCCCAAGGTTTTTTTTCTCCATTGGGTCACCTGATGGAGTTTTAGGACACCATTAGGTCACTTGATGGAGTTTTCGGTTCTTTGCCACTGTTGCCTTTGGCTTGCTCAGTTGGGGATATTTTGGGGATATTAATTTAATTTTATCAATCAATAAATTTACACTAGAAACAACCTTGTTGTGTTATTTTGGTTTAATGCTGTGAAGCTGCTTTGATGCAATCTGTATTGTGAAAAGCGCTATATAAATACACTTGACTTGACTTGACTTGACAAAAACCTGCTCACTTCAGGCTTGAAAAGAGATGTGGGTTGCCCAGTTTTCCGTGTTAGAGAAAAAAATGCAGCTCGTACAAAGCTCCTGAATGTCACAATTCCTGTCGCAAACAGACAGAGAGCCACGTAGTCGGCAGGGTTCGAACCTGCGCGGGGAGACCCCAATGGATTTCAAGTCCATCGCCTTAACCTCTCGGCCACGACTACTCCCGCCAGTGTGTCAGATGCTATATTCTTTTCTGGATGTGAGCAGCAGAGAATGAACAGCCACCTCGAATGCTGGAAAGAGGACAACAAGTGATTAGGGGACGTCTGCAACAAACTGTCTGACCTTCACCCAAACAGGGACTTGAACCCTGGACCCTCAGATTAAAAGTCTAATGCTCTACCGACTGAGCTATCCTGGCTCTTGCCAGGGAACAGCCACCCTGGGGATATAACAGGTATACAGGTATATTTCTCCTTAAAGTGTTTGTGCTTTGTCAGGTTAAAGTTTGTGGCATTAACCCCTTACCTGACAGACCCAAGTTTGGCAAGTGGGGCATACATGACATACCCAAAATAAAAAGTCATTCTGAATAGACACATAACCAACATATATTTAGAAAGCCAACTCTTGACAGTTTACAGTTCAGGACTCAGAATTAATCAGACTCTTATTAATATTGAGATATAAAAGCTCAAACATAAAAACAAAAACATATATTAAGAGTATATTTATTAAATGTATAAACATATTATGTCATTATTTCATCCTCACTTGTACCCGCACTCACACACATCATAAACACCTCTCTTCACACTGGTACCTTTCCCACAGCATTTAAGCAGGCTCGTGTTACCCCACTGCTTAAGAAACACACTCTAAATCCAGCACATCTGGAAAATTACAGACCGATATCTCTCCTTCCATTCGTTGCGAAAACACTTGAACGAGTTGTTTTCAACCAGATCTCTTCCTTCCTTACACAGAACAACCTCTTGGACAACAATCAGTCTGGTTTCAAAAGCGGACACTCAACTGAGACTGCCCTGCTCTCAGTAATTGAAGCTCTGAGACTGACAAGAGCAGCTGACAAAATCCTCAGTTCTCATCCTGCTGGATCTGTCTGCTGCCTTTGACACAGTTAACCACCAGATCCTCCTGTCAATCCTAAAGATGAAGGGCATCTCAGGAACCGCACTCCATCGGTTCAAGTCTTACCTCTCAAGTAGGTCCTTTAGGGTATCGTGCAGGGGTGTGGTGTCTAAGACCCAACATCTAGCTACTGGAGTGCCTCAGGGCACAGTGCTTGGACCACTTCTCTTCTCCATCTACATGACATCACTAGGATCTGTGATTCAGAAACATGGCTTTTCCTATCACTGCAACACGCTGATGACACACAACTCTACCTCTCATTCCAGCCTGACGATCCGACGGTAGCTGATCGTATCTCAGCCTGCCTGACAGACATTTCAACGAAACATTTCACCTTCAACTAAACCTCGCGAAGACAGAGCTACTCGTGGTCCCGGCCAACCCAACACTTCATCACAACTTCACCATTCAGCTAGACTCGTCATCCATAACTCCATCAAGGTCAGCCAGGAACCTTGGTGTTGTAATTGATGATCAATTGAACTTCACAGACCACATTGCTAGAACTGCCCGGTCATGTAGATTTGCCATTAGGAGGATCAGGCCCTTCCTATCAGAGCATGCTACACAACTCCTTGTCCAAGCGCTAGTTCTATCCAGACTGGACTATTGTAATGCTCTCCTGGCTGGTCTTCCAGCTTGCACGGTCAGACCTCTGCAACTGATCCAGAATGCCGCAGCTAGAGTGGCTAGAGCACATGTCACTCCTCTCCTCACAAAAATTGCACTGGTTGCCAGTTGCCGCTCGCATCAAATTCAAGTCACTGACGTTTGCCTACAGAACAACCACTGGCTCTGCTCCCTTTTACTTAAACTCATTACTTCGGACGTATGTGCCATCCAGAAACTTGCGCTCTGCAAGCGAACGACGTGGTGCCATCTCAAAGAGGCACAAAATCTCTTTCTCTGACTTTTACCATGACTGTTCCCTGCTGGTGGAATGAACTGCCTAAGGGGCCGATCACACCTGACGCGTTTTTTGCAGTGAGAGGCGCCTATTTTCAATTGGTTTCCTATGGCAGTGAGTGTTCTGCGCGCTGTTTATACGCCTGCTGCGCCTCGCGTTTTTAAGTTGAAAAAAAAGCAACTCCGAGCGGAAAAAGCGCCCGACGTCATCGTGTTTTTTTCCACTGTCCAATCGAATGAATTGAGAGGCGGGCCTTCCGTTTAAGTGATGAAAGCTACAGTTGCTTGAACGCCAGGAGAGTGCGATGATAGAGGATAAACTTGTGGTGCTCTCGCGGGTTACCAGGAGCTTAACGACTTCACGAACCGTAACTACCACAATGTTAACAGAAAGTAAATAAAGGTAATAAAAGGCTGATTTGACGTTTACTTGACTGACAGGACAGCTGTTTCATTGGTTGCCTAGCAACATAAAAAACGCAGCGCACTGCTCGTTCTGTGTAATGTAAAGTGCTGTGCACCTCGCGTTTTCGAACCTGAAAAACACGTCAGGTGTGATCGGCCCCTAACTCAACCAGAGCTGCTGAGTCCATAGCCACTTTCAAGAAACTGCTGAAGACGCTTCTTTTTCGACAGCACTTGATCCACTAATACTAACACTTTCTATTCTATTCTATTCTATTCTATTCTATTCTATATAAAAAAATTGTATTAACATTTACTGCGTTAGATTAAACTGAGAAGGGTCATAGCACTTGCATATTGTTGTCCAACTGTTAGTTTAACTGCTTCTATTGTTCTCATTTGTAAGTCGCTTTGGATAAAAGCGTCTGCTAAATGAATAAATGTAAATTATGTGAATGTAATATAACAACGTATAACCACAACCACAGTGTAGCCACCGGTGTGATCATGCTTCATTTTAAATCTGAGGATGATATCTCTAAAACTATGAAGTGTAGATACATTTTATAACATTTTCTAAGATGATGTCAGTAGTATTAACATATACCATGTGTCACTTTTGGGTTAATATTTGATTGATTTATGACCCCTTGTCACTCATGATTGACAGGGAATCCGTGTGTCAAAAACAGGGTCTCTGATTTACGGTGTCGCGCTTGGTGTGATTTACAGTGCCAAACTGTCTAGCCATTTGTTGATTGGTACCTGTCTCCTTCCAGTCTGATGGGCCGAAGGTGTTTGTCTGGTCAGGACGCGGGATGTGTATTGCATTATTTTCTGTGATGGTAGGTGTGTATGTAAATGGCGTTTGTAAGGGCGCAGCCTATATTTAACACTTTTGACCATGCGTAGGTACCTGTATAAAAATCGGGGTTCATTGCATTCACCAAACAGCTCGCATCAGCGTCTCGGTCTCGTTCTCAAACTACATTTTTCCACGCTGCATATCGTTGGAAACGTGTGCGTGAACTCACAAGAAGATGGACGCTTGTCTTAACAGTAAGTGTTTTTATTGTTTAGTAATATTGTTAAGAAACTTACAAGAGTTACTGTTCTATTGCGTTACTTTAACAGGTTTCTCTGCGATTCAGGTGAAGCAACTGGAGTGAGTCTTTTTGATATTGTTGAGGAGATTAATTTCCTGAATCAAGCGAGTGGTACGTAAAATTACGTTTGTTTAAATGTTGCTATTGTTTGTATGGTATGTGCGTGATGCATACGTTGTTACGCACATACATAGACACGCATACAATGTTTGTTGTATGTGTGCACGTGTGATGCATAATCGTTTTTCTTTTTTCTTTTTTAAACCATCAGGAGGAGTTCCGAATAGGTCTAGCGCTGTACAGGCTCCTTTGCTAGAGAGCGCGGACGTCCGCGTGCAACGTAAGTGTTCTGTTTCCTAAAACTGATCCGTATGCGTTTTGTGTCTGTGTGTGTGAACACATATGATTTATACTGTATTGTGTGTAGGAAAAAACATCATATTTTCTTTGTAACTAACTCTCTCTCTCTATCTTTTTTTTTTAAACAGCCCGACCGAAACGGGAAACTGTCACAGCTTTAGTACATACTAGACCACCGCGAGACAATGTGCACATTCCCCCGATCCGTGAGTGTATTTCGACATTATCGATCATTATACTATTTGCTATTACTGTGTGATGATTTTAGTTTAAAACTTCCTTATATGTATTTCCAGAAGGCTTATCAAACATTGTGAGCCGTATTGATGCGTCTGAATCCACTAATGATGCGGCGAAGACTAATTCGCGTGGAATAGAGGCAAAACCGAAAAACAGACTCAAGCGTAAAGCTGATGTGAACATCCGCCCAAAAGCAAAAGTACCAGCTGATTTCAAACCACAGACATCGACCCGGAAGAAGCCAAGACGATCAGCTGTTAAAAGTATGTGAACAAACAAATATATATTTGTTCCCGGTTCCCGATATAAACGATGTTCAGAGTTGGAGTGAGGATCTGATAGATTCGTGGGACGATTGTGTATTTACACCAGAGCCTAAAGAAGCACAGGGGTCTGGACCATCCATCAAGCACGTGGTGGCTGCGGAAGAATCTGACTGTAATGTGTTACCTTCAAATCAGGAGGCTTTCAGACGGGAATCACAGCCCAATATAGACACTCAACAAATAATCAGAGCGATACATGCAATTGAGAAAAAGGTTGATGCTACAGCTACAGTGCTACAACAGCATGGTGTTTGGATTAAGCAGCTCATGGCAACACAACAACAGCATAGTATTTCGTTCAAGCAGGTCACAGCTGCACAACGACTGCATAGTGGATCTGTCCAAAAAGCGGCCATAGATCAAAGTTTGTCTGTGGAATTGTTAAAGAAGGTCGTGTTCAGGGCAAAAAAGAATCACTGGTGAGTTGTTTTTTTCTTTTTCTTTTTGCTGGGTGTGTTATACATTTTCTTTTATAATTTTTTTTTTCTTTTTTTCTCTACATTTATCCCAAGCTGTGTGTGTTATCGCTATGATTGTATAGTTGTTGATTAGTTGGTTTTCTTTCTTTTTTCACTGGTTTTATTATCCATAGTTATTTCATCTGTATAACCTACGTGTGTTTAAATAAAAACAAAACAAAAATTGTTTTAAAATGGCCAAACGTTGTCGGGAGTCAGATGATTTTGAACAGGATCGGGTAGCAAGGTTTAGACGAGATGATGGCAGTGTGGTGCCCCTTGATCAATGCAGTACCACAGAAACATTGCGCTATTTAATACAGACAATGGATGAAATTAATAGGCCTAGGTCTACAACAGATATATTGCTAGAATTATTAAACACCATGAGTACAATGTCAGATGAAGATCCAGAACCAAATTCTGATTATGAACATTTTGTGAATACACCACACATAGGGGAGATGTCAGATGAAGATCCAGAACTAAATTATGATTTTGAACACTTAGTGAATACCCAACATACAGGCGAGGTGTCTGAACCTACTACAGAACCAGTTTCTGATTTTGAACATATTGTAACTGCCCAACAGTCAGGAGAAGGGTTGTGTACGCAGTCACAACCCACACTCAATCCTGATGCACCCAACATGGGTCTCACACATGATGATATTGAATTACTTGTAAGAGAGGGTGGTGATGTGAGTGGGTACACTGTACTGCCACGAACTCGGTTCAATGGTCTGGAAATCCACAGGCTTATAAATCTGCGGGAGATATCTTCTACAGATTTAGCAGCCTACACCATGTTTTTACATGATACACTTTCTGAAATAGTGGCGTTTTCCAGACTGTTAGGCGGAGATGGTAGTTTAATCAGCATCACATTGAGGGGTCCGAGTTTGACATCAGATGTTAGTACACTTTTGTCAGGTGGCAATGGTTACAGTGTAGATCTATTTATAAATGAGCTTGAAAAAATAATGCAGAGCAACTCTGATGTGCAGTTTGATGAGAGATTGAATTTAAGAGTGTCGATAGCAAGAAGTAAACGTGGCGGTGCTTATCGTAAGTTACGTGACCTTGCTCACAATGAGGTGATTGCCAAAAACAGACTTAATCTGTTCTGCCCCACGAATGTTTCAAACAACCTTTGTTTTGCAATCTGCCTGGCACATTTCCTTAACCCCCAGAAACCACACGCTGAGCTAGAGTCTGTAGCATATTCATTGCAGAAGTCAGCTGGATATGCTGATCAACACAAGATAGCGTTTAATGACATTAGGCAGTTTGAACGCATGCTCAATGTTAAAATAGTTGTCTTCTTTCGCTCTGATACAGGTGTTTTGGAGAAGTATACAAACACAGACGACCCGCATGCTAAAACAGTATTTCTGTACCTGCATGACAATCATTATTTTATGATTAAAAATCTATGCGCGTTTATTGGGACACCATATGTGTGTGAGTTTTGCTACCAAGGATTCACCTGTAGGAGAGATCACAGATGTCGGTATGTTTGTGATGTCTGTAATGACCCAGAATGTCATAAACGACCCAAAAAGCCAAAACATTGCGATGACTGTCTGCGGTACTGTAAGTCTGACTACTGTTTTGAGATGCATAAAAAACCACCTCAAGGTATGCAATACGCACAATGCAATGTGACTAAATATTGCGGAAAATGTAATAGACGTTACCATGTCAGCGGCCCTAAACCCAAACCCCATAAATGCCCTGCAGATCGTTGTGTGCACTGTGGTGAGAGTTTGGTTACCGATGGTGTGCATCAATGTTTTATCCAACCAGTTAAGGCAGAGATGCCAAACGATCGTTACATTTTCTACGATTTTGAGACCCGTTATGAAAATGGAAGACACATCGCCAATTTCGTATGCGCTATTACGTTTGCTGGCGATGAATTCGTGGCCGAAGGCCCAGATTGTGTGGATCGCCTCGTTAAAAAATTCAGACATCCTCGTTACAGTAATTACACATGGATTGCGCATAACGCATCAGGGTTTGATAATTTCATCCTTTTGGAATACTTTACTAAGAAGGGGTTTGCCCCTAAAATTACGATGCAAGGCTGTCGTCTAATCTTAATGTATGACACAGCATTCAAACAGCGGTTTATTGATTCATACTCCTTCATACCCATGCGGTTGTCCAAGACACCTGTAGCATTTAATCTGCCTAATGCTGAGAAGGGTTATTTCCCGCATCACTTTAACCGCGTTGAAAATGACAACTACATAGGTCCGTACCCTGACAAGAAATTTTACGGGTACTCGACTATGTCAAGTCAAGACAGAGTGGCGTTTGATAACTGGTACAGTACCACTACCGACAAAGTGTTTGATTTTAAAAAAGAACTGGCGATTTATGGTAAAAACGACGTCGTTCTGCTGAGGGACGTATGTATGAAGTATCGCAATGAATTCATTCTGTGTGCAGGCCTTGATCCGTTTAATTACACTACTTTGGCGGCCACATGTATGGCTACGTATAAAACACACTTCATCCCTAAAGACACAATAGCGCTAACACGCAACAATGCGTACATCAACCAGAACAAGACGTATTCAAACATTTCAATTGAATGGCTTGAATATATCCGAACATCACGGTCCATAGATGTTCAACATGCTCTAAACCGTGGTGAGGCGTCATTTGGAAAATACTATGTGGATGGTTTTTATGGCGACGGTACCGTGAAAAAAGCATTCGAATTTCTCGGGTGTTTTTTTCATGGTTGCGAACGTTGTTATAACCCTAATGATCTCAATCCGTTATCAAAAGTACCTTATGGTATTCTGAAAAGACAATGTGATGACAAGCTTGAAATTTTGGAGCGTGCGTACGGTCTTCAGGTCGAAGTGGTTTGGGAGTGTGATTGGGTCCGTGCTAAACAGACTGACACAGCAGTGATGGACTTCATGGCTACTTACAATCACCCTGAAAGATTGAAACCACGTGCAGCGCTATTCGGGGGTCGAACTAATGCGTTAAAACTGTACCACAAAGTCACGGAGGGCGAGCGTATTAGGTATGTAGATTTTACCTCACTCTATCCCTACTGTCAGGCTCGAAAATGTTATCCAATTGGCCATCCTGAAATAATATACAAGGATTTTCAAAACCTTGAAGATTATTATGGCTTCGTCAAGGCTACGGTCCTCCCGCCGCGGAAGCTGCTTCATCCTGTATTGCCTTATAGGACAGGAGGGAAGTTAATGTTTCCACTTTGTAGGTCGTGTGCTGAACAACAAAACCAGACACATCCATGTGTACACACAGCTGAGGAAAGGGCTATTCACGGATGTTGGGTTAGCATCGAGCTGTTAAAAGCAATTGAGAAGGGTTATGAAGTGACAAAAATCGATGAGGTTTGGCATTTTCCCCAACGATCTGAAACATTGTTTTGTGATTATGTTAAAACATTTTTACAGTTCAAACAGGAAAGTTCAGGTTTTCCAAAAGATGTCGTGACTGACGCAGACAAAGAATCTTATGTTAAAGATTACTTTGAGAAAGAAGGGATTAAGCTGAATCTGGACAAGATCGAGTTTAATGCCGCACGCAGATCCATTATGAAGCTTATTCTGAACTCGTTATGGGGAAGGTTCTCTATGCGCGAACAACTCCCGACAACTGAAATACTTACAGACCCTGAACAGTTTGCCCGACACATTTTTGGCATTGAGTGTGACGTGAAACATTTTTCATTTGTGTCAGACACCGTTGCGATCGTTCAGTGGTCTTACGCAGATGGGAAAGGAGCTCAGACTCGTGACATTAATGTGTTTATAGGGGCTTTTACGACAGCCCACGCACGGTTGGAACTATATGATCTTATGGACAGGTTGGGAAACAGACTGATTTATTGCGATACCGATAGCGTTGTGTACATATCTAAAGATGGTGAATACGAACCCCCACTAGGCCCATACCTTGGTGACCTTACTGATGAAGTTGGGGATGAAGACCATATTGTTGAATTCTCGTCAAGTGGTCCTAAGAGTTACGGGTATCGTACTGCCAAGGGTAAGGTCTGTATGAAGGCCAAAGGTATCACACTGAATGCAGTAAACTCTGAGGCTATTAGGCTAGACTCGTTAATAGGGCTTGTTGATCAGTATGTGAGGGGGCGGGGCGACAGCAATTATATTCTTGCACACGCCGACAGTATAGTGAGGAACAAAAAGCAGTTCACATTACACAACAAGTCAGTTGTGAAAAAATTCCAAGTTGTGTACAACAAGCGTGTTTTGCTACCTGACCTAACTACATTACCATATGGCTACTGACAACGTTTATGGTCATCGAGGGGTGGTAGACACAGTTGGATTCGATTTCAGATTGGAACACCCTTTTTCATGTGTATTAAGTGGTCCTTCTAACTCAGGAAAAACATTTTTTGTAAAAATGTTGTTGGAAAATGCTAAAAGTGTAATTTCAAAAAATGTTGAAAACATTGTATACATTTATAATTGTTGGCAATCTTTATATGACGAATTGTTGAAACTGTATGATATTAAATTTATTGAAGGCATCCCCCAGACTCTGAATGATGATCGTTTGTTTCCCCCCAACAAGAATAATTTGGTGGTTTTAGACGATGTTATGGATGATGCTAGTAACAATTCTGAAATCCAACGTTTATTCACGATGTATGTGCACCACAAAAACCTGAGTGCATTGTATATTGTACAAAACTTATTTTCTCAAGGTAAATCCAGCAGGACCATCAGTTTGAACACCAATTATCTGGTGCTGTTCAAAAACCCCAGAGACAATACACAAATTAATGTATTAGCACGCCAAATGTACCCCCGAAACACAAAATTTTTTATGGAGTGTTATGAAAATGCGACCAGCATTCCTTTCGGGTACCTTTTGATTGACTTTAAAGCAAAAACACCAGAGCAGTACCGTCTCAGAACAGACATTCTGTCACAATATCCAGTTGTGTACGTTCAGAAAAGAAAACATTGACATTGATAGACGGAATTTGAAAATGTCTGCAAGACTTTTAAGAAACCTGCCTCTTTTAAAATTGTTATTAAAAGCCACACCTAAACAAAGATGCGTTATTTTAGAGGCTGCTGCAGACGAACTCATTGTGACGTTGTGTGAAGTAGCTCTTAACGTAGTCCATGGAAATATTCCACTATCACCACAACAATATCAGAAACTAAAGAGAAAAAGAAACGAGATCAAAATTGTTGCTGATAAAAAGGTTGGCGTTAGACGTAAAAGACGGTTAATCAATCAACAAGGTGGATTTCTATTACCTTTGTTAAGCGTTGCAATTCCCTTTATAACCAGTTTAATTACCTCTAAATAAGCTGGTGATGGAGTACGCTGAGAAGATGTTTTTAATCCCGCAACACCAGTTGGATAAACTGAAATCCTCTAACACCCGTGAGTCTATACAGAACGATTTGGATACGACTATAAGAAATATATTGCAAAGGTCTGACATAGATCACCATGAAAAAGCTAAGATGTACACCAGTGTTTTACAGAGGTTTTTAACACTCACTAGACTGGGGGATAGGGAATCTTCCACATTAACATTAAGTCTTCCACAGCCTGACAGCATTGTAAAAGAAGATCCACACCCGACAGACAGCGTTACAGCCCGTGATGGTTTAGATGATTTTGCAGATGAGGTTTTAAAAAATATTCCACAGAGGAGTGTGAAAAATGTCCGTTACATTTTAGATAAAATGTCTAAAACTAAAGATATTACGTCGTGGACTGAGTCGGGGGAGTTTGTGTTTAAAGGCAGAACAATCCCCGGTTCACACATGCTTGACCTAGTTAAAAGCATCACAGCTCCACATAAGATTGCTGATGAGCGGAGACCTGGTGGATGGCACGAGTTTCTGGAGGCTTTTGCTAATTTAAATCTGCCATACTCTGTGGTACCAAACCAGTATGTCAGACAAGCAATTAACTCATTCAAAACCAAATCGACCCCGACTGTAGCCGATTTACCTAAGAAGAGTAAAAAACGGAAAGTGCATCTGAGCACACCGATACATTCAAAACATCCAGAAGACATCTTATTCAAATCACCCAGTCTAGACCAGAGTCGATGGTTGAGTTTTTAATCTCCCAGTTTATGTGTAGCCTATTGTGTTCTCTCTGTTTTTTTTGTTTGTCTGTTTTGAGAACTTATGTGTTATGAATTACATGTATTGTTGAATATGTTGTGTGTATGTGTAATAAAAAAGAGTTTAAAGAAAGATCTGTTCTTGAGTATCTTTATTTAAAGATATTAAGCATGATACATGTACATTTCACCCAATTGCACACACTGAATACATTTGAAAACATTTTCATTACATGGTACATGTTTTAGTTTTTTCACAAATGTTGACACCATTTTATCATTTTTAATTAAATCATTGGTATACAATTTCAACACATAATCATAATCAAAACCCTTTGACATGTGGTAGAGAAAGAACACACAGTGTTGACCACATGTGTCTGATGAAAAATCTTGGACTTGTACAGTAGAATGTTGTACTTCACTAGAATTGAGATTTAAAAAGTCTTTGATAACAGGGTGAAAGCCTTGGTAATCTGGTTTATTACCAAAACTATCGAAAAAACAACCTACGCTATCGTCATTTATGTAGATGGCCAGCCAATGTTGGCCTGGAAGTCCTGATGGATCTGTATTGATTAAAACCATTGATGGTAATCTTCTTAAAGGGGTTTTCGGTAGATAGTCACATGGTAGTACTCCAAGAAAATAAGTATTGCACGAAATCTTATCCATGACACTCGTAAGCTGTACGGTGTTCATTTTAACACATTAATAGTAATCAACAAGGACCTGTCGGCGATTTGACACTTCAATTATGCTGTCAAATAAGGCATAAACAATTAAGTTAACAGTCTGTGGAAGTGGTTGTCTAAAGCGCGCTTCTAGTCTGATATTGCCACTTTTGATAAGTGATACATGCTGGCTGCACTCCTCGTCTGGTGTAAAATTGAACGAGTAGAGTGTATAGCCATGCAGAAAATCCTCCCTATCGATACTCAGAGCCTGGTTTTTAAGATGCTTTCCTGAAGCCAGCGCCAACTGGTAAAACTCCCGCACTGCAGAACCATTTTCATATTCAGGCTGCAGAGGCTTCGAGGGGTATTGTTGACCATCCAGATAAATAGCTAAAAATTCTAAATCGTAGTTTTTAAAGGCAAAAGGGTTTTTATTATAGGCCCCAACAAATGCATCATTATCAACCATCGCTAGAACCAGAGATTTTGGTAAATGCCCTAAGAATAAGTTCTCTTGATTACAGACCCGTGATCCGGCTGGTATTGAGAAGCTTTTCAAACACACCCTGTCGATGGGGTACTTGGCTGTGGTTGAGAGTAGGGCTTGCGCATGACCCAGTCTCACAGCTGGTGACACTGTCACTTTTTTCACAAATAGCGATGCTGTCTGGATGTTCAGTTTGTAGGCTATGTCATTGCTCCTCATCAGACAGAACTCGTCTTTACCCCTCGTCATTCTAATTTTAAGGTCCAATCCATTGAGTAAAAGTTTATCTTGAAAGAAGATGTCACTGTGAACTGGTGCAAGTAGTTCGACCACGTTACTAGCATTGGTGAAGGCTGCTCTCTTTGTCAGACCGCTATTTTCTCCGGCGGGGTCCGACACATCCATATGCCCCGCCTTGTCTTTGTAAAAGAGCCCTGCTGAGAAAAGTGTTTCAAGGGTGTCTTTACCATAATTAGTAAGACACTCTATCATACAGCGGTATGGATATGTGCTAGAACTCTGTGAAATGAGTCGATCTCCAAGCGATATGTCCACTTGTGAAAAAATTGTGGCCCCCGGATAATTAATGAGCCCTACGGGATCGCCGTCTCTAATATCCGTTCCATCTGCATATGTGATTTTGATACGCATAAACAACAATGTGTTGTTTAGATCCACGTAATCCTCACCATTCCCCGCAATAAAAAATTCCAGAGGGGATGTGTCAGATATCGCTGATAATGGTGGTATTTCTATATAAGTGTTTTTCTCAATAGCGGTTTGAGTCAGTGGTACAGTAAACAGATCCAGTTCGGTTTTTAAACACTCTTCTGACATGTTGTGTAGTAACGCCATGATCTAAAATATTGTTTTAACAGAACTCCTTGATCTTTTTGAAGCACTGCGCTTAGCTGTCTCCTTGCGCTTGCGTTTTACAACTGATGTTTTCTTGGGGGGCTGTTTTGTTTTCTTCTGCTTCTGGCCACTCCTCCGCACACCCGGCGGCCTAGGTACACTTTTGCGTGCCATCACCATTAACCCGGATCCGTCTTGAGTATCGTGATAGTTATTAAAAGATCGTGATAACGTATTACTAACAACGTCACTTAGTATGTTTTTCGCTGCTGATTTAAGATGTGGCTTGGCTATGTTAAATCCTCGTCTTAGTAGTGGTATAGCCATTCTAAAGAGACCCCTAAAAAGTCCGCCCAAACCAGCGCCATACATAACTCCTCCTCCTGCATACCCCGGAAGTCCATTTCCCGCTTGATTCTGGTAATAGGCCACATAACGCATGGGATCAACATTGTGATTGTTGAAATACACCATTTTAATGAAAATTTTTTACTGGCCTAAAGTGTAGTTTAATGCACACTTTCCCGTAAGAAAATGGGATGTGGTGATTTTGATCGTCCTTCACTTCTATAGCAATATCAGTGATGACCGATTTGTTGACAGATGCGTAGTGGGGTTTGTCGTATCGAACACTGACTGTGTTATTGTTATCACCTGTTATTTGTACACACTCCAGGAGTGGTACGAAGGCATCACCTACTGACTGGTATCTGATAATATCCGTGTATATATAAAGAGTATAGAAGCCACCGTGTATGTCTGCCTGATGCATTGCATATGTTACAACATCCTTTTCAAAATTAGTTTTTCCAGGGTTTGTTTTTTGTCGCATAGAATCTCCTATCGGGACACCTGGATTCAACCCTAAAATAATGGCTAGTTTTCCATGGAAGGTTATTGAAATGTTAGGTTTTGCTTTCAGAAATACTTTGTTTTTTACAACATCATAACCGAATGATCCATGAGGGGCTAGTAAATCATTTATCACACTAACAAGGGATGGGACCTTGTCGTAATAACCTGTTTTTATCGGTATGCGTAGTCTCGATAATTCGGTCTTCTTCACATCTACACCACGGCGTATGTTGTTAGTGTTTTTTTCGTCGTCGACAGTGGTGGGTTCGATGTTTATCTCAAAAATGGCATCTTTGCTGTTAAACGTGTACCAACTTCTAGGATATTCGATTTGAACAAGGCCCACCTCCCATTCTCCTTTTATATTTATAGGAGTAGCCATCCTTGTTCTATAATTAGAGATTGTATTATCAGGGTATACAGACCGTGAAGCATTGCATGGTAGTGTGACATAAAAACCACCCTCTGCCATGTCTGTTTTTATACAACTGCAGACAGTCTGTGTTTGTCCTTTGTTTTTATGGCACCTGTACGTCGACTAATTCTTTTTGATCGATCCATGACGCAAATTTTGCAGGCCATCCGAGCCACTGTACCAGTACTAATGTTTTGCGACCCTTCGTCTTCTTATCCAAAATCTTTTCAACTTTAAATGTCTTGTTTTTACTGACAAATATTTTTTGCAATTCTTCAGCATAAAAAACACCGTTGATAACATCCCCGTCATAATCACTTAATCTGTAAACAGGGGGGTCTCGTGGAATACGCGCTGATACAGTAAAATACTCTTGTGTGTAGTTTTCCTCATACCCTTTTTGCAAACGGACCTCTGACTTTAGAAATTCGAACCACGTCACCGATCTTGTATTTAAATATGGGGTTAACATTGTAAGGTTTGGTATCTCCATACAAGTTATGTAGCACCACAGATTCGTTTTCTTTTCCCACATCAATCGGTCTCATCTTGATGCTTCTGTGATAGCTCACATTGTATCCTTGTGTAATGTCTTGAAGTATGTCGATGTAACGTTTGGAGTTTATAGCTGTTAAATATCTCCACATTCTTCCTTTTAAGGTTCTATTAAACCGCTCAATAACACAAGCCTTTAATTCTGTGTCTGTTGCAAAATGGTTAATATTGTACTTTTTTGTCACGTTTTGAAAGTGTTTGTTAAAAAACTCCTTTCCTTTATCTGTCTGTAATTTCTGTGGCACACGGCCCTCTTTCAGTATGGATTCAAAAGCTTTAGAGACCTCTACACCACTCTTGTTTTTTAATGCCCGCGTCCATGCGTGCTTACTAAACAAATCGATGCATGTCAACAGAAAGTGATTGTTGTCATTTACCTTGGCATATGCAGACATATCTACTAGATCGGCTTGGAACTGCATATCAACACCATAGACAAAAACCCGATTCCTTTTATATTTTAGTGGTGCACTTCTGTGTAGTGTATACGCATCCTCACCAGCGAGCCAGTCTGAAACTTCTTTATCGGTTAAACAAACCCCCGTCTCTTTTAAAACACCTTCTTTTAAACGTTTTTTACCCCCTAAAGAACCAGGGTTAGAAGGTGTGTAATAAATCTTTTTCATTTCTTCTGACATATTGACACTTCACGCTCCACAAAATAATAACATGGATGGTTAAAGTGGTACGGGTTTTATTTCTTAAACATTAAAAGGATACAAAAGGTATCACACAGCATCAATGTAGTGTAGAAATTTTATACACATCACAATATTTTTCTCAAGAATGTAATCAACCAGTGTTTCAACAATTTCACATACATCAGTCTGATTGTTTCTTGTCAACATGTCCACACATAGATCCGATACATATGTACACAAACATAATATATCAGCTATTCTAATAAAGCTACCACATTCAGTCATCAGGTCTAAAACTTTTTTGATGGTTACACAAGCTGGATCACCAGCATTAACACATAATCGCATCATATCTGACCATTCATTTGACACATTTCTTACAAAAGACATTTGTTTCTTAAGGTTTGTAAAACGTTTGGCATCAACACCACATCTGTTTACAGTAACCGATACATTGGCACATTCATTAATGTTGTTATACAACAAGGTGGTCATCTCACATCTAATACGTTGTTTAAGTAGACACTTAGCCAGTCCAGTTGCAAAACAAGTGTTCCCCATGCTGTTGTCACAAACAGTCAACTTGGACAATACCTTTCCAGCTGTCCACAGCGTCATAGACAATTTGTTCACTGCTGCCGTCCACAACTTTCTCTCTGACTTCACGAAGCTTCTCCACAATGAAAACCTCGTCACACAGTTCGTGTAAAATAGCATCCACTGACCCCTGAATCCTCTGGGGGTGAACCCTTAAACCACAACGACTCAATGCTTGAGCAACGATGTGCTTAAGGTCTGGTCTCACCAGATTACGTGTCAGCTCCTCAAAGTAGGCGTCAAAGAAATAGGGGTCCGGTTCAAACAAACAGGAATGTCTAATCTGACTGGGGTGATCCACTTCACAACCCAGACAGATTTCTTTCAGTTTTTTGTTGATGACGTGTTCCAGAAGGACCACAACAGTTGCTTTTATGATTTTGAACCCGTCAGAACGGATACAACTGTCTGTGTCATCAATTCCTGCTAAGGCCGCAGCTCCAGCTATTGCACCGGTGTTGCCGTATGGAGTTGTAAGGAAGGTCAGGTTGTGATATCCTAGATCCATACAAAATGTATCCAACCAACTGTTGTCACAGGTTTGTGGGTGGGGTTCCAGCAGTGTGGCATTGTCATCAGGCATCGCTGGGGCAGTCTCAGGGGTGTTGCTGTAGCAGTAGACAGGTGTAGATCCGTGAGACATGGTGAATGAATGTTGCGATTGTACCGATCCGTACGCGTTTTTAATGACTGTAATATGTGGGTGGGCTTAAGAGGCGGTCTTCGGGGTTGGTAACGCCCTTCTCAGGGTGAAACAATTGCATCTTTACAGAACTGTAACGATCATACATGTCACACCATCTAAACATCTTGTTTATGCTTGTAAATATATTGTCAACCATACGAACATCTCTCCACTGAAATAGAAATTTCATGTCGTAGCACGTGTGATGCTCAGATTCTCGAATAGGCCATGCATGTACGTTGAGCTTTGTCTTGTCGTTACAGCAAAAAATATAAACACAGTCGTCTGGTAGCTTTTTACTGTGGTCCCCGACCACCCGAAATCTTGTGTTAGGAGTTGATCCATCCCACTCGACGACGTATAATGGATCATCACCACAGTCGTTCAAATCTCTCCAAACGTAGTTGAAAAACAGAAACCAGTCTTTGTCTTGAAAAATCAGACATGGAGTATGCCATGTGAATTCGTCTCCAACATCAGCAGTGTAGAGTTTCACAATATGCAGCACCTTGTCAAACGCATATCTCAGCACTCGTTTACCAGACAATGGGAAATCACATTTCACGTTAGCTATGTCTTCATGAAGAAACTTTGTCAAGCTAACATTTTGCTTTTTCCTTGGTGCAAAAGTTAGTTCCTCTCTCATTTCAACAGGTCCTCTTGTTGGCGAAATACACATAACCTTTCTAGGGGTTTTAGGAGTTCCCGGAGCAGCCATTGTAACAGGAAAAGATGCCGAATGTCTTCTGTGTCTAACACTGCAACCCCTAACCTTATTTAATCCATGGTGTAGGTAGTGACGTAGGTGTGAAAAGGCAGACCAGGGAAGACCATATCATAAAAACTTCATTGGCATATGGTGAGGTGTGAGTATTCACACATCAACCAGGAAGCAAATCTCACAAAGCTCGACACCGTAAATCAGAGACCCTGTTTTTGACACACGGATTCCCTGTCAATCATGAGTGACAAGGGGTCATAAATCAATCAAATATTAACCCAAAAGTGACACATGGTATATGTTAATACTACTGATGTCAGGGGAGTTTTTTAGAGAAGGCTGATGAGATGCTAATCAAATATGTTATTGCCCTGTAATCACCCATTTACAGTCTATGACTAATGTCTGGTGAGGAGAACTGGCTCATTCATGCTTTATTGTAGTCAATCGACGAACCTTTGACACCTCTTTATTCTGCCATTATGGCTTGGCCATCTACACTTCTTTCATCCCACTTTACATGAATAATCCACCTATTATCTTAAGTCTTTCTAAAAAACAAAACAAAACAAAAAAAAACTATTCTTGGGACCTTATGTGAATTCTTTTAACAAATTAATAATAAGAAATAAGAGCCTTATCGGGGCTGTCGAACTGTCTAGTGCATGCACGTAAACACAGATAAACCGGAGAAGACATTACTGACTACATATGAGTAATGACATTCTATTCAAAATAATGAATGTTACAGATGAATTATTTTGCATTCCTGACATAAATTAAGAAATGAATGTTTTAACATAAACAGTGGTCAAATATCAAAGCTAGTGTCTTAAATCTTTCTGTCAGTTTGTCCAGATCAAGTAAGAGTGTGAAGTTTTAATGGGTAGTGAATGTTGAACAACAATAATCTGTGGCCATCTGCGATCTTTGATGCGTAAGGGGGGCCCGTGGTGTGTGAAGGAGGGCTGGGATGATCGCGGAGCTAACATATTCAGCTCGACGGCTCTGGCCAAGCTGTAATGTAAAAGAAACGAGGGGAGGAGCTGCTCAATATGTCCCGTCCTGTCTCCCTGTTTCAGTGGAAATTACGTCAACACACTGAAAAATGCTGCGCGTTTCAAGGCACTTCAGTGGGTCTTTAAGTGCTCTTAAGCGGCCTTATTAAGTATTAATATTATTTCATCTGTAAGTACAGTTTTTTTTAAAAATAGATTATTTTTAACATTTGAATTACACTACACAATACAATTAAGTGCACTTATTTCACAAGAGATTGTATGTTAATATGACAGTGAGAAACCTTTTTTAATTTGATGATAAATCATTAGTTTTTTACTGAAATAAAGGATGTTCTTTTGTTCAGTGTGCAAAGAAAATGTCAAAATCAAGAAAGGTGAGGATGTTCAAGAAATCAAGCACTTTCCACTTCTATTCCAGACTCTTACATTGTTTGCAATGAGCTAAATCTAGGTGATTAACGTCACTCATTTGAAGGGCTGTTTTACGGGATCAGTGCCGAGTTCACACTGAACGATTTTCATTCGCCGACAGGTTTTGGAAGATCGCCAACAAATGCCCGAAATCATAGGCAATCGGTGCTCGTTCACGCGAGTGACAATCACGCAGTGTGAATTATCAACGACACGATCTGAGAGAATCATCGATGAGTCGCCAACGCCCATGAGATATTTGGCATGTTAAATATCTGGACCTGTCTGCGATTCAAAATCCTGCTGTGGTAATGTGTTCTGACTGAAAACTACAAGACAGCGGGATGTTTGGGGAAGAGTTATAGACCAGAATATCAGTATTTTAACAGAAACAAAGCACAAACATTTGCTTGACCAGCAGCAACAGTAGCACATTGTAAAATTATTTACCCCCAACTCTCTTTGCACAATTAACACACAATTCTTGCTCCCCTCGTCTCCCCAAGCATAATCTGTTGTTTTTTTCTCTCCTTTTTGCTGCAAATCAGCGTACAGACAATTTGGATTGCAAATCTTCTTGCAAGCTATATTTTTTAATGACTATTTAATGATCTTGCATTATTTCCTTATCACTTCTCGCGTGGGTTTGGTTGTGAAACGCAGTTTGCAGACCAGACGGTTGTCAGCGATTCTTTCTTTTGTCAAGTCATGCAGTGTGAAACCCCCTGTCATTGGTGCATCGTGCAGTGTGCACACAGCAGCAACTGGACGTTACCCCAGATAGTCGTGCAGTGTGAAAAGAACAGTGACCCGACTACTCTGAAAATTGTGCAGTGTGAACTCGGCATTACAGGCATTCAGAACTCATTTGGTCGCAGGTAACTAAAGGGATCATCTGTTAGTAGGCTTGAAGTTGCAACTTCCTAAAATGACCACTAGAAGACACAATTTCACTAAAATGCTTCAGCAGAAAGCAGAAGACTATTGGTCAAGAGGCAATACTGGTTGAAACTTCAGATCCTATAGCAATCAATAATAGAATTGTTTGTCCAATCATTGCATTTGGATTCAGACGTTTCCAGGTCAATGCCTAAATGAATCTGCATCAGTCAGGTGGTACAACTAGAGCACTGCAAGTTATTTACATTCGTTATCACTGTAATGTTACGCATTTTAGACACGAGGCAACTTGGTGCAGTCTTTTGTCTCGTGACACTTTACAGACTCTGCTGTGCTCAAGCGTTTTGAAGGAGGCGTCACTGGAAGTTCGTTTGAAGGCTCCAGAGGTTCGGTAGAAGGCTCCGGCTCAGGTAGTTCGGCTGCAGGCTTCCCTGGAGGCTTCCCTGGAGGCTTTGGAGGTTCGGCTGCTGGCTTCCCTGGAGGCTTCCCTGGAGGCTTTGGAGGTTCGGCTGCTGGCTTCCCTGGAGGCCTTGGAGGTTCGGCTGCTGGCTTCCCTGGAGGCCTTGGAGGTTCGGCTGCTGGCTTCCCTGGAGGCCTTGGAGGTTCGGCTGCTGGCTTCCCTGGAGGCCTTGGAGGTTCGGCTGCTGGCTTCGGCTGCAGGCGTCACTGGCAGTTCACCTGAAGGCTCCAGAGGTTCGGTAGAAGGCTCCGGCTCAGGTAGTTCGGCTGCAGGCTTCCCTGGAGGCTTCCCTGGAGGCTTTGGAGGTTCGGCTGCTGGCTTCCCTGGAGGCTTCCCTGGAGGCTTTGGAGGTTCGGCTGCTGGCTTCCCTGGAGGCTTTGGAGGTTCGGCTGCTGGCTTCCCTGGAGGCTTCCCTGGAGGCTTTGGAGGTTCGGCTGCTGGCTTCCCTGGAGGCCTTGGAGGTTCGGCTGCTGGCTTCGGGGGTTCGGCTGCAGGCGTCACTGGCAGTTCGTCTGAAGGCTCCAGAGGTTCGGTAGAAGGCTCCGGCAGTTCTGTAGAAGGCTCCGGGTCAGGTAGTTCGGCTGCAGGCTTCCCTGGAGGCTTTGGAGGTTCGGCTGCTGGCTTCCCTGGAGGCTTCCCTGGAGGTTCGGCTGCAGGCTTTACTGGAGGCTTTGGAGGTTCGGCTGCAGGCTTCCTTGGAGGCTTTGGAGGTTCGGCTGCAGGCTTCCCTGGATGGATACAGATAGTCAACTTTAGTCAGTCCGTTTAGAGGCATTCAGTCTCAGATACAGCACAAGACCCAAATACCAAGTTTTACTCCTCTTTAATTATTAATCATGGTCGTATGAATTGTATGAATTAATTTTGTGAAGCCATCCTGTGCTTTAAGCTGTGCTATTGGCTGAATACTTTTTACATTGAGAACGATTAATTATAAAACGGACAAACGGAAATGAGGAAGCTGACCCAAACACTTATAACAAATACCTGCAAATGGATCCATACACTGATGTCCACATCCATTGCAGCAGCATTTCTCATTGTTCGGACAGTCACTGTCATAGGAACACAACTCCGCACACAGTCCCGCTCCAAAATTTGTGCTTGGACACTCCCCTGCCTTTGCTGTTATAGAGACACATGACAGAGAAACCACATCACTGAATACTGAATGTCTCATACACTGTATGAAAAATAAATAAAAACACTAAAAATGAGAGATGATCGTACCGGAATTTTCAGTCCATCTACTTCATAGTTTCACATTTAGTTCAAAGTGTTACTTGCGGTTTCTTTGCAATTATTTGTGAAACTTCCTAGCAATTCCTGAGTGAAAACATTTTCTCAGGGTTTTCTCTGGAAGACGTATAGCATGCATCAATAATTATAACTCACTGAAAACAGGCGGCACACATGCAGTCCCACAGGGAAATTTACAGCATTTGTGTCCTCCAGAGCAGTCTCTATCAGAAGTGCATCCTCGTCGGGAGGGCACGACCGTCAGCGTCGCCGGACACTGACCAGACACTACAGAAGAGGATTCAAGAGGATCATTAGGGGAGACCAGGAAGTGCTGTAACAGTTTGCTTCAGCATTTGCAAGTCAGGGGTTTTACAATGAGTCTCAAACTTGATAATAATCACACATTTATCTGCTTCAATTCAAGTAGCTTAGAAATCTATCATTTTTCACTAAACTGCATCAATCGGTTTCAAAGACTGAGAGTGCAGTTACAACCTACCCCACTGTAGTAGAGCGAGTAATAGTGCAATGCTGATAGAAAGCATGGACATCAGATAATATGTTGTCTACAACTATGCAGACGACACACAGCTCTACTTAGCCCTATCGCCTAATGACTACAGCCCCATTGATTCCCTGTGCCAATGCATTGATGAAGTCAACAGTTGGATGTGTCAAAACTTTCTTCAGTTAAACAAAGAAAAAAACTGAAGTCATTGCGTTTGGAAACAAAGATGAAGTTCTCAAGGTGAATGCATACCTTCACTCTAGGGGTCATACAACTAAACATCAAGTCAGGAATCTTGGTGTGACACTAGAGTCAGACCTTAGTTTCAGTAGTCATGTCAAAGCAATAACTAAATAAGCATACTATCATCTGGAAAATATTGCAAGAATAAGATGCTTTGTTTCCAGACAAGACTTAGAGAAACTTGTGCATGCTTTCATCACCAGCAGGGTGGATTATTGTAATGGACTCCTCACTGGCCTTCCCAAAAAGACCATAAGACAGTGTCAGCTCATACAGAACGCTGCCGCCAGGATTCTGAGCAGAACCAGAAAATATGAACATATCACACCAGTCCTCATGTCTTTACACTGGCTCCCAGTTAAATTTAGGATTGATTTTAAAGTATTATTACTGGTATATAAATAATTCAATGGCCTAGGACCTCAATATATTGCAGATATGCTCACTGAATATAAACCCAGCAGATCACTCAGATCATTAGGATCATATCAGCTAGAAATACCAAGGGTTCACTCTAAGCATGGCGAGTCTGCTTTTAGCTATTATGCTGGAACCAGCTTCCAGAGGAGATCAGACATGCTCCTACAGTAGTCACTTTCAAATCCAGACTCAAAACACTTCTGTTTAGCTATGCATTTACTGATTGAGCACTGTGCCGCTGTTCGTCCGACTGTTTGTACTGTACTGTATTTTATTTTATTTTTCTAAACCGTTTTAATTATTCTTATTTCTTTTTATTATTTTAATTTCTTCTATATAAAGCACTTTGAATTGCCATTGTGTATGAAATGTGCTATATAAATAAACTTGCCTTGCCTACAAATTTACTGGTGTACATCTTCAAAAATGACGCCATCCCCATGACCACCCTCATTTCCTTTTAAGCATTTTAATAAGCTACTCAACAGAAAACAAAACAAATATAGATAAAATGCAGAGTTACCGGGTATAATTAGCTCTCCACGTTATATTGTAGGCTTATGCATTTCTTAAAACAAATAAAAACAAAAAACTTTTGCCTAAAGTTTAAACTCAGGATTGATACAGTCCAGTAGCAATTTTGTAGCCATATTATAACACTAATGTTCTTGTCTTACAATAAACAAAAATGCCTATTAGTGATTATATGGGTTTTACTTGTACAATAAAAAAATGCATAAACTTATGACAGTTTGCATATTTATACTTTGCTTATTAATAAAAGTAAACCAACATACAAAGATGAACTTCCACTTGACGTCTGTACTGTATTTTTGTAAGCAGATGTGTTTGAAATCAAATTTTGTAAGGCACTTTATTTATGCACTTCTTCAGGCTGCGTAATGAAGCTAAAAGAACTTCTCACCTAGGACTCCAGCGTCTGTTGTGCTCAAACAAGCAGACAGACACAATAAAACAGCACTAAATGAGCAGTACACTTGTGCTGTCATCCTCTCGACCTGCAATCTCAAAATCAACTCTGCTGGAAGATGCACTGAATTAGTGAGTCAGGAGGAGCAGACAGCAAGGACCACAAAACTACAAAGAAAAACCCAACCCTAATGAAAATCACTTGCCTGTAGCTTACTTAATCACTTGCTATCCTCTTAATATAGCCTAATCTTGAAGACCTTGATTAGCTTGTTTAGGTGAGTTCGATTAGGGTTGGATGTCGTAATAATTACCGTAATTATGAGATGATTGATTGTTTTTATGGCAACACTATCAACGGCAAATGAATCTGCAGTGGCCAGGTAGTCCAGCGATCACGTGGTACAAGTCGGAGTTCTACCACAAGTTACAAGTTGTAATTATGACTAAACTCCTACACCTAAACTCTCCAGGAAATGGATCTCTACTGGAGACTGGCTTAAATCTGCATTGAACTCAAAGAGACACAGGGGCATGTCTAAAATTTGAATTTTGCTGATTGATTTGCGACGTGAATCCATGCAAGTAATTATGAATGAAAACAATGTTTCCAGCCACTGTAGTGAATATAGGGGAATACACAGCCATGGTTATATCATAGCCACTTTAATATTGGATGGTTTCATATGGATTGCATAATCAGATAATATTTGTTCACTCAAGCTTTCTATAGACATATTTCTTATCGAATTCATTTCTGTGACGGAGACCGAGACGGCAGAAAGCGCACCCTGTTTGTTTTCCTTATTTTACAAAAGCACAACATTTAATTGTTATTGTGAGATGCCCGAAATATGAACATGCCCGAAATAAAATCAGATTTTAGAAGAATTTGTAGCGCCACTCAGACAGGTGTGCCAAAACTCTTATTTATAAACTAATGACGTCTTCACCTACACAAAAACCTGCTCACTTCAGGCTTGAAAAGAGATGTGGGTTGCCCAGTTTTCCGTGTTAGAGAAAAAAGCAGCTCGTACAAAGCTCCTGGATGTCACAATTCCTGTCACAAACAGACAAAGTGACAAGGACCCACGTAGTCGGCAGGGTTCAAACCTGCACGGGGAGACCCCAATGGATTTGAAGTCCATCACCTTAACCTCTCGGCCACGACTACTCCTGCCAGTGAGTCCAATGCTTATTGTGAAAACACACACACACACACACACACACACACACACACACACACACACACACACACACACACACACACACACACACACACACACACACACACACACACACACACACACACACACACACACACACACACACACACACACACACACACACACACACACACACACACACACACACAAAAAACACAAAAAACACACACACACACAAAAAAAACACACACACACACACAAAAAAAACATGAACATTGTCCTGAGACTGGGCTTCATACATTATTTACAATCAGAAACATAAACAATTAAAGGCATAGGCTTATGTTCTATTTCAGAAAGTCAATAACTGGACCCCATCTTCTTTCAAAAACTGGGGTTTTTAATTGCAGTTGTGCTGTCAACCGTTCCATTAAATAAACTTGTCTTATCTTTTGTGTCCATTGCGTAACGGTAGGTGGCTCAGGTTTTAACCAACAGATTGTTATCATTTTCCTTGCCGTCATTAAGAGGAGATGGAGAAGAAATGCTTGGTCTTGAGAAAGATTGTCTGGAAAGATATCCAGTAAAAATGTTTGGGAGTAAAAAGAGATGACTCCTCACTTTTAGTAGATTTTCCAAAATGCCCTTAATGTCCTTCCAAAAGCTATGTCTGGTGGGATAGTCCCAAAAGATGTGAGTTTGATCACCGACCAATCCACAGTTCCTCCAACATTTGTCACTCATACTACTCTTGGTGAGGAAAGATTTTAACGGAGTCCTGAAAAATCTAATTTTCGTCTTCCAATCAAACTCCCTCCAGACCTGACTGCCCATACCCTTATTACAGCCAGAGCAAATGTTAACCCAAACATCGTCATCCAGGGTAACATTCAGCTCCATTTCCCATTGTTGTTTTATATGTTGTGTATTATCTGACATGTCAATCAACAATTTTTTGTACATCAAGGACATTTGTTTTTTCATTACACCACCATTTTCAATCAAATTAATAAAATGCTTCTCTATATTTGTAGGCTCTCTTCTGATCAGTTCCCAATCATTATGTTTTGTTACATAGCTCCTTATTTGAAAATACTTATATAAATCACTTGAGGGTAACTTGAATTTCGCTCTTAATTGGGCAAAGGTTTTAATTACATTTCCATCAAACAATTGATTCACTGTGAGGAGACCCCTCTCAGCCCATCCCCGAAAGCCTCTGCTGTCTGATAAAGATGGAAGGAACTCAATATTTCTATTAATAGTCATAGCTCGAGATAAAGCAGTCTTTCCCTTCAACTGCTTTTGGACCTTATTCCAAATCTTTAATGTATGTTTGACCCATAAATTTGCAATTTTTATTTTTTTCTGAGACTGTAGGTTGAGAAATGGGAGTTGAAAGACTCCTGGCACCGAATATTCTTCCATAGAGACCCACTGTGACTCCGGATCACGAATGATCCATGCCACCACAGCTTTTATTTGGGCAGCCCAATAGTACAATTTGAAGTTTGGTAGATTTAAGCCCCCATTTTCCTTAGGCGACATTACAATTTTAATGCGCACTCTTGGTCTTTTGTTCTGCCATATAAATTTTGACATTAATTTATCTAGAAATTTGAAAGTAGATTGTGGTATAACAGCAGGGAGGTTTTGGAACAGAAATAATAATCTTGGCAGAATATTCATTCTTATACATTCAATTCTACCCAAAAGAGAAAGCGGTAGTACATCCCATCTGTTTAAATCAGTTCTGATTTCCTTTAACAATTTATCATAGTTAGATGAAAACAACTGCGTAGTCTTAGGGGTAAGAATTACTCCAACATATCTAAACCCCTGCTTGGAGTGTCTGAATGAGACAAGATTATCCAACTGAAATGGCCAAGTCCCAACAGTCATTAAGGCTTCGGATTTGTTTGTATTAATTTTATAACCTGATATCATACTATACTCCTTAAGACTGTGGAGCAAGGCTGGAACAGAAGTGATAGGGTTTTCCAGAAATAATAAAATATCGTCAGCGAAAAGTGACAATTTATGCTGAACATTTGATTCATCTCTTATTCCCTGTATGAGAGGATTGGATCTAATCAGTTCGGCTAACGGCTCTATACTCAAAGCAAATAGTGAGGCTGAAAGAACTTCACCCTGCCTAGTGCCGCGTCCCAGTGGGAAAAATTTTGAGCAGTGCCCATTGACCCTTACTCGTGACTTTGGGTTTTTATAAAAAGTTTGGACCCATTTTATAAACGTCTCATTAAAGCCCATGTGCCTCAATGTCTGTTGTAGGAAGCCCCAGTCCACCCGATCAAACGCTTTCTCAGCATCCAAGCTGAGAAGCATTGATGGGGTGTTCCTTTTCTGTGCCACTATTTGGAGGTTTAAAGCTCTTCGAACATTATCAGTCCCCTGTCTATGGGCGATAAAGCCAGTCTGATCGGGTTTCACAAGTTTTCTCATATATTTACACATGCTATTTTCATTTCTGGATTTGAGCATCAGAGAGCACCGGGGCCAACCATCAATGTGGATGTGAGCATGCAGAAGAGGATCAACCCGGCGAAAATATTGTGTTGACAAAAAGGAGTTCAACGACGTCTTCACCTACACGAAAAGACTGCCATGATCCGGATTTGGACTGGGCATGCTGCGGGCACAACACAGAGTACTAAATGCTATACAAAGAAAGCAATCTTTCCACTGGCCCCGGGCCTGCACATACAGAGTCAACGGCAAGCTTCAGCTCAGTTCTCTTAAAGTCCCCCACCACCGCTTGCTTAGACAGTAGGGACTTTAAGCAACAGCCTCTGGTGGAACGGCAACGGCATTCTGTCGTTCTATTGTGCACGTGAGACATTAACTGCTAACTCGCGACATTCTACTGTAACTGTCTACTACGGGAGAACAGCTGATTTGCCGTAGTCGTTACTACGTGACAGATTAAGAAAGTTAATGTTATACTTTAGGTTATGTGGCATTATAATTGTTTCTGTATATCATTAAATGCCAAAAGCAACCCTTCTCTTGCTTTTTAAAATCACTTCCTTTTTTTGTATTTTGTCTGATGATTAAATTACCCCTACGCCGTCCTCTTTACTGTCGCTTATTGATTTTTGCGCTCTTTTGCTACGGCAGTTAACGCTTACTTCCGGCTGCCGTTGCCGTTCCATCAGCAGCTGTTGCTTAAAGTCCCTAGTAACCAAGCATTACAGCAAGCAAAACAACACCAAATGCTGGGAAATAACCCTGCCACATCTTATCTTGAAGAGGAAGACCACCTCCCTCAAAGGCTGGGAAGAGCACAGCAAGAGTTTAGGGGAGGTCTGCAACAAACCTTTGCTCGAACAGGAACCCTGGACCCTCAGATTAAAAGTCTGATGCTCTACCATTTGAGCTAGCCAGGCTTTTGCCAGGGAACAGCCACCCTAGGGATATAACAGCACTTTCTCCTTAAAGTGTTCATGCTTTGTCAGCTTAAAGTTTGTGGCATTAAAGGATGAAGACCACAATTTATAAAGGGACGAGAGAGATAGGCTGCTCCTTCCAAAGCTAGGAACACTGATATTGAAAGAGTGGAGTTTTTTTTTTCATGGTATGTTGCTAACTCTAAGGTGGTTTAGACAAACGAGCAATTGGGACATAATGAGTAGGTTTCTGTTTGACTTTTCTAAAAGAGAACGAATGCAACATTTCAAAACACTAATATCCATGTTTTTTTCATAAATTATAATGCGGCGACTCTTGAGCTGCACATCGTGAAGGCCGTGAAGTTGTCGGGGGATGCCAAAGCCATTGCTCCGACAGCCTGAATAGAATGGCCAAAATCACAGATGATCTGGGACTTTTGAAACGATGCCCACTTCAGGCTTGAAAAGAGCCCAATTTCCGTGTTAGAAAAAAAAGCATCTTGTACAAAGATCCTGAACGTCACAACTCCTGTCACAATCAGACAAAGTGATAAAGGGGCCACGTAGTCAGCAGGGTTCGAACCTGCGCGGGGAGACCCCAAAGGATTTCAAGTTCATCGCCTTAACCTCTCAGTCACGACTACTCTTGAAAGTGAGTCAGTGATAGTGGTAGTGAGTCACATGCTATTTTCTTTTCTGGAAGTGAGCAGCAGAGGACACCGGGGCCAACCATCAATGTGGATGTGAGCAGCAGAGGATGCACTCAGCTAACATATTGTGTTGGCAAAAAGGAGTTCAACGACACCTTCACCTACACAAAAGCCACGTAATATGTTTCCGATGCAGAAAAGTTAGTTCATGCATTCATGACCTCGAGACTAGATTACTGTAATGCTTTATTAGCTGGTTGTCCTGCATCCTCAATAAACAAGCTACAGTTAGTCCAAAATGCAGCCGCTAGAGTTCTTACTAGATCAAGAAAATATGATCATATAACACCGATTTTATCATCACTGCATTGGTTACCTATAAAGTTCCGTATCAATTACAAGGTATTGCTACTGACTTATAAAGCCCTAAACGGCTTAGCTCCAGTCTATTTAACGGATCTTCTATCGCCCTATAATCCATCGCGCTCTTTAAGATCACTAAATTCGAGGCTTTTGGTCATACCTAGGATATCCAGATCCACCAAAGGAGGGAGAGCATTTTCACATTTAGCTCCGAAACTCTGGAATAGCCTTCCTGATACTGTTCGTTGCTCAGACTCGCTCTCCCAGTTTAAAACTAGATTAAAGACGCATCTCTTCAGCCAGGCATTCATATAACATTTTAAATCTTACTGTTCAAACTACAATCTGGCCTCTAGTTCATAAATGCCAGAGGAGAACTGGCCCCCGACTGAGCCTGGGTTCTCCCAAGGTTTTTTTTCTCCATTGGGTCACCTGATGGAGTTTTAGGACACCATTAGGTCACTTGATGGAGTTTTCGGTTCCTTGCCACTGTTGCCTTTGGCTTGCTCAGTTGGGGATATTTTGGGGATATTAATTTAATTTTATCAATTAATAAATTTACACTAGAAACAACCTTGTTGTGTTATTTTGGTTTAATGCTGTGAAGCTGCTTTGATGCAATCTGTATTGTGAAAAGCGCTATATAAATACACTTGACTTGACTTGACTTGACAAAAACCTGCTCACTTCAGGCTTGAAAAGAGATGTGGGTTGCCCAGTTTTCCGTGTTAGAGAAAAAAATGCAGCTTGTACAAAGCTCCTGAATGTCACAATTCCTGTCGCAAACAGACAGAGAGCCACGTAGTCGGCAGGGTTCGAACCTGCGCGGGGAGACCCCAATGGATTTCAAGTCCATCGCCTTAACCTCTCGGCCACGACTACTCCCGCCAGTGTGTCAGATGCTATATTCTTTTCTGGATGTGAGCAGCAGAGAATGAACAGCCACCTCGAATGCTGGAAAGAGGACAACAAGTGATTAGGGGACGTCTGCAACAAACTGTCTGACCTTCACCCAAACAGGGACTTGAACCCTGGACCCTCAGATTAAAAGTCTAATGCTCTACCAACTGAGCTAAAGCTGGGGAACAATAGTCTGTTTGAGGAAGGGGAGAAGGAAAAAGAAGGGGAAGAAGGGGAAGAAGGGGAAGAAGGGGAAGAAGGAAAAAGAGGGAAAAGAGAAGGAAAAATGAGAAAAATTGAAGAAAAAAATTAAAGGAAAGGGAAAAGGTAAACCGACCCTTCACACTGCTGTGTGATTCTTGGTAGATTGGTATTCATATTTTATAGAAAATTGCCTTTTTATATATTTCATGGGCAAAATCACTGACGTGAACGACGTCGGTTCGAGTCCCACCTCGGACAAGGTTGAAATCACCCAATATCTTTTCTAATCTTTTCTTAATGAATGAACACATATGAATAAATTTCATGTGCTTTTATGCCTTAACACTTATTTTATAAAAAACGTATTTCTCATTGTATGGATACATGTTAAAATGTATTTATTATATGAATATGTGGTTTATTGAAATGTATTATTTATTTTATCATTTCACCATTGAATATAATAAATCTTTTTTAAATTACTCTCTTTTCTAACTGAACTATATTTATTTTTTGAGTAAATTAATAAACGGAGCATTGACATCACGCTGACATTATGGATAAATCAGAGGTCAAGATAAATCAAGTAAATTGTAAATTAATAAGCACTTATATATATAACGATTAACGATCTGAAATCTGATTCGTTCTACGGTGATTGTGAATCCAAGGTCAATGCCTTTGTGATATAATATTATGATAGCGAGTGATATTTCACTGGAATTTAAAATGTTTCATATGTTAATTTTATTAATGTTTTTCTCATTGTATGGATACATGTTTATATTTATTACCTATATGAATATGGAGTTCCTTGAAACGTACTATACATATTATATATATAGGTCTATAATAATAATAATAATAATTATTATTATAATAATGTTTTGACTTAGGCTCACAGAATGATTTATAAAAGACGACAAAATGTCTGATGATAAATTATGATTGCAGTAAACACACAAAGATAGAAATATCTCTAACCAAAAACCCTAACTGAAATATTACCATATGTTTCAACTTAAATGTATAAAAAGTTATTACTATATTCATATGTGTTGTTTGTATGTATGTATGTATGTTACATATTTGCTTCAGAAAAAAACACCCAATTCATTAATACAATCTAATTTAAACATGAAAGAAATGAGAATTGAAAGTACTGCCACAATGTAATTGTCTTCTCTGAGTGAATGTTGACAATAAATAAAGGCCTTGCTGTTTAAATATATTAACAATTTATTACAAAATATACACACAGTAAGCATGGCACAGATACAAATGAATTGAATAATTAAATATTAAATATAAAACACAAATATAAAATAAATAAATAAATAAACCAAATAAAAAAGTACTAAAGGTAGAAGATTCTGGTCAACTGGTAAAAAATATACAAAAGACAAAATCAACACTCCTTACATGGCTCACAAAACTGCAATATACAGTATGTTATTTCTGTTATGTTAATTATTTTTGAAATGCCAGACCTGTTATGTGGGATTAATATTGAACAGTTTATTTCTTATCTGCCCTCTTCCTCCGCATCTCCTCCATCCACTGGTCAAGTGTAATACCAGCATTTTGGGGACAGTATATGTACCCATAATACTGGCTGTGGCCACTTTCTTTGTTGCGGGGCTGTTGGCACTGACTGCATTTATTTTTATCAACTTTCCGATTGTAAGTCCTCCGGGCAGGTGGTGGTGAGGAAAGGGGGCCAGCAGGAGTAATCCGTTTGGATGCATAGGCTTGTGGGGTTGAAAACACATACACAAGAGGGTCACTGGCAGGGCTAGGGCCGGAGACAGTAGGCAAAGGGGCAGGGGTAGGTGGAGATGTCTGCTGAGGGAACAATTGGCTCTGAGCTGGCAACCTTGTGCAGACAGACTGCAGAGAATCTGTGCGTTGGGCCGGAGCTGCAGACTTCCTCTTGACCACTGCTTGTCCTGCTGTACTTTGAGGCAAGTGGTACTGATGTTGAGGGCCAGGCTGTGGTGGTGCAGCAGTGGGGCGTACCTGCACTGGTGGGAGAGGTACGGGAGCAACAGGAATGTAGGCAGGCAAGTTGACCCCTTGCAGCAGAATATTACATTCCTGCCTCTTCAGTCGCTTGTTGTGCCACTGAATGAGAGTTGTTTGATTAACATCAAACAACTGCAGAGTAGAGCTCTGCATGACTGCACCATTACCCAGGACCAGCTGTCTGATCTTGCTGTAGTCTCTGAGAATTAGAGTCCATCTAGTCAGTGCATATTTACCCTGTTTTTTTGGACTTTTATGGATGTCACAGAGTTTAACAAAAATGCACTCTACCAGACGACAACAGTCTGGCCACTGGGCAGGGGAACCTGTCGATCCTAGGACGCAACGTGTCATGCTCTCCACACCTGGCGTAAATTCAGGTTTCTTTTTAGAGCACCTGAAGCGTCCGGTTGCCAGGCGCGGCTGGTAGCGTGCAGAGTACGTCACACGCTGCTGGTCATATGGTAGAAGGTTCTGCCACAGAGCTATGATGGTACTGGCCTGCTGGGAGTTAAGTGTTTGTCCAATTTCATTCCTCAGTCCCACCAAGTACTCTGCCAGGCTGTCCACTCTGTCCATCCCTGGGATACTGCGCTCATCAACAGCCTGGTAAATATATGAATATATACAAATAAAATAACAACATCACAGGCAGAAAAATAACACATCTTACACACTTTTTACATGTCACAAAAGACCTACCAGCTCTTGCTGTGGTGCTGCTGGAGTCATGGCAGGTGTCCCAGAGGGACTTGTAGTTGTAGTAGTGGGAAGAGAGGCTGGGACGATGGGAAAGTACGGAGGAGCAGAGGCTAGGCTGGTGGGGACAGCTGTTGGGCCAAAGGGTGCAGTGGTATCCTCATTTGAAACCTGTTAAATGTAATAATAAAAATAAATAATAATAATCAAATAAGTATCAAAATAATACAATTACAAGCAAGACAATAACGCCACTGATACATGTCTCAAAACACTTGCCAGTTGTTGTGGGGCTGCAGGGGTGATGGGTGATGGCAGTGAAGAGGAGGGACTAGCAGCAGCAGAGCCGGTACAAGCATTCACAATCTGCAAAATGTAATACTCTTTTAAAAACACATTATTATAAAATGGATTTTAATTAGAGCATTATGCTTTTATTCATTTATGTATTCTTCAGATTTCTATTCATTGTCTTACATCTCTGTCTATTTCATGATTGCATTGTGTATTTTTTTGTGATTTGAAAATGTTTTGTAAAAGTGATATACAAATACATTTTCTAATTATTATTATACAATAATGATTATTATTATTATTATTATTATTACACATCAATAATAATAAATATCACAATACAATAAAAGTCTAAATTATCAGTACACGGTATGATAAAAACAAAATGTGACAGGCATAATTACCAGTCGTTGCTCAAGTGCAACAGATGCAGGCCCTGAAGGTCCAGCAGGTCCAGAAGTAGCCTGGAGAGAGGTGGGAGTTGGAATGACGGCTGAGCTGGTGGTGGCAGGTGATGGACCAGAGGATGGGTCCAGTAGCCCAACGGTTGGGTCCAAACCAGCATCTTCAAAGCCCTCATCTTCCAACTCTTCCTCTGTGCCTACATCTTCCAGCATCTGCTCAGTCTCCTCTGAGTCAGGTTGGACATCCTGCAAGGCCCTCCCTGTCTGGCGGTATAGGTAATCTATACCTATTAGCTCCCCTGGGACAGACAAGAAGGAAAATTTACTTTTCATAAAATTCATAAAAAGGTAATTCTATTTGATAGAAAATAGCCTCATGATGGAAAGCTTAAACTAACCAGTGTAAACCGCAGGTGGCTGAAAAGAGGGGACAAGTTTCCTTCCAAGCACCTTGACACTGTAGTTGTTAACACATTGAACAAGGTCGCCTGAGTAGCTGAGCAGTGATGGAGGCTTGACTGCCAGGGATGCAGCTTCACGGTCCTGATTCCATCTGTTAAGGCCTTCCAGGAGGTACAGCTGGAAATTCAGGCTGTTGGCACTGGTTCCTTAAGACAGTACAAATATGAGCAATATTGTTAGGTTAACTTGTTGTATTTGGTTCATTGACAGACATTAACTGTGTCAGTGTTCCCAGGATAATAACAATAATTATAATGATAACAATAACAATACTACTGCTACTACTACTACTACTAATAATAAAATGTTTAACTCCAAATATGTACTCATCTTGCTGATGAATAAAAAATGATTCCTACTGACCTGGAATGAACCTGTTCAGATGTAAGTGGAAGGATTCAAGTGATGTGGACCCTCTCGCACATCTGTAGTTTGGCAAGACAATGCCCCCCTTTGTAGTGGTGCCAGTTACAGTGTACAGAAGGACACCTGGTTCATCTTGAATGCACTTCACGTGCTTCTTCTGGGTTTGCCAGATGTGCTGCATCCTCTCGTGGTCCAAGAGAGGGACACCAAGAAGGTCTCTGCCCTTTACCCCCATGAGCTCATTGAGAAGCAGTTCAATCATTATGATAGTCTGCGGCTCCCCTCTTGTCCGCCTCCTGCAGTGCAACCCCAGTTCCTCCTTGGTTATCTGCTGGTCCACTAATTTTTCAGTGATCCCAGGAACACCTTCTCCTTTCAGCTGTTCCCTCTTAGCTTGACACAGCAAGGCAACATCTCCACTGTCCCACTCAAAAATGCAGCTTGACAGTCTGGACATGAAGATGGGGTACAGAGGATGTGCATCCTTTGTACACCCAGATGCCAGTCGCCGCATGTAGTGGTATATGTCAAGCTTTACAACCAGGTCTGGCCACCCACCAAATCTTTGTTTGAGTTTTGTCTGTCCAGTGCCCTCCCGACAACATTCACAATCCACATAGAGAAGCCGAGGAGGAGCCACACCAGCATTGCTGTACCTGCGGATGAGATCAGCAGCCATGGTGTCAAGAGCAGGACCCTCCTGAGCAGTCAGGACACTGATGAGGATTTGGCCCACCTCATTGCTCACAGATGTAAGCCACAAGGCGGTCCCCTTGGCAAAGCCTGATAGCTTCTTGGTGATCTGTGATAACACAAAAGACAATGAGTGCCTAAAGCCCAAATAAACTTTTTATTTTATATGTAAAACACTGAAATAATACTGTTTTTTACACAAAGCAATAATTAAATTTTTCACAGGTCTTTAATGCTAATGTTGTATTTTAGACTTTTGTTTGTAAGGTGTGATTCTACAGTAGTAAGAGTAAAAAATATTGACCTTTTTTGTGGAATCCATTTTTAATATATTGCCAAAGGTTGAAGTTATGCTGGCTTTGATGTGATCCAGTCTGCTTAAGATGTCTCGGCCATAAACAGCCAGCATCCACCTGTGAGAAGGAATAGCCACTGGCTTCGGAGGGTCGTGGACAGGGAGCAGGCTTGGCTGGGCAACAAAGTCTGAGCATGTGCCAAGGTAGCGACAAACACGCTTCAGCCACTCCTCGCTGTGATTTTCCCTCACCTGCCTGACCAAGCGGCTGGGGCTATTACCCAAGGTCCTCTCCCTCAGAAAACGGATCACACGCATGTCACAAGCGTATCTGTATTAAGAAACAAAGTGAAAAAATGGCAAACATTAAAACAAGCTAAATTCTAATGTGTTTGAATGACAAACATTTGTGACACAGGCTAAATAATTTCAGTATACTCACCTTCGTGTCAGGATCAGTCGGAACTCCATTCTGTGTGCCAAATCCAGCTGGTCCAAGATGGTCTTGCTACTGGAAATGTAACTCGTCTTACAACCAGTGGCACTGCACCAGAGGGTCTCCGTGATCATCAGGTAGTACCTATCGACATCCAAAACCTGGCGGGCTCTCTTGTGGGCTCCATAACCTGTGAGCTGTTTTTCACACTCAGGACAGCACAGCCTGACCTTCCAAAGGTGGTATGGCATCCACAAGAGAAGCCGGTGTGTAAAAAAATGCTCTGGAGTGGGGGCCTGATGATAAATAAGCGCTGGCTCTGGTGGATCATACCACAGCTTAAGGTCAGTGCGCAGCCGGTGGTTCCTCCACAGAGCAGATGAAATCCACTTCTGATCCTGAGGTGGTATGGTCCCTATCAGCTTTGCAGGCAGCCAGCCAGGCTCTGAACCAGGAGCAGTCTCCATGTCAGCAGTGGGGTGAGCTGACCGACCAACCACAGATGGAGCAGCAGAGTTGACAAAAAAAGGGGTGGCAGTGGCAGATCCAGAGGGTGCAGTGGCAAGAGGAGCAGAGGAGGTACCAGTGAAGGAGGCGGCAGCTGACACTTCCTTTAAAAATAAAAAAGGCAAATAATGAAGGATGATTATTTGAAGTGAAGTGTCATTGTGAAGAAAACCACTTAAATTAAGAGTTTCTCACAGCTCTAGCAGCTACCGATGGTATCGAAGATGTGGTTGTGGACACAGGAGAGGGAGGAATAGACAGAGGAGAGACAGTCTGAATGAACATCCTGGAACTGCAGGCAGGCGATGGTGTCCTCCTTGTCATGGCACTTGTGACAGTGCTGGACATGGCAGAAGAGTCGGAAGTGCAACTGATGGGCTGAGAGAATATAACCACGATTTTATTGTATGATTGTAAAATCAAATTCAAACTGTCATTCTCTTTACAATACCTTGGTTGCATGCTTCCTGCCCAAATCTAAGTTTGGCTTTAAAGCGGCACCGTGGGACCCACCGAACCGTGGCTTTATAAACTGAAAAAATGTTTTTTAAAAAGTCATCTTAAGTGGAGCCTTGTAAATTAAAATGCATATATTTGAATATGCTAAAAATTTAAATATCAGTATCAGTAAATACTCATTACTTACTGATGCCATAGTCAAAGTTGGCTTGCGGGTTGTGAGAGCAGGTGTTGCCATCTGCCCAGATGTTGCCGTGAGAGCAGGTGTTGCCGTGAGAGCAGGTGTTGCCATCTGCCCAGATGTTGCCGTTAGAGCAGGTGTTGCCGTGAGAGCAGGTGTTGCCATCTGCCCAGATGTTGCCGTTAGAGCAGGTGTTGCCGTGAGAGCAGGTGTTGCCATCTGCCCAGATGTTGCCGTTAGACCAGGTGTTGCCGTTAGAGCAGGTGTTGCCGTGAGAGCAGGTGTTGCCATCTGCCCAGATGTTGCCGTTAGAGCAGGTGTTGCCGTGAGAGCAGGTGTTGCCATCTGCCCAGATGTTGCCGTTAGAGCAGGTGTTGCCGTGAGAGCAGGTGTTGCCATCTGCCCAGATGTTGCCGTTAGACCAGGTGTTGCCGTTAGAGCAGGTGTTGCCGTGAGAGCAGGTGTTGCCATCTGCCCAGATGTTGCCGTTAGACCAGGTGTTGCCGTGAGAGCAGGTGTTGCCGTCTGACCCGCTGTAGCGACAGATGATGCAGATGAGGGACCTGGTGTCAGCTACAGGTTAAGAGAAAAGAAAATTAAATTTAATAATAGAGACAACAACACCAACATTTCATAATTTTAGGAAAAGATTGTGGATACCTTTGCTATATGAAATCCACAACTACATGTCTGTGTCCCTCCAAACAAAGGCATTTGTCCCCTAAACTGCACTGGACATTTTCCAATCTGTAATATTGTTTGGCAGTGAATCATAAGAATGTGAAGAATGTGACATAGCTTTATGTTTTATTATTGTACACATAACACTTTATCTAAATTTACCTTCAGATACAGGTCATGCCACTTTTTCTGGCGGGGTGCCGGCCTGTTTCCTGCCTCAGAAGGCCAGACCCCTACAGCAGCAAACCTTCGCAGGCGTGACATCCACTCCTCTTCGCTCATAGCCCTGTGCTTTTTGTGTTTGGATGCCATCTTCTATTACTAGAGTAAATAAAATTGTAACTATTCACTTTAAATTTGTAACTATTCAGTAAATGGTTTAACCATATCAACATGGGTAGTTTAGTTTTAACTAACTACTATAAAACTCCTGTATGTAGATAGCATTAGATGGTACCTCAGTGTATAATTTATTAATACATAGTACCTCAGTGTATAATATATTAATACATAGTACCTCAGTGTATTATATATTTCTGTAATACATATAATATATTAATACATAGTACCTCAGTGTATTATATATTAATACATAGTACCTCAGTGTATTATATATTAATACATAGTACCTCAGTGTATAATATATTAATACATAGTAGTAGCAGATATAGAAGTAATTTAATACAATCATTTTAAGATTATTATCAGTTGGTAAACACAAAATTATCAGTTGGTAAACACAAAGTCTCCTGTTATAACAGGTGCAACACCTGAATACAATACAAAACTCATTAATTCATATTAAATCATTGTCTGTGTTAAAAGTGAACACAATATCAGTTGTTGTACCAACGTTGTAACGTTACCAATGTAAACCATTCGTTTCTCTCTGTCGAAAATACGTTTCAGCTAATGCTAACGTTACTCCCTTCATTCATTCATTCATTCATTCATTCATTCTTAGCTAACGTTAAGTTAGTTAGCAGACTAAACAAAGCAACAACGTCGACGTCTTACCTAACACAATGTACAAGTTTATTTAAGAAAAAACTATTAATTAAATATTAATAGAGAAATCTTACCTCGGTGTCACCGTCAACGTCTTACCTAAAACAATGTAACGTAGTTAAAAGTTTATTAAAAAACAACAACAATAACTATGAATTAAAGCTGGTTAATTAAATAGAGAAATCTTACTTCGGTGACACCGTCAACGTCTTACCCATAGGTCGTCTTACCTAGTTTATTTTTATTTTTTTAAACTATAAAGCTGGTTAATTAGAGAAATCTTACCTCGGTGTCACCGTCAACGTCTTACCTAAACAATGTAACGTTAAGTTAAAAGTTTATTTAAAAAAAAAAATATATATATATATATTTCCAAAAATAACTCTATAAATAAAAATAGTATTTATTGATTCGCTGTGAGCGATAAGAGGTGGACTTATGCGCATGCTCCGGCAATGATGGAAAGGGCCACGGTGATTGGCTGTCTTAAAATGTAAAAGATGGAAATGCTGAGATCTGATTGGCTGTCGTAAAATGTAAAAGATGGAAATGCTGAGATCTGATGGGCTTTCATAAAATGCAAAAGATGGACATGCAGAGACCTGATTGGCTGTCGTAAAATGTAAAAGATGGAAATGCTGAGATCTGATGGGCTGCAAAAGATGGACATGCAGAGACGTGATTTGTCGAAATAGACAGACGAACGGTCCCCGCGCACCGTTATCCTGGCTCTTGCCAAGGAACAGCCACCCTGGGGATATAACAGGTATACAGGTATATTTCTCCTTAAAGTGTTCGTGCTTTGTCAGGTTAAAGTTTGTGGCATTAACCCCTTACCTGACAGACCCAAGTTTGGCAAGTGGGGCATACATGACATACCCAAAATAAAAAGTCATTCTGAATAGACACATAACCAACATATATTTAGAAAGCCAACTCTTGACAGTTTACAGTTCAGGACTCAGAATTAATCAGACTCTTATTAATATTGAGATATAAAAGCTCAAACATAAAAACAAAAACATATATTAAGAGTATATTTATTAAATGTATAAACATATTATGTCATTATTTCATCCTCACTTGTACCCGCACTCACACACATCATAAACACCTCTCTTCACACTGGTACCTTTCCCACAGCATTTAAGCAGGCTCGTGTTACCCCACTGCTTAAGAAACACACTCTAAATCCAGCACATCTGGAAAATTATAGACCGATATCTCTCCTTCCATTTGTTGCGAAAACACTTGAACGAGTTGTTTTCAACCAGATCTCTTCCTTCCTTACACAGAACAACCTCTTGGACAACAATCAGTCTGGTTTCAAAAGCGGACACTCAACTGAGACTGCCCTGCTCTCAGTAATTGAAGCTCTGAGACTGACAAGAGCAGCTGACAAAATCCTCAGTTCTCATCCTGCTGGATCTGTCTGCTGCCTTTGACACAGTTAACCACCAGATCCTCCTGTCAATCCTAAAGATGAAGGGCATCTCAGGAACCGCACTCCAACGGTTCAAGTCTTACCTCTCAGGTAGGTCCTTTAGGGTATCGTGCAGGGGTGTGGTGTCTAAGACCCAACATCTAGCTACTGGAGTGCCTCAGGGCACAGTGCTTGGACCACTTCTCTTCTCCATCTACATGACATCACTAGGATCTGTGATTCAGAAACATGGCTTTTCCTATCACTGCAACACGCTGATGACACACAACTCTACCTCTCATTCCAGCCTGACGATCCGACGGTAGCTGATCGTATCTCAGCCTGCCTGACAGACATTTCAACGAAACATTTCACCTTCAACTAAACCTTGCGAAGACAGAGCTACTCGTGGTCCCGGCCAACCCAACACTTCATCACAACTTCACCATTCAGCTAGACTCGTCATCCATAACTCCATCAAGGTCAGCCAGGAACCTTGGTGTTGTAATTGATGATCAATTGAACTTCACAGACCACATTGCTAGAACTGCCCGGTCATGTAGATTTGCCATTAGGAGGATCAGGCCCTTCCTATTAGAGCATGCTACACAACTCCTTGTCCAAGCGCTAGTTCTATCCAGACTGGACTATTGTAATGCTCTCCTGGCTGGTCTTCCAGCTTGCACGGTCAGACCTCTGCAACTGATCCAGAATGCCGCAGCTAGAGTGGCTAGAGCACATGTCACTCCTCTCCTCACAAAAATTGCACTGGTTGCCAGTTGCCGCTCGCATCAAATTCAAGTCACTGACGTTTGCCTACAGAACAACCACTGGCTCTGCTCCCTTTTACTTAAACTCATTACTTCGGACGTATGTGCCATCCAGAAACTTGCGCTCTGCAAGCGAACGACGTCTTGTGGTGCCATCTCAAAGAGGCACAAAATCTCTTTCTCTGACTTTTACCATGACTGTTCCCTGCTGGTGGAATGAACTGCCTAAGGGGCCGATCACACCTGACGCGTTTTTTGCAGTGAGAGGCGCCTATTTTCAATTGGTTTCCTATGGCAGTGAGCGTTCTGCGCGCTGTTTATACGCCTGCTGCGCCTCGCGTTTTACCGCCCGCTGCGCCTCGCGTTTTTGAAGTTGAAAAAAAAGCAACTCCGAGCGGAAAAAGCGCCCGACGTCATCGCGTTTTTTTCCACTGTCCAATCGAATGAATTGAGAGGCGGGCCTTCCGTTTAAGTGATGAAAGCTACAGTTGCTTGAACGCCAGGAGAGTGCGATGATAGAGGATAAACTTGTGGTGCTCTCGCGGGTTACCAGGAGCTTAACGACTTCACGAACCGTAACTACCACAATGTTAACAGAAAGTAAATAAAGGTAATAAAAGGCTGATTTGACGTTTACTTGACTGACAGGACAGCTGTTTCATTGGTTGCCTAGCAACATAAAAAACGCAGCGCACTGCTCGTTCTGTGTAATGTAAAGTGCTGTGCACCTCGCGTTTTCGAACCTGAAAAACGCGTCAGGTGTGATCGGCCCCTAACTCAACCAGAGCTGCTGAGTCCATAGCCACTTTCAAGAAACTGCTGAAGACGCTTCTTTTTCGACAGCACTTGATCCACTAATACTAACACTTTCTATTCTATTCTATTCTATTCTATTCTATATAAAAAAATTGTATTAACATTTACTGCGTTAGATTAAACTGAGAAGGGTCATAGCACTTGCATATTGTTGTCCTACTGTTAGTTTAACTGCTTCTATTGTTCTCATTTGTAAGTCGCTTTGGATAAAAGCATCTGCTAAATGAATAAATGTAAATTATGTGAATGTAATATAACAACTTATAACCACAACCACAGTGTAGCCACCGGTGTGATCATGCTTCATTTTAAATCTGAGGATGATATCTCTAAAACTATGAAGTGTAGATACATTTTATAACATTTTCTAAGATGATGTCAGGGGAGTTTTTTAGAGAAGGCTGATGAGATGCTAATCAAATATGTTATTGCCCTGTAATCACCCATTTACAGTCTATGACTAATGTCTGGTGAGGAGAACTGGCCCATTTGTCACGGTGTGACAAATGAGGGCGGAACTAAAGTTCGCCGCAATTGTGTCCCCTCCGGTATAATAACAAGGAAACACTACCCCCCGTGTAAGTGTATTCCTGTTGCCCTGCCAACCGGGATGAGGAAATTGACACCAGGTGTGGGAAATTAATCTAGAGCCATGACGAAGCCATGTGGGCATTGAGAAGGATATAAAAAGCCAGTGAAGAGAGACTGTTGTGTGGTTCTCCCCCGTGAGACGTCGTTCCATTTGAGTGTTGCAGAGAAGAATTGTGGTGTGCAGGGGCAAGTGTGTTGGATGGGATTCGAGGAGTGTGAAAGAGTTGTGAAAATACCCCGTTCGCCTGGAAGGGAGAGAGATAAGTAATCGTACCATTGGATCTCTTACCTACATGTTTCAACACTGAATTTAAGGTGGATTGGAGTGTTTTGATTGTGCTATCTAAACGTCACTGAGTGAATTACACTGATTAATGTGCGATCTCCTATCCTCTTCCCCCGTATTGGAACGGTGATGTGAATCCTGTCTATGTCTGTGGAGGAAAGCCCCGAGACACCCTTTTTCCCAACATTGAAGCTCGTTGCTTGTGGCACGGAGGCCTCTGGGTGAGTGCTGGCCTTATTTGCACTTATTGAAGTGGATTGCAGTGCTAAATTGACGGTTCTCCCCTTCACGTTGCATGTTTGGAGTAAAAGTGCCGTGTGTGTGGAAGATTTATTCTCTTTTGCCGTGCACTCCCCACATGCAGTGCTGGTCTACTGTCAGTAACTGGAGCTTGATAATGTCGATCGGCCCCATCTGTTGAGGACTAGAAGGAACAGCATCCGTGAGTCAAACTAACTTGCTGTTGAAGTTGATTCTGTCTGCCCTAGAGAAACTCCGCCAGCCTGCGACTTCGAGTCTGCTATAACCCCAAGTCCATCTGCATGGTGTGAAGTTATCTGTCCCCTGCAACACACGTGAGCACTGTATACTGCTGTTGAAGTTGATTCTGTCTGTCCTAGAGAAACTCCGCCCAGCCTGCGACTTCAGTCTGCTACAACCCCAAGTCCATCTGCATGGTGTGAAGTTATCTGTCCCCTGCAACACACGCGAGCACTGTATACTGCTGTTAAAGTTGATTCTGTCTGTCCTAGAGAAACTCCGCCAGCCTGCGACTTCGAGTCTGTTATAACCCCAAGTCCATTTGCATGGTGTGAAGTTATCTGTCTCCTGCAACACCCGTGAGCACTGTATACTGCTGTTAAAGTTGATTCTGTCTGTCCTAGAGAAACTCCGCCCAGCCTGCGACTTCGAGTTTGTTATAACCCCAAGTCCATTTGCATGGTGTGAAGTTATCTGCCCCCTGCAACACACGTGAGCACTGTATACTGCTGTTGAAGTTGATTCTGTCTGTCCTAGAGAAACTCCGCCCAGCCTGCGACTTCAGTCCGTTACAACCCCAAGTCCATCTGCATGGTGTGAAGTTATCTGTCCCCTGCAACACACGTGAGCACTGTATACTGCTGTTAAAGTTGATTCTGTCTGTCCTAGAGAAACTCCGCCCAGCCTGCGACTTCGAGTCTGTTACAACCCCAAGTCCATTTGCATGGTGTGAAGTTATCTGTCCCCTGCAAAACACGTGAGCACTGTATACTGCTGTTGAAGTTGATTCTGTCTGTCCTAGAGAAATTCCGCCCAGCCTGCGACTTCAGTCTGCTACAACCCCAAGTCCATCTGCATGGTGTGAAGTTATCTGTCCCCTGCAACACACGTGAGCACTATACTGCTGTTGAAGTCGATTCTGTCTGTCCTAGAGAAATTCCGCCCAGCCTGCGACTTCAGTCTGCTACAACCCCAAGTCCATCTGCATGGTGTGAAGTTATCTGTCCCCTGCAACACACGTGAGCACTGTATACTGCTGTTAAAGTGATTCTGTCTGTCCTAGAGACACTCCGCCCAGCCTGCGACTTCAGTCTGCTACAACCCCAAGTCCGTCTGCATGGTGTGAAGTTATCTGTCCCCTGCAACACATAAGCTTCGCTCAGCCTGCGACTCGAGTCTGCTGCCGCCCTATAATCCATCTGTCTGAAGAAGCTCTGTTCCGCCTGTTGACTTCAGGTCTGCTGCAGCTCCAGAGCCCACCTGTCTCATGTGAAGTGCCCATCTTCCTGCAACACACTCTGTCCACATAGTGGAAAGGGGACATCTCAAGAGAGTGAATGTGAGAACTGCGCACGCTGCTTGAAGTCGCCATTCTGTTCGTCCCTGTCCCTTGCAGGCCACTGTAAACTGCGCACCGGTGTGAGAAGAGGAAGAGCCCTGACCATCTACTCACTTGTGGAAACTCACCTGTCCATCGCATACCATTGTGAACCCTACATCGGCGCGGGAAGAGGAAAGGCCTCGACCGTCTACTCACCTGTGGAAATTCACCTGCCCGTCGTAGGTCCCTGTGAACCCTGCATCAGTGAGGGAAGAGGAACAGCCCCGACCGCATACTCACTTGTGGAAACTCACCTGTCCATCGCATACCATTGTGAACCCTACATCGGCGCGGGAAGAGGAAAGGCCTCGACCGTCTACTCACCTGTGGAAATTCACCTGCCCGTCGTAGGTCCCTGTGAACCCTGCATCAGTGAGGGAAGAGGAACAGCCCCGACCGCATACTCACTTGTGGAAACCCATCGGTCCATCACAGGCCACTGTGAATCCTGTACCGGCGTGGGAGTGGGCCCCGGAGACCACTGCATCGCCTCGATCCCTGGGAAGAAGAAAGGAAAATTTTAGTTTAGGTTATTCAAATTACTTTTAACTTTAATAAAAAGAACTGTTATCCCTTTAAATTCTGTCTCCGTCTCGTCTCTGACACGCTCCTCAGGGTGGTCCTGGTTCAGGGGTGGGCGCAGTCCGGCTTGGCCCATCCCGACCTGTGACACATTCATGCTTTATTGTAGTCAATCGACGAACCTTTGACACCTCTTTATTCTGCCATTATGGCTTGGCCATCTACACTTCTTTCATCCCACTTTACATGAATAATCCACCTATTATCTTAAGTCTTTCTAAAAAACAAAACAAAACAAAGAAAAACTCTTCTTGGGACCTTATGTGAATTCTTTTAACAAATTAATAATAAGAAATAAGAGCCTTATCGGGGCTGTCGAACTGTCTAGTGCATGCACGTAAACACAGATAAACCGGAGAAGACATTACTGACTACATATGAGTGATGACATTCTATTCAAAATAATGAATGTTACAGATGAATTATTTTGCATTCCTGACATAAATTAAGAAATGAATGTTTTAACATAAACAGTGGTCAAATATCAAAGCTAGTGTCTTAAATCTTTCTGTCAGTTTGTCCAGATCAAGTAAGAGTGTGAAGTTTTAATGGGTAGTGAATGTTGAACAACAATAATCTGTGGCCATCTGCGATCTTTGACGCGTAAGGGGGGCCCGTGGTGTGTGAAGGAGGGCTGGGATGATCGCGGAGCTAACATATTCAGCTCGACGGCTCTGGCCAAGCTGTAATGTAAAAGAAACGCTATTGCCAATTTTAAAAAGGGGAGGAGCTGCTCAATATGTCCCGTCCTGTCTCCCTGTTTCAGTGGAAATTACGTCAACACACTGAAAAATGCTGCGCGTTTCAAGGCACTTCAATGGGTCTTTAAGTGCTCTTAAGCGGCCTTATTAAGTATTAATATTATTTCATCTGTAAGTACAGTTTTTTTTTAAAATAGATTATTTTTAACATTTGAATTACACTACACAATACAATTAAGTGCACTTATTTCACAAGAGATTGTATGTTAATATGACAGTGAGAAACCTTTTTTAATTTGATGATAAATCATTCGTTTTTTACTGAAATAAAGGATGTTCTTTTGTTCAGTGTGCAAAGAAAATGTCAAAATCAAGAAAGGTGAGGATGTTCAAGAAATCAAGCACTTTCCACTTCTATTCCAGACTCTTACATTGTTTGCAATGAGCTAAATCTAGGTGATTAACGTCACTCATTTGAAGGGCTGTTTTACGGGATCAGTGCCGAGTTCACACTGAACGATTTTCATTCGCCGAAAGGTTTTGGAAGATCGCCAACAAATGCCCGAAATCATAGGCAATCGGTGCTCGTTAACGCGAGTGACAATCACGCAGTGTGAATTATCAACGACGCGATCTGAGAGAATCATCGATGAGTCGCCAACGCCCGTGAGATATTTGGCATGTTAAATATCTGGACCTGTCTGCGATTCAAAATCCTGCTGTGGTAATGTGTTCTGACTGAAAACTACAGGACAGCGGGATGTTTGGGGAAGAGTTATAGACCAGAATATCAGTATTTTAACAGAAACAAAGCACAAACATTTGCTTGACCAGCAGCAACAGTAGCACATTGTAAAATTATTTACCCCCAACTCTCTTTGCACAATTAACACACAATTCTTGCTCCCCTCGTCTCCCCAAGCATAATCTGTTGTTTTTTTCTCTCCTTTTTGCTGCAAATCAGCGTACAGACAATTTGGATTGCAAATCTTCTTGCAGGCTATATTTTTTAATAACTATTTAATGATCTTGCATTATTTCCTTATCACTTCTCGCGTGGGTTTGGTTGTGAAACGCAATTTGCAGACCAGACGGTTGTCAGCGATTCTTTCTTTTGTCAAGTCATGCAGTGTGAAACCCCCTGTCATTGGTACATCGTGCAGTGTGCACACAGCAGCAACTGGACGTTACCCCAGATAGTCGTGCAGTGTGAAAAGAACAGTGACCCGACTACTTTGAAAATTGTGCAGTGTGAACTCGGCATTACAGGCATTCAGAACTCATTTGGTCGCAGGTAACTAAAGGGATCATCTGTTAGTAGGCTTGAAGTTGCAACTTCCTAAAATGACCACTAGAAGACACAATTTCACTAAAATGCTTCAGCAGAAAGCAGAAGACTATTGGTCAAGAGGCAATACTGGTTGAAACTTCAGATCCTATAGCAATCAATAATAGAATTGTTTGTCCAATCATTGCATTTGGATTCAGACGTTTCCAGGTCAATGCCAAAATGAATCTGCATCAGTCAGGTGGTACAACTAGAGCACTGCAAGTTATTTACTGTAATGTTATGCATTTTAGACACGAGGCAACTTGGTGCAGTCTTTTGTCTCGTGACACTTTACAGACTCTGCTGTGCTCAAGCGTTTTGAAGGAGGCGTGGCTTTGGAGGGTGGGATCTCATGCATTGATTCCAATGAGCCATTATGTGAGAGAACAGCCAAATTAACACTGGAATACAAAAATCTAATTCCTAATTTTCTCACTTAAATAAAAGAGAGGGAAATGGCCTTAGAAGTGAGATTTATTTGGTGATAAACAGGGTGATAAACACACCATACATCCAATGGTTAAATCAGCACAGTTAACAGCATGCATAGCCACATTACTTATGGCCAGGACATTGGCCATAAGGGTAAGTTGGCGGTTCAGCTGCAGGCTTCACTGGAGCCTTGGGCGGTTCGGCTGCAGGCTTCCCTGGAGGCTTTGGGGGTTCGGCTGCAGGCTTCCCTGGAGGCTTCCCTGGAGGCTTTGGAGGTTCGGCTGCAGGCTTCCCTGGAGGCTTTGGAGGTTCGGCTGCAGGCTTCGGGGGTTCGGCTGCAGGCGTCACTGGAAGTTCGTTTGAAGGCTCCAGAGGTTCGGTAGAAGGCTCCGGCTCAGGTAACTCGGCTGCAGGCTTCCCTGGAGGCTTCCCTGGAGGCTTTGGAGGTTCGGCTGCTGGCTTCCCTGGAGGCTTCCCTGGAGGCTTTGGAGGTTCGGCTGCTGGCTTCCCTGGAGGCTTTGGAGGTTCGGCTGCTGGCTTCCCTGGAGGCTTCCCTGGAGGCTTTGGAGGTTCGGCTGCTGGCTTCCCTGGAGGCTTTGGAGGTTCGGCTGCTGGCTTCCCTGGAGGCTTTGGAGGTTCGGCTGCTGGCTTCCCTGGAGGCTTTGGAGGTTCGGCTGCTGGCTTCCCTGGAGGCTTTGGAGGTTCGGCTGCAGGCTTCCTTGGAGGCTTTGGAGGTTCAGCTGCAGGCTTCCCTGGATGGATACAGATAGTCAACTTTAGTCAGTCCGTTTAGAGGCATTCAGTCTCAGATACAGCACAAGACCCAAATACCAAGTTTTACTCCTCTTAATTATTAATCATGGTCGTATTAATTGTATGAATTAATTTTGTGAAGCCATCCTGTGCTTTAAGCTGTGCTATTGGCTGAATACTTTTTACATTGAGAACGATTAATTATAAAACGGACAAACGGAAATGAGGAAGCTGACCCAAACACTTATAACAAATACCTGCAAATGGATCCATACACTGATGTCCACATCCATTGCAGCAGCATTTCTCATTGTTCGGACAGTCACTGTCATAGGAACACAACTCCGCACACAGTCCTGCTCCAAAATTTGTGCTTGGACACTCCCCTGCCTTTGCTGTTATAGAGACACATGACAGAGAAACCACATCACTGAATACTGAATGTCTCATACACTGTATGAAAAATAAATAAAAACACTAAAAATGAGAGATGATCGTACCGGAATTTTCAGTCCATCTACTTCATAGTTTCACATTTAGTTCAAAGTGTTACTTGCGGTTCCTTTGCAATTATTTGTGAAACTTCCTAGCAATTCCTGAGTGAAAACATTTTCTCAGGGTTTTCTCTGGAAGACGTATAGCATGCATCAATAATTATAACTCACTGAAAACAGGAGGCACACATGCAGTCCCACAGGGAAATTTACAGCATTTGTGTCCTCCAGAGCAGTCTCTATCAGAAGTGCATCCTCGTCGGGAGGGCACGACCATCAGCGTCGCCGGACACTGACCAGATACTGCAGAAGAGGATTCAAGAGGATCATTAGGGGAGATCAGGAAGTGCTGTAATAGTTTGCTTCAGCATTTGCAAGTCAGGGGTTTTGCAATGAGTCTCAAACTTGATAATATTCACACATTTACCTGATTCAATTCAAGTAGCTTAGAAATCTATAATTTTTCACTAAACTGCATCAATCGGTTTCAAAGACTGAGAGTGCAGTTACAACCTACCCCACTGTAGTAGAGCGAGTAATAGTGCAATGCTGATAGAAAGCATGGACATCAGATAATATGTTGTCTACAAATTTACTGGTGTACATCTTCAAAAATGACACCATCCCCATGACCACCCTCATTTCCTTTTAAGCATTTTAATAAGCTACTCAACAGAAAACAAAACAAATACAGATAAAATGCAGAGTTACCGGGTATAATTAGCTCTCCACGTTATATTGTAGGCTTATGCATTTCTTAAAACAAATAAAAACAAAAAACTTTTGCCTAAAGTTTAAACTCAGGATTGATACAGTCCGGTAGCAATTTTGTAGCCATATTATAACACTAATGTTCTTGTCTTACAATAAACAAAAATGCCTATTAGTGATTATATGGGTTTTACTTGTACAATGAAAAAATGCATAAACTTATGACAGTTTGCATATTTATACTTTGCTTATTAATAAAAGTAAACCAACATACAAAGATGAACTTCCACTTGACGTCTGTACTGTATTTTTGTAAGCAGATGTGTCTGAAATCCAATTTTGTAAGGCACTTTATTTATGCACTTCTTCAGGCTGCGTAATGAAGCTAAAAGAACTTCTCACCTAGGACTCCAGCGTCTGTTGTGCTCAAACAAGCAGACAGACACAATAAAACAGCACTAAATGAGCAGTACACTTGTGATGTCATCCTCTCGACGTGCAATCTCAAAATCAACTCTGCTGGAAGATGCACTGAATTAGTGAATCAGGAGGGGCGGACAGCAAGGACCACAAAACTACAAAGAAAAACCCAACCCTAATGTAGCAGTATGAGTTTAACTCGTAACTACTTGGCATTCTATTGGCCAATCGCTGCCACAGCCCCCTATAAATACAGGTAGTTGCCCTTCTGACTGCCTCTTGCTCGCTGGTGACGGAAGTGCGTCATACTTCCGGGTCACTCGCTCCGTGTTTTGCTGCTGCGTTTCTACAGGTAAAGTAGCGGCTCTGCTGTCTCTGCCCTCATTCCATTTGGTATCGGCCGCTGTTATGTTTACTATGCATTGAACGTTCATAGATCTCCGGTTGGCGGGCCAGTCCTTCACTCCGTCGTTCAACGCATTTAAAAGCGGATGTTACTGAAAGCTGCCTGTACTGTTTGTACCCTTTGAGCTGCCTCCTCCTGGGTGATACAAAACGCTGCTTGATCGGTATGTAGGTTAGTATGTAGGTTATGTTAGATAAACTATAGTGTAGGATTTATTTGTTTGATTTGGGGTTAATTCATTTTTTTTAATAACTAACAGGAACCGGGCTGGTTCAACGGGAGATCGACTTCAGTTGCAGAGCATTCATTCACTAGCTGCTGTTTTGCCTGGATTGCTGTTTGTTTAACGCACATTTTGAATATTGTACAATCAACCTTAACGTCATCTGATTTCTGCACGTCCGTCCTGGAGTGTTGCTTGCTTAACGTGTATATTTTGAACATTGTATCAGCAACTTTACTCAATCGCGCTACCTGCTCGTCCTGGACGGCTGTTTCCTTGTGTGTTTTGAACATTACGTACCAGCAACTCTAACGTCACTTGACCACTGTACAGCTGTCTCTTTAATGCAGATTTTGAACATTGTATCATCAACTCTACTCGATCGCTGCATGCCTGCCCTGGACAGCTGTTAATGTGTACGTTTTGAACATTCATACCAGCAATTTTACTCGATTGCGCTACCTGCTCGTCCTGGACAGCTGTTTCCTTGTGTGTTTTGAACATTACGTACCAGCAACTCTAACGTCACTCGATCACTGTACAGCTGTCTTTTAATGCAGATTTTGAACATTGCATCATCAACTTTACTCGATCGCTGCCCGCCCGTTCTGCCTTCACGGCCACTGGGCAATCACGGCCACTGGACACTCACGGCCGTACGTTTGACTGTGCGAGCCTCTAGTTTGACGTGGGCCAGTGTTTTAACTGGTTGAATGCAGTTGAAGGGGTTGGCTCTTTACAGTTATAATTTGAGTTAAGTGTTTATATTTCTTTTCTATTATTTTGTTTTCAATTTAGTTAATTTGTGCTTCTAGTTTGTTTCTTTATCAGTGATTTTGTTTCTTTATTAGTGATTCTAGTTTATCTCGTTAGATAAACTAATCCAGTTAATAGATTTATTTATATTTTGTTTTATTTTGTCTTATTACTGAATTTGTTTTCCTTGGCCAAGGTTTCATTGTACTTTAATCCATGTTTATTTTGTCTTTCTTTGTTTGAGAAGTGTCTTAGAATTGATCTTCTATTTTTTTGTGGACTGCCTTCTGGAACCATTGTTGGTTCTGGCAGTTTGGCTATTTTGTGATTAAGATTATTTCATTTTGTTTTTTTTTATTTAAATATTATATTGACTTTTCTTTTTCTGTTGAGTGAATCCCCCTTGATCGTGTGTGTCTGTTTCAGTTGCTGAGAGCCGAAGGTGGTGGTGTTGGTGTCTGGGTGGTGGTATCCCCCTCCTGCGTGCTGTGTTGTCTACCCCGTTTCCTTTGCTGTGTTCACTGTGTTTTTCAGTGTTTGTGTGTGTTCACGTGGTGACCTTTCCTGGGATTTCTTCGTGCCTTGTGACTCCTTTCTCCTCCACTGGTAAGCCTCAGCAGCAAGTATGAATGTGTTCTGAATTGTTTTAAATTATTGAATAAAATTTATCTCTTTTAAAAATTGAACTTCGTCTCTGGCTGAATTGTTTACTTACCTGTGTGTCCTTAAGTGAATCAATAGTATTGCAATTAGGAAATAAAGAATCATTCTCTGGGTGAAATTCCCAGGGTGGCGTAGTCGGTGTTTTTGGGGCAGGTTCCACTTAGACTATAACCTCCTCAGTACTGTTTGGCTCTCTGTATCGCCACACTAATGAAAATCACTTGCCTGTAGCTTACTTAATCACTTGCTATCCTCTTAATATAGCCTAATCTTGAAGACCTTGATTAGCTTGTTCAGGTGTGTTTGATTAGGGTTGGATGTCGTAATAATTACCGTAATTAGGAGATGATTGATTGTTTTTATGGCAACACTATCAACAGCAAATGAATCTGCAGTGGTCAGGTAGTCCAGCGATCACGTGGTACAAGTCGGAGTTCTACCACAAGTTACAAGTTGTAATTATGACTAAACTCCTACACCTAAACTCTCCAGGAAATGGATCTCTACTGGAGACTGGCTTAAATCTGCATTGAACTCAAAGAGACACAGGGGCATGTCTAAAATTTGAATTTTGCTGATTGATTTGTGACGTGAATCCATGCAAGTAATTATGAATGAAAACAATGTTTCCAGCCACTGTAGTGAATATAGGGGAATACACAGCCATGGTTATATCATAGCCACTTTAATATTGGATGGTTTCATATGGATTGCATAATCAGATAATATTTGTTCACTCAAGCTTTCTATAGACATATTTCTTATCGTGACCGAGTTTTGGTTCATTTCTGTGACGGAGACCGAGACGGCAGAAAGCGCACCCTGTTTGTTTTCTTTATTTTACAAAAGCACAACATTTAATTGTTATTGTGAGATGCCCGAAATATGAACATGCCCGAAATAAAATCAGATTTTAGAAGAATTTGTAGCGCCACTCAGACAGGTGTGCCAAAACTCTTATTTATAAACTAATGACGTCTTCACCTACACAAAAACCTGCTCACTTCAGGCTTGAAAAGAGATGTGGGTTGCCCAGTTTTCCGTGTTAGAGAAAAAAGCAGCTCGTACAAAGCTCCTGGATGTCACAATTCCTGTCACAAACAGACAAAGTGACAAGGAGCCACGTAGTCGGCAGGGTTCTAACCTGGGGGCCAGGGAGACCCCAATGGATTTGAAGTCCATCGCCTTAACCTCTCGGCCACGACTACTCCTGCCAGTGAGTCACATGCTTATTGTGAACACACACACACAAACACACACACACACACACACACACACACACACACACACACACACACACACACACACACACACACACACACACACACACACACACACACACACACACACACACACACACAAAACATGAACATAACAATTTAAGGCATAGGCTTATGTCCTATTTCAGAAAGTCAATAACTGGACCCCATCTTCTTTCAAAAACTGGGGTTTTTAATTGCAGTTGTGCTGTCAACCGTTCCATTAAATAAACTTGTCTTATCTTTTGTGTCCATTGCGTAACGGTAGGTGGCTCAGGTTTTAACCAACAGATTGTTATCATTTTCCTTGCCGTCATTAAGAGGAGATGGAGAAGAAATGCTTGGTCTTGAGAAAGATTGTCTGGAAAGATATCCAGTAAAAATGTTTGGGAGTAAAAAGAGATGACTCCTCACTTTTAGTAGATTTTCCAAAATGCCCTTAATGTCCTTCCAAAAGCTATGTCTGGTGGGATAGTCCCAAAAGATGTGAGTTTGATCACCGACCAATCCACAGTTCCTCCAACATTTGTCACTCATACTACTCTTGGTGAGGAAAGATTTTAACGGAGTCCTGAAAAATCTAATTTTCGTCTTCCAATCAAACTCCCTCCAGACCTGACTGCCCATACCCTTATTACAGCCAGAGCAAATGTTAACCCAAACATCGTCATCCAGGGTAACGTTCAGCTCCATTTCCCATTGTTGTTTTATATGTTGTGTATTATCTGACATGTCAATCAACAATTTTTTGTACATCAAGGACATTTGTTTTTTCATTACACCACCATTTTCAATCAAATTAATAAAATGCTTCTCTATATTTGTAGGCTCTCTTCTGATCAGTTCCCAATCATTATGTTTTGTTACATAGCTCCTTATTTGAAAATACTTATATAAATCACTTGAGGGTAACTTGAATTTCGCTCTTAATTGGGCAAAGTTTTTAATTACATTTCCATCAAACAATTGATTCACTGTGAGGAGACCCCTCTCAGCCCATCCCCGAAAGCCTCTGCTGTCTGATAAAGATGGAAGGAACTCAATTTTTCTATTAATAGTCATAGCTCGAGATAAAGCAGTCTTTCCCTTCAACTGTTTTTGGACCTTATTCCAAATCTTTAATGTATGTTTGACCCATAAATTTGCAATTTTTATTTTTTTCTGAGACTGTAGGTTGAGAAATGGGAGTTGAGAGAGAGAGACTCCTGGCACCGAATATTCTTCCATAGAGACCCACTGTGACTCCGGATCACGAATGATCCATGCCACCACAGCTTTTATTTGGGCAGCCCAATAGTACAATTTGAAGTTTGGTAGATTTAAGCCCCCATTTTCCTTAGGCGACATTACAATTTTAAGGCGCACTCTTGGTCTTTTGTTCTGCCATATAAATTTTGACATTCATTTATCTAGAAATTTGAAAGTAGATTGTGGTATAACAGCAGGGAAGTTTTGGAACAGAAATAATAATCTTGGAAGAATATTCATTCTTATACATTCAATTCTACCCAAAAGAGAAAGCGGTAGTACGTCCCATCTGTTTAAATCAGTTCTGATTTCCTTTAACAATTTATCATAGTTAGATGAAAACAACTGTGTAGTCTTAGGGGTAAGAATTACTCCAACATATCTAAACCCCTGCTTGGAGTGTCTGAATGAGACAAGATTATCCAACTGAAATGGCCAAGTCCCAACAATCATTAAGGCTTCGGATTTGTTTGTATTAATTTTATAACCTGATATCATACTATACTCCTTAAGACTGTGGAGCAAGGCTGGAACAGAAGTGATAGGGTTTTCCAGAAATAATAAAATATTGTCAGCGAAAAGTGACAATTTATGCTGAACATTTGATTCATCTCTTATTCCCTGTATGAGAGGATTGGATCTAATCAGTTCGGCTAACGGCTCTATACTCAAAGCAAATAGTGAGGCTGAAAGAACTTCACCCTGCCTAGTGCCGTGTCTCAGTGGGAAAAATTTTGAGCAGTGCCCATTGACCCTTACTCGTGACTTTGGGTTTTTATAAAAAGTTTGGACCCATTTTATAAACGTCTCATTAAGAGTCTGGAGGCTACTTGCTTATCGGTTGCATTCCTTTGGGGATTCCCTTTGTCAGCGTAAAAGGGGTTTCCCAGGTTCGTTGGCTGGCGTGTCCTCGTGCTGGATATAGATGTCTGGGGCGGCCAATCACACGGTGTGCTGGCGGATGTATGGAAAGTCTTTGAAGCTGGAAAGCAGGCTTTGCAGTCGAATTATGGACCGAAACTTTGCCACAAAACTTAACTTAGAACCAAGACTCACAACGGAAAAGAAAAGAAAACTAAGAAAATTGAGACGAGAGTAGTTAGATGGCTTGAATGAAACTGTTTAACCCATGTTCTTCCGAGTCTTGATTTGGGCCCTTTCGTCTGCTCATTTATATGGTTACTCTCCTATCTGGTTACTCCGTCATTGCTTCTCCATGATCGTTTTTTAATCTACTTTTAATCTACTTCTATCTTCTGCCCTCCTCCAAAGCTTTGTCCAAAGCGGGTCCTAAGATTTGAAACTCAAATGTTTGTCCAGCCACCTGGATGAGTTCTGACCAATTAGACACTGTCTTTATTTGAGAGGTGGCATTTTCTTCACTTCTCATCGTAAATCGTGCGTTATCTGTGATCCCCTTACTCTACAGCTCTAGCAGAGAGAAAAGAGGCCACAGTTTAGACATCATTACTATTATAAGAATACGAAATATTTTACACAGATTTCAATCAAGCCATCTTTTGAATTAAGAACATACAATCATACTGATAGGAAACAAGACACACTTTCTTTCAAACATCTAATAGTTATAACAATTACATGACTTATATGGGATCTAAGCATATTAGACACACATATAGGTTGTAGACACAATATAGAATTTTGGAGTTGAACGATGTTTGATTATAAGTTCATCAAGAATTGTTTTGGGATGATTTTATGTATTTTTATAGGTAAAGTCTCAGTCCCTTTGGTTTTAAGAGATTTCACACTTGGGGTCATTCAGAGTTCCTTAAGAAGAAGGAGGTCTGTTTTGTATTTCTGTCGTGGGATCAAGCAACATCTGCCGTTATCTTGATCGGGCCTTGAGCTTTGCCATCTCTGAACCAATCAGTCTTTTCCAAACCATCTAACATTGACAACGTTCTTCCTTTAGTTGCTTTAGTTGGCCATAAAGTTCTTAGCATAGACTGGCTGGAGCCTGGATTTTATGGTTCTGGATTGGTGATTTGGGGTCTGGAGTGTTGAGTTCTGTGTGGAATTATGTTTGAACAAATCACCTGGAAGATTCAGTTGTGTTTGGTTCGCCCTCAAACCTTACATATCCCCCCTTCGTTCGGCGATGTGTTGAGATGAAGACACGGGTAGAAGAAGCAGACACATACACAGCAAACAACAAGACAACACCTCCATGACTGGCCACTGTACTGGTGCAGGGCATTAGATTATCTATGTATTAAAAGTTCAAGTTCATTCTCCCAATATAGTCTATTACGTTGAATATAGTTAAAATTTTGGGACTGTTATTCTATTTTGTTTTGGTACGGTGATTCTTTGATCAAATTCTGTGATTACATTTGTTTTGTTTGTTATCTTCTCTTCTAAGTTGTTTTAGGTTAAGACGTTTCACCTTTCATTTTCTGGTGGCATAATTTGTGGTAAAGATTATGTGACCCATCGTGCATGGAGCTCTCTGGCTCACATTCGTTTTAAGGTGGCTTAAAAGTATCAGGCGTGGTGCGTCAATCTTGATATCATGACCTTGACCCTTATGGGATAGACAGGCATTTTACCTAATAAAAGAAGAAGGAAAGGCAAGGAAGAGGTAAAACAAAACAAAGCAGTTGAGTGTTCCTGGTATGGCTTATAACTACTGTTGCGCAGCTAAGGTGTCAGGTATCACAGTGTAATGAGAGGTGTTCTACTTGTTGGATGGATAGCTACCATGTTTCCAATGGTAAGTGTAGCTAAGTCGTTAAGCTAGTTCCTGAAGTTAGTTTCTACCTGTGGGGAGAACATTTGGGGAAAAAAACCCAGAAGTTAAGCAGGAGGAATTTAGAAAAAAAGAGAAAAGTTATTGAGTATTATTTAGAATGAGGCATTAAATGGTGTATTCTCATATGAGTTAAAAAACAATGGATGCATATAGTTGAAGAACTTGTTTTGAGAGGATAAATATCAAGAAATGTAAAATTAAGTAAAATTAAGTGTTAATTTTTAATGATATCGGAGATTGAAATTAAGATGTATGTAAACTGTTTCTTTTTGTTTGCTCATTTAGTGTAGTTGTGTATTTTTGGAAAAATTACATGTTTTTCTGAAAGTAAAATTGTAAATGAATGTTATGGGAATGATAAATGAAGACGTAAATGTAAAACTTACATGTGACACTTATTTTGTACAAATGTTAATTGCATGTTTTCTACATAGAAAAGTGAATGTAAAAAATGTACATTATATTGTTTTTAATGTAAAAATTCTGGTTTTAATAAAAAAAATATAAAAAAAGGCACGCCCAATCTCATCTGATCTCGGAAGCTAAGCAGGGTAGGGCCTGGTTAGTACTTGGATGGGAGACCGCCTGGGTGCTGTAAGCTTTTTTGTTAAAAAAAAAAAAAAAAGAGTCCCTGAGCTTCTTCAAAAAGCCTGAAATAATCTCTACGTTTTTTCACAAAGCCTGAAATAGTCTCTGAGTTTCTTCAGTAAGCCTGAAAGAGTCTCTGAGTTTCTTCAAATAGCCCGATTTTGGCAGCAGATTTCACTTATGGCCATACTACCTTGGGCACACCCGATCTCGTCTGATCTCGGAAGCTAAGCAGGGTCGGGCCTGGTTAGTACTTGGATGGGAGACTGCCTGGGAATACCAGGTGCTGTAAGATAAAAAAAAAAAAAAGAGTCCCTGAGCTTCTTCAAAATAATCAAATAATCTCTACATTTTTTCACAAAGCCTGAAATAGTCTCTGAGTTTCTTCAAATAGCCCGATTTTGGCAGCAGCTTTCACTTACGGCCATACCACCTTGGGCACGCCCAATTGTGGTGCAGTCCAGGAAGTGAGTTGGGGAAAGAGCAAAAGAAGAGACTTTGTGTTTAAGACTTTAAAACTACATATAATTTAAGTTTTATTTGGAATAATATTGATCATCAAAGGTACAAGCTTATTTTAGTTGATAGTGTTCCCCCAACAGCTATTGCTCTCTGGAGGATCATCGTACACAAGTTTTCCTCTTCAATGTCAACAGAAAGCATGGCAGCAAACAAAGGAATCAAAATGAAGGATGGACAAATGGCAAACGGAAAAAGCACTGAAAATGGCGATGAGAAAGGATATCAAACTTGCAAACGAACGGACGACGAACAAGAGGAGAGAGGAAATAACAGAAGAGAGGTATGTGGAGAACGTAGAGAGATATATTCCAAAGAGCTGACTGTGGAAGTTGAGGTAGCAGGAGCTGCAAGCATTTCTATGATGGACTTATTAAGAGGGGTGAAGAAGGAGTGTGGAGAAGTTGTGGGATGCAGAGTGAGAGGAGAAAGAACTTATGAACTGACAATGAAAGATGAAGTGGCAAAGAAGAAGCTAATGGACAGTGTGAGAGTGAAGGGAGCAATAGTGCATGCCAGAGACATTGTAAATAATGAAATGGTTGTATCATTTATTAGCCTGCCAGTTTATCTAGAGGATGAAAAAATATTAGCAAAACTGGAAGAATGGGGAGTAAAACCCCTTTCTGCAATCAAACGCCGGGTATGGCCTGGAACAGATATGGTGGACGGAACACGATTTTTAAAAGTGCGGTTCACTGACGAAGTCCCCTCACTGCCATATTCAACCAGATTTGACACATTAAGAGGCACAGAATACTTTCGTGTGATACATGATAGACAGGTACGTGTCTGCAGAATGTGTATAAAACCAGGACATTTATTCAGGGGATGCCCAGAATTCAAATGTTTTACATGTGGCAAAGTGGGACACTATGCAAGAGAGTGTGGAGAGCGAAAAGAAAGGGAGACAGAGGAGGAGAGAGAACAACGGGACCATGACGAGAGGATTGAAGAGGATCAACCAGAGGTACAAAACATGGAGAGTGGGCATGAAGTGGATGATACAAATGGTGGAGGACAGAACGCTGATGGAGGAGATAAAACTAAAGGGGATGGAGAGTTGAGACAACAAGTGAGGAGGCTGATGATGAAGAAAGGATGGAAGAGGAGGAAAATGAAGAGTACAGGGAGGAAGAAGAAGATGGCAAAAAAGCAAAAGCTAAGAGAGAGAAGAAAGCACAACAAGAAACAGTACTCCAGAAGAAGGACAGTAAGAGTGAAAAAGGCCAAGAGACAAGTTTGCAGAGCATGCAGACAAAAGCCCAAAAACTGAGTGCCAAAAGAAAGGCGGAAAGGGACAAAGAGAAAATCAAACAGATAAAAGAACTACGCTCTGGTATGTGAATTTTGTGTGCTATCAGATGTTTTGTTTAAATATTATTTTCTTTTTTCTTTTGGTTGCTCGTATGATTACTGTTACTTCATTAAATGCAAATGGACTAAGGAATATGACTAAGATGAAAGAGGTAAAATTTACTTATCAGAGTGACATCATTTGTATTCAAGTCTCTCATCCAAGTACTAACCAGGCCCGACCCTGCTTAGCTTCCGAGATCAGATGAGATCGGGCATTCTCAAAGTGGTATGGCCAAGCAAAATCTGCTGCCAAAAACGGGCTATTTAAAAGGTTAGAACATTAGTGACGTAAACTAAAAAGCTTACAGCACCTGGTATTCCCAGGCGGTCTCCCATCCAAGTACTAACCAGGCCCGACCCTGCTTAGCCTCTGAGATCAGATGAGATTGGGCGTTCTCAAAGTGGTATGGCCGTAAGCAAAATCTGCTGCCAAAAAAGGGCTTTTTGAAGAAATTCATAGAATTTTTCAGGCTTTCTGAAGAAACTCTGCTCCAAAGACTGGGCTTTTTGAAGAAACTCAGAGACTATTTCAGGCCTTTTGAAGAAACTCTTAGACTCCTTTTTGTTTTTTTGTTTTTTTGACCAAAAATGCTTACAGCACCTGGTATTCCCAGGCGGTCTCCCATCCAAGTACTAACCAGGCCTGACCCACTTTGCTTCCGAGATCAGACGAGATCGGGCATTCTCAGAGCCCAGATAGCAAAATTGCTGTGGCCCAGATCAGGCCCACACTTGACACTTTCATCTGGCCCACATTCCACGTGGAATGATGGCACTTGGGCGGTCCGCTTCTGTTTGCCAGATTGAGGCCACAATCAAGCCATAGCAATGCCGCATGTCAGCCATAAACAAAACAAATGAAGCAGAACTGGCTCACATCAGTGCAACAGGTTATTTTAATCCTGGCCCACATCCGGCCCAGATCTAAGACCTTGCTCTGGCCCACATACCGCGTGGAAAGATGGCACTTGAGCGGTCCACTCCTGTTTGCCAGATTTGGGCCACAATCGAGCCATAGCAATGCCGCATGTCAGCCATAAACAAAACAAATGAATCAGAACTGGCCCACATCTGGGTAACAGTTCATTTTAATTCTGGCTCAGATCTACTGTAATACCTTAGCCTGACGTCGTCATACTCAGATTCTAGTCAGAATGTGAGTCTGATGCTGCTCCATTGAGCTTTTATTATGGGGCGTGTTTCAACCGAATCAGGAAGGAAAATGCCTCTGCACTCAATTGGATAGACCTACAACCAATCAGAGCAACGGAGTAAGTTTTCATTCATGTTTCCGATCGACAAATGCCTTGATCGCGGTTCTCTGTTCCTCTTTTAAAATGAATGCGCTGTTGATATCTTCTATAACAGACGCGATGGCGGAATCTACACATAATGTTTCATAAACAAAGTTCGGGAGGAGCACGTTCACATAATCAATCCAATCAACTTGTCATCAAACACCATGTCTACCCTATCAGCATGAGAGGAAACATATATTCACTCTGTCAACTCACCTAACATTCCTTGACAGTTTTCAGCATCCCTCCACTCACTCTCGGCTTGTTCTTCCACAGCCAGGAATACGGGGGGAGTACTTTGGGTTCGAGCCGAATACCGAGCCCGGTGCCCTCTCCTCGGACAGCACGGCAAATATGCATTTATTCTATCTGACTTATTTGTAAGTGTGAACTCGTGAAATCTCAATTCTCCAGCGGCAGTCATCTTTGTTGTAAACGAATTCAACCCAAGCGCTCATTGGTGACGTGGATGATTACGTTGCTCATCTGTCCATCATTGTATAAAGCCCGCCCTGACAATTTGATTGGTCCGAACAATTTTTGTTCGGGCATAATAGCTCCTCAACGGATCGAGTCCAGACCGAACTTCCCGACCTAAAAATTTTGTGGGCGGGGCTAAGTTCAGCTGGCATCCAGGCTAGTAATACCTTGCTCTGGCCCACATACCACATGGGATGACAGCACTTGAGTGGTCCACTCCTGTTTGCCCGATTTGGGCCACAATTGAGCCATAGCAATGCCACATGTCAGCCATGGGCAAAACAAACAAAGCAGAACTGGCCCAAATTTGGATCTATTTATGGGCCATAGACCGCGTCACCGTGAGTATCTGTTAATGGGCCATATAGACCGCACGCATTTAGTGACACACGCAATAAACGGATTGTTCGCGAATGACACACTACATTTCAAACATTTACACCTGTATTCACAAACATCTGTGCATAAGGCAGTATTGAAGCGTGTCATAGGCTAACCAAAACCGAACATTTATATAAAAATATAATGTATTTAGACAGTATCACATATTTGACCGGAGGCTGAAATATATTTGCACTAAATCACATTATATAACCTAAGCAGATATTCGCAAACAAGCTACATTATGCATAAGGCAGTATTTTAGCACGATAAGCAGTGTCATAAGCTAATAAAAACTGAGTGAAATATATTTAATATACAAATATGTTTAAAGAGCAATATCACATTTTAAAAAAGTTTACACTTGAGCATATACACAAATGTTACGGATATTGTAAGACAATCGTTCCTGTAAGATGTCAAAAGCTAGCCAATAGGCAAAATATATTTTAAAGTGTCAAAAATATATGTGGCATATATTCCAAATACATTGAAATATATTTACATTTATAACATGTAATGTAAAATATGTGACAAAATATATGGGGCCCTATCTTGCACCCAGCGCAATTGACTTTGTACACCGACGCATGTATCATTCCTATTTTGCACCCGCGCAAAGCGCGCTTTTCCCTCCACAAAAGCACGTCGCTAAACTAGGGAATGAACTTGCGCTCCCTGGGCGGTTCAGCGCAAAAAAGGAGGCGTGTTCCGGCGCAAACGTTCCTTCATGCTATTTTGCAGGTTTAGAAAACAATTGCGCCACTAACCAGGAAAAAATAGTTTAAAGTCAGTGGCGGGTTGCGCATGTTATTCATATGCTATTTTAAGGGCGCATGCTTGGCCATAATCAATGTAGCGTGTGCACAACGCGCATACACTTTGATTCTCTCATCTACACAGAAGCAGCAGTTTTCATTTTTGCAAATCATATATTATTACGATAGATAGATAGATAGATAGATAGATAGACAATTTATTATAAAAGCATACATCTAGCTTACACATTTACCCAAATTATCATACGCCTTTTTAACCGAAGTTAATTTGGGTGGGTTTCTCCATCCCCAACGTCCCTGACGAGAGCGTTGCTCTCCTTGGCTGTGAACCGCTCCTGGCGCGCGCCTGGCAAATACGCCGTTATAATAGGAATCCGCTTTAGAACAAAGCGCGCCTGCTCTTAAAGGGAATGTGAGATGTCGCTCTGATTGGTTTATTTCACGATACGCCCAAACCACACCTATGAATAATGAAGCTACTTCAGACCAACCCATTTTAGATTTGCGCCTGGCGCAAGAGTCATTTATCCCGCTGGGAAAATAGCAACAGCGCCAAGACCCGCCCACAAAGTTACTTGCGCTTTGCGCTTTGACACTTGCGTTTCAGATCGTTAAAATAGGGCCCATGGTCATAAAATGTTTAGCTTGCTAAAGAAGGGTCGAAAATGTATTTTGATCATAGTAATCCCTCTACCTTTTCCCCTATACACAACAGTAGGCTACCATATTTCACTACTATATTATGACACACAGCTATAATAAATACTGTACTTACATTTAAATGACTGCAATGTAAAATGACAGATGCTTTCCTAGGACTATTAGGCCATATTAGGTGGCACGTACCTAACACTAAGTGCAATTATTAGATTTATTGTTGTTTTATTGACATCTTTCCTGAAGTCATTTAAATATTGAAAATATGCACAATATTTATGATGCAAATATAACAGTGACACTCCAACAAGTGCACTTAATAGACAATAGATAGAACTCAGTGTCTAACACTGCATACACACACTAACTGTATTCAATTCTGTAAAAATAGGGAAAAAAACTCTGCATTCTGTGTGTTATTTCCTCACCACGGGGCTTCTCGTTCTTCTCTTTTTTTTTACAGATGGGCTTTGGTCGGACTCGGGCTCATTTAGCTTTTCTCCTTTCATCATGCCCATAATATACGTGCAGAGCGCAGGCTACTGTATGAAATATTGTTATATTGATAATATTATAAATATGCAACGCAATATGCGATCACGCGAGTAACGCGACGCGCGTGCAATGCATTAGGTGACAGTTGACCATGCAGAGCATCAGGGAGAAGTTGGAACGTAAGGAGTTACTAAAAGTTCCCAATACTTCAGGAAAAGCTGCATTTTGAAAGAGTTTTGATTTGATTACCGAGCCTGAAGCCTTCAACAGTGTTTGCTATTCTTTTTCTTCACAACGATCACGAATAAACAGTGAATGAACCTACTCAGTTCAACGGATTTTTTTCCCTTATTATATTTTTATTATTATTTAACGTTAGCCAGTTGGCGAAGAGTTCTTTGAAACGTTGTTCTTCAGTAAAGTTACTTGACATCAAAAAAAGGTAGGCCGTAAATCTTTATTTACTGCTGGATTGTACCTAGTAGCGTGTGTGTGTGTGTGTATGTGTGTGCATCTTGTGTGTGCGTCTAGCAGAGACAGCGCGCATCAGAGAGCGCGCGTCAGAGAGAGCTCAAAGTGATATTGATGTTGGTCTCTGGTCGGGTTCGGGCTGAAAAATTGCAGACGTTTTCGGGCTGGGGCCGGATTAGGGCTTGAACACCACGGGCCAGGTCTCGTTTAGGGCTGGATGTTTTGCCCCGTGCAGGGCACTAGGCAGTATGCTAGCTGTAGCCGTTTACCTCCAGTCTTTGTGCTAAGCTAGGCTAGCGGTGGGTGCGTCAGACAGAGTTACGGCACACACGGAGATGAAAAAGGTATGTATGGACTTATCTAACTCTGGGGGATATGGTGAATAAGCCAAAGTCCCAAAAAGTCGAAGTGTTCCTTTAAAAGAAGAGAATTCAAGCTTCATAAAGACACATCTCACGTGTCTGTGTGAGAAGTATTCGCTGAGTTACAGTTCATTTTCGGACGCGTTTCAGAATGGACTTCACTGACAGAGAGCAGGCAGAACTCGCATCATGTTTATTTTTCTTTATTTGGTGAAAAGCACAACACTTTGTTTTTATTGTGAGTATACACAAAAGAAATACACACTTAACAGGATCGAATGATGTATAACACAAGTATGTAAAATCAAAATCAACAGAGTATTTTGAGTCTCTTTTCCACTGATAAGAAAAAAAACGAGCCTATCGCGTCGGCGCGATAGCCGACCTCAGGGGGTTAACAGTGATGTCATCGTCCAGCTCAGTTCTTATCCGATAGTGTCAGTGCACTAGGGGTGGGTGATATGACCAAAATCTTATAATCACGATGAGTAATTTTATTTCACGATAATGATATACACTCACCTAAAGGATTATTAGGAACACCATACTAATACTGTGTTTGACCCCCTTTCGCCTTCAGAACTACCTTAATTCTACGTGGCATTGATTCAACAAGGTGCTGAAAGCATTCTTTAGAAATGTTGGCCCATATTGATAGGATAGCATCTTGCAGTTGATGGAGATCGAAAGTGAGATATTTAAAGCCTTTATTTGTTATAATTTTGATGATTATGGCTTTCAGCTTTTGAAAACCCCAAATTCAAAATTAGAATATTGTGAAAAGTTTTTCATAAGCTGTATTCAAAATGATAACAAATAAAGGCTTGAAATATCTCACTTTGCATGTAATCAGTCTATATAATATAGTTTCACCTTTTAAGTTGAATTACTGAAATAAATCAACTTTTGCACAATATTCTAATTTTTCGAGTTTCACCTGTAAGAGTCAGTGATAAAATAAGAACAAATAAACTAATTACAAGCAATAGGACAAAAAAAAAAAAAAAAAAAAAAATACAATAGAACAAAGACACAACTAAAATAGACCTACCTGAAATGGTACATAAATTGTATAAAGCAATCAAATGTATAAAAAAAGAACAAGGCAAGGAACCCAAAATCCATAAGGTGACAAATGGAGTAGAAAAAACCTTTGGGAGAAACCAGGAAATCCGGGAACAGTCTGGATGACAACCATGAAGAGTATGGAGACTGCTGGAGAGACAGCTGGCAACTGGGAAGACAGTAACCGGGGCAACGAGGGCCAGCAACCCAAACTGCTGCTTCAGTGAGGATGCACCCATAAACAAGCTACGAAAACCCCTAATGAACCATACCCCCAGGGGTGCCCGAGAGGGGGAGAGAATGAGCACTCCAACCAGGGTGGGAATTATACCGCGGCCACGCGGCCATGGCCGCCGTTGCCCTACACTTTGGCCTTCATGCCCCGTGAAAAAAAAATCATCGTACGGCCACAGTGGCCTGTGTGCCCTGGCCCTGTCCAAGTTCCACCCAAGTAGTCTCTGAACTTCAATTAGTTTGTGGATTCGCGCAGGTGCAGTGTCATAATCACATCGATGATCTTACGCATCAAAACAGCAGTGCAAGAAGCATGTAACGTCAGCACCAACAGAAGAACGACACTCTGTTGTCTACACTGGTGCATAGATATATACACTAGATTTCGCCTTGGCTACGGCATTCGTTCATGAACTGCCGTAGCCAAGGCGAAATCTATATGTCTATCTATGCACCAGTCTGCGCACACGTCACACAGCAGGAAGCGCGGGCGCCCTCAGATCACTTGGACGTCGCTGTGTTATAAGAGGTAAAAACGATATAAATACTGTTCGTTTTCTCACACAAACTGCTCGTTTCGTGTCTTAGGCCATCAATGTGTACTTACGATGGGGAATTGTTTTAATTTGGACTCTGTGGATGGCTGCTCTTTGAGACCGTGACCATAGACCTGCATTATATGACTGACAGACAAGAATGGTTTGACCTAAAAATATCAAAATCTATTTGCTAGTAACTTAGATAAGTGCCCTTTTCAGAAAAGGGCCCTATGCAAGGTTCCAGAGGTAACGGCGTCGGCGCACTGAAGCGTTTTTTTTTTAATAGTTAAAAGTTACTATAAGATTTAATGTTATTACCTTGACAAACTATAACTTACATCATTAAAAAGATATAAGACTCACGTTTCAGTATTTGACCACTATTGTATTCTGAGAAATTTATATTGACAGTTATGTCTTAATTTGTGTCAGGAGTTATGAAATGCAAAAATGAGTCGATACCTATGAATTATGAGCGTCAGACGCTCCCATTCATAAAAAAACTCCTGTGCTGTCGTCATGAAAGCGATTCACAAAACAACGTCCCTCACGGCTTTTAGCTCAAAAGTGTGCAGATTTGGAGAAATATTGATATATTCTCAGTTTACATCAGATTTCTATTGACAGGAATAATATTTTATTGAATTTATAGCCAAATGCGTCGATGTAATCATTATGAGCGCTGTATACTGATGTGCTGTTTCAATTCATACCAGCAGCCTGAGGGCGCTCTACTGAACATTATAGTCCATATTTGAAACGCATGAAGAAGAGCGTTCGACAATGCAGGAAATTATTAATTTATTGGCATTTGTGTTGTTTCTGAATGTTTTTATTGGCATTTGTGTTGTTTCTGAATGCTTTTATTGGCATTTGTGGTGTTTCTGAATGCTTTTATTGGCATTTATGTTGTTTCTATTGTTGTGTGAGGGTGTATACCTTCTGGATGTAATGGCTCTCTCTCTCTCATTAAAAAATGTTTTTTTTTTTTATTAAAAAAGTCATAATCCATGTCTTATTCCAAATTAGGATGTTATGGTATCAATCTGAATGGGAAAACCATCGAATTGTACGATGGCCTTTGTGCCCTGTCATATGGCCTTGGTGCCCCTAAAAAAAAAAAAAAGGTGGAGGCCAAATGGCTTTGCCCCTAAAATTACATAATTCCCACCCTGACTCCAACAGGACGGATATACAGGCAACGACCAATGCTAATGGAGAAACGACAATGAGTGTAGTTTGCATATGTGGAAAAGTCTGCAAGAACCGGCATGGCCTGAAGATCCACCAGGCAAAAATGAAATGTTTGACGGGGAAGCAGGTGGTGCAACGCACAGGTCCAGTACCTGGTGAGACGCAGGAGGAGCCCGGCCCGGAATCACCCCACAGTGCCCAGAACCTCCACGCCCCACAAGCCCCAAACATCGCCGGGTCAAGTGGCCTGCTGCCAACAAGGAGAGAGAGTGTCTCCAGTTTGATGAAGATCTGGACCAAGTCCTTGAAGCTACCGCAAGGGGGGATGCAGACCAGAAGCTGCGGGCTCTGTCAACAATGATCATCAGCATCGGAGCTGAAAGGTTCGGCATTAAGGAACGACAGCTGACCAGAGGGGTGGCAGAGCCAAACAGACGGGAAGTGAAGATCAGCCAGCTAAGGAGTGAGCTTAGACTGCTCGGACGGCAGTTTAGTCAGAACTCCGCCACACCCTGAGGAAAAGACTAACCACCCTCCGGCGAGCCGAGTGGCATAGGAGGAGGGGCAAGGAGAGAGCCAGGAAACGTGTCACCTTCATTTCTAACCCGTTTGGATTTACGAAGAAGATCCTCGGGCAGAAAAGAAGTGGCTGTCATGATTCTGCCTTCGTGTACCAGTTCTTCTCTTGTCTTGAGGCAGGATCATGACAGACCCATGTTTTGTGTGTAAGCACATGGCCATTTGTTTGGCTGTGTGCTTGCGTTGTCTCGTCATGTAACCCCGCCCCCTTGTTATCTCATCTTGTTATCATTATTGTATCATCGCCGTCACCTGTTTCCCTCATTAGTTTCTCCCTATTTAATCCCCTTGTGTTTGCTGTCTTGTGCCGGTTCATTGTGATTCTCAGTGTGTGTAAACCTTCCTGTGAGTACCCTGTGAAGAACTCTGTCTTGTAAAGTCCTGATCTTGTAGCTGTTGTTAGTTTATTGTCTAGTTATCTGTTTAATCTTAGTCTAGTGTAGTTTGTCTTTGTTTTTGCCCATCAGCCTTGTTTTGCCCCATCGTGGGTTTTGTTTTCCCTGTTTTGTCTTAATAAATCTGTGTGTATTGTATACCGTCTGCGATTGGGTTCATCTCTCTGCAATCCCATAACAGAATGAACCGGCCAATATTGAACCCAGCAGACAGTATGTCCTTTCCTGCCAAGCGACAATCTTTTGAAGGGACCCGGTTGGTCGTGTTTCGCGGGATCCGTGGAGGCCGCAGTAGAGGAGGTGATCGAGAGGGTTCTACAAGGTCTTCTTCTTCCGCTTCACTTCCTGTGATCCCTGAGGGTCGTCTGCTAGCCGTCGCTACACATGGGGACCAACCCAGTCCCTCCGCGACTCCTGAGACACCTTCCACGTCCATCAATCTTCATGGTAAGCGTGGAAGGCACCCGTCGTGGGAGTCAGCATCGGAGTCTTCCTGCCCGGAGTCCTCCTCGCCTGCGCTGACCTCCCCAGTTCCTGTAACGTTTCCTGCTTCACCTCCCTCTCCTGTCACCAGTCTGGCTACCGTTTCTGCTCCGCGACCCAGGAGGAAGAGGAGGAGGAGGGGAGCTTCTGGTCCTCCGTCTCTGTCTCCCCCTGAGTCCGCGATGGCTCTCCAACCCGCCGCTGAAGTCAAGAGCGCTGTTCCAGAGCCCGCTACTGCAAGCGCCGTTCCAGAGCCCGCTACTGCTAGCGCTGTCCCAAGCGCTGTCCCAGAGCCCACGACTGTGAGCGCTGTCCCAGAGCCCGCAACTACAAACGCTGTCCCAGAGCCCGCTACGGCAAGCGTTGTCCCAGAGTCCGCTGCTGAAGGCGCTATCCCCGGATCTGCTGAGAGAGTTGTGGCCGATCTAGCCGCAAAAGAGGTTCTGCAAGCAGTTTCTGCCCAAAAGGAGATGCCTGTCGTCTTAGCTGCTCGAGCCGTGTCTGACTATCTTACCGCTCTTGCCAAGATCCTTGAAATGCCACCCAGACCCAGGTTACTTTCAAGTCACAAACCCTCGACATCAGACAGCGCTTCTCCCGAGTCAGATGTATCAAGTATGGATGATTCTGATGAATCGAGTCCTGTCCCGAGTCCTGTCCCGAGTCCTGTCCCGAGTCCTGTCCCGAGTCCTGTCCCGAGTCCTGTCCCGAGTCAAGCACAGCCTGAAGTCATCGGCCCAGAGGGACCAGTCCGGTCCGTCTGTCCTCTCAAACAGGATCCTGTCCCACAGTCACCCGCTTCATCCCCTGCTTTGTCTCCCGTGTCGTCGCACCCTGTTGTCCCCATCAAGTCTCCTGCCAAGTTGCCATGTGTTTCCCCTGTCACCCCTGTCGCTGTCCAGCCCCGGACTGTTTTCACCAAGACTGTACCTCGTGTTTCTTCGTCAATGCCTGCCCATAACCCCTGTCCTAAGCCCTCACCCCGTAAACCGAAGACCACCAGTCCTCCTATTCACCCTGGACAATCCCCCATGAACTCTGTGTTGTCTCCGCCTCCTCTTCCTTGTTTATTATTTTTATTATGTCACCCTAATCCTGTCATTGTGTATTTGTGTCTGCCTTTAATAGTTTTTGTCATGTATTGTTGGTTTGTGTCTTTGTCACAGTCGGTCTTGTCCTGTGTTTAATGTTCCCTTAGGGAGCGTCTGGAAGCCGCTCCTTAAGGGAGGGGTTCTGTCATGATTCTGCCTTCGTGTACCAGTTCTTCTCTTGTCTTGAGGCAGGATCATGACAGACCCATGTTTTGTGTGTAAGCACATGGCCATTTGTTTGGCTGTGTGCTTGCGTTGTCTCGTCATGTAACCCCGCCCCCTTGTTATCTCATCTTGTTATCATTATTGTATCATCGCCGTCACCTGTTTCCCTCATTAGTTTCTCCCTATTTAATCCCCTTGTGTTTGCTGTCTTGTGCCGGTTCATTGTGATTCTCAGTGTGTGTAAACCTTCCTGTGAGTACCCTGTGAAGAACTCTGTCTTGTAAAGTCCTGATCTTGTAGCTGTTGTTAGTTTATTGTCTAGTTATCTGTTTAATCTTAGTCTAGTGTAGTTTGTCTTTGTTTTTGCCCACCAGCCTTGTTTTGCCCCATCGTGGGTTTTGTTTTCCCTGTTTTGTCTTAATAAATCTGTGTGTATTGTATACCGTCTGCGATTGGGTTCATCTCTCTGCAATCCCATAACAGTGGCCATCTTGCGTGCACTGAAGAAGATGTTAACAAACATCTCAGCACCACGTACAGTGACAGCGCAAGAGACAAAGATCTTGGGCCATGCAAAATGTTGATAACCCCGCCGGAACCCACCGTGGCATTTAACACCAGGGAGCCAGCTTTGAAGGAAGTTGAAGAAGTCGTCAAAGCTGCTAGAACCAGCTCAGCACCAGGCCCGAGTGGAGTGCCGTACGTCGTCTATAAGAGGTGCCCCAGACTCTTGAAGAGGTTATGGAAACTAATCAAGGTCAACTGGAGGAGGGGGAAGGTGGCGCAGCAGTGGAGACATGCAGAGGGCATCTGGATCCCGAAGGAGGAGAGCTCAAGTACCATCTAGCAGTTCAGAGTCATCTCGCTCCTCAGTGTCGAGGGAAAGATTTTCTTTAGTATTCTTGCCCGACGCCTGACGGAGTTCCTTCTGAGGAACACGTACATCGACACCTCTGTGCAGAAGGGCGGAGTCCCAAAGATGCCAGGATGCATCGAGCACACAGGAGTTGTCACCCAGCTGTTACGTGAGGCACGTGAAGGCAAAGGGGATCTGGCAGTCCTCTGGCTCGATCTCGCCAATGCCTACGGGTCAATCCCACATAGGCTGGTAGAAACCTCACTTGACCGACATCACGTTCCAGACAAGGTCAAGAACCTCATACTGGATTATTACAATCCCTTCAGTTTGAGAGTCACCTCTGAAGCGGAAACAGCTGCGTTTCATCGGCTTGAGAAGGGCATTATCACGGGATGCACTATTTCCGTGATATTGTTTGCCTTGGCAATGAATATGCTGGTTAAGTCAGCAGAGGTGGAGTGCAGAGGCCCACTCACCAAGTCAGGTATACGGCAGCCCCCTATTAGAGCATTTATGGACGATTTGACGGTGACAACAACATCGGTTCCGGGGTGCAGATGGATCCTCCAAGGGCTCGAGCGTCTCATCAACTGGGCCCGGATGGAATTTAAGCCAGCCAAGTCCAGGTCCCTGGTGGTGAAGAAAGGGAAGGTTACAGACCAGTTCCGCTTCTCACTAGGAGACATCCAGATACTATCTGTCGGAGAAAAGCCAGTCAAGAGTCTGGGCAAGATCTACGACTGCACCCTAAAGGACACCGCATCACTCCAGACAACCACCAACCAGTTGGGAATCTGGTTGACGGCTGTGGACAAGTCAGGTCTGCCAGGTAAATATAAAGCCTGGATTTACCAGCACGGCATCCTGCCCCGACTCCTCTGGCCACTGCTGGTCTATGACGTGCCAATAACCACCGTTGAATGCTTTGAGAGGAAAGTCAGCTGTTCCCTGCGGAAGTGGTTAGGCCTACCACGAAGCCTCAGCGATATTGCCTTGTACGGGACGAAGAACAAACTAAAACTGCCCTTCAGCAGTCTGAAGGGAAGAGTTTATGGTTACCCGATCAAGAGAGGTGCTACTGTACAGAGACTCAAGTGACATCAAGGTATCTTCGGCAGGCAGGAAGTGGAAGGCCCAAGAGGCAGTGGACCAGGCAGTGGACCAGGCTGAGTCACGGCTGCGACACAGTGAGCTGGTGGTGGCAGTGGCATCTGAACGGGCAGGACTCGGGAGCAATCCAAGACCTCGCTTTAACAAGGCCCAGGGAAAGGAAAGGCGACAGCTGATCCAAGATGAGGTCCGAGCTGGGGTGGAAGAAGCCCGCTGCAGTAGGATAGTAGGGATGTGGCAGCAGGAGGCATGGACCCGATGGGAGCAGGTGGCAGACCGAAAGATATCGTGGACAGAATTGTGGAAGTCTGAGCCACACCGGATAAAATTCCTGGTTCAGTCTGTCTATGATGTCCTCCCCAGTCCATCCAGTCTTTTCCGCTGGGGCCTGGCAGATACACCACTGTGCCCACTCTGCCAGAGAGGAGGTTCATTGGAGCACATCTTGAGCAGCTGCCCAAAAGCACTGGGAGATGGGCGCTACCGTTGGCGCCACGACCAAGTGCTGAGGGTCATTGCTGAGGTCATCAGTACTGGGATCGCCTGCAGTAAACACCAGCAACCAGCAAGACAGAACATCGCCTTTGTTAAAGCCGGGGAGAAGCCACATCAGCGCTGGAAGGAATCAGGGGGGCTGCTCGCAACAGCAAAGGACTGGCAGCTGAAGGTCGACCTAGGGAGACAGCTCAAATTCCCAGGAAACATCGTGGTGACCACGCTCAGGCCAGACATTGTCCTGGTGTCAGAAAAAACAAGGCAAGTGGTCCTGCTGGAGTTGACTGTTCCCTGGGAAGACCGGATGGAGGAGGCATTTGAGAGGAAGAGGGCCAAGTACGAGGAGCTAGCAGGCGAATGCCGAAGCAGGGGGTGGAGGACCCGATGCAATCCTATCGAGGTTGGGTGCAGAGGATTCGTCGGCCAGTCACTCATCAGGGCTCTCAAGATGCTTGGAGTGAAGGGACTGCACATCAGGAAAGCCACCAAGAATATCACGGATGCCGCTGAAAAGGCGTCAAGATGGCTTTGGATCAAGCGGGGTGATCCGTGGATCGGACAAGCTACTCAGACACAAGCCAGGGTCTGATCAACCCTGGCTGGGTCGCCTGGGCGAGGGTGTATGATGTTGTGAGACCCGAAACACCCAATGAACCCAGGATACATCACTGATGATGTGTCTGAGTTGCACCAGAGGTGTATTTCAAGAACTCCTCTGGTCAACGAACGAACATGGTGTGATTATGAGTCAGGCTGCATCACAAGTCAGATTGTGGATTGGTGTAATTCAGAATATTTCATCTGGTTCCATCAACTTGAAGATCAGGATACAACACGCCGGCTTGGAGTTGAAGCTGGCTGTAGGGGTCTGTGAAAAGGACTTGTCTGGTTCTTGTGGCCTTTGCTGTGGATCTGTGCCTATAGCAGTTAACAAGGTCCTCACAGGGGATCCGTCTCTAGGGCTTGTCTAATTGACATGGTCTCAGCTGACATTTAGGGTTGCGTTTTGGTCTTGCCTAGGTGCAGGTCCACCATCTGATCTGGATTCGGACCAGATCCGGCTGAAAATGGTAACTTCAGGATAATGAAACAGACAGATTGTTAGCGAAGAAATAAACATTACTGTACCTTATCTGGGCCACTAGTGCGTCACATACTGCATTTCATAACTTAATCTTAGAACATTTGTTTTCCATTTGAATCGGTTAATTTAAAAATAGAGATTTTGAGCTTTCGATAGATGTATTTCTCATGTCTGTGAGGAAAGTTCTCGCTGAGTTTTGGTTTATTTTTTTAAGCGATCAAGTTCACAGAGACTGAGACGTCAGAAAGTGCATACTGATTGTTTCCTTTATTTTACAAAAGCACAACGTTTAGTTATTGTGAGTGCACAAAAATAACATTTGTCAGTTTCGAATGACGTATTAGGCTACTCTTGATGCAAGACCAAAAATGACGGAGTATTTTAAGTTAAATGCAAGTGATCGCGCCGGCGCCTACACGTCATGCAGTAAAGCATGCTAATAGCTTCCACACTCCACACAAACACATGGATATGTGCCTAATAATAGGTTAGCGCACATTAATCTAGGTTAATGTGAACTTGAGCAGTTGAGTAAAGTTGGCAATAAATTCAGATTCCTCAACTTCCCAGGTCAATAACCCATGAGCTAAACGTTGTTACTACACAAATAACACCTCTTTTTAATCGTAGTAATGCACTGTAAAATCTGATTAGTTCAGCTTACTCAAAAAAAGCATGCAAACCGATTGCACTTAAAAAACTAAGTAACGTGAAATAGGAATAGTATGTAGTATTAACAAGTGCATGTCTAGTAGTGTACACTTACAAGAGAGTTCCAGTAACTTGTATAGTATACTTGATCATTTACTTTAGATGTACTCATTTATGCTAGTTGTGTTAACTCTGATGTTTTCTGTATACAACTTGGAATTACTGAGTTTACTTTACTTCAAAAGCAATCCAGTTTACTTGTTAAAACCATGCAAACCGATTGCACTTAAAAGAGCAAGTAAGCTTTACTCCAAATAACTTAAGTGCTATCAATCATCTATTATATATCATTGAGAAAACTTTCACAATTTTACAAATATAACATTTACAACTGGACAAATACATTTAAGGCAATGATACAGTTCAAAGGTAAATTTATTGTATTTGTTTTCTTAACAACTGACACAGGGGTTGTCCACACAAGTTTGCAGTGGGGTATACAATTTATGTAAATAGTCACTTTAGGTTTTTACATTTTTTTGAAAACAAAAAAACGGAAACACTTTATAATAAGGTTTATTAACATTAGGTAGTGTATTAACTAACATGAACTAACCATGAGAAATACATTTTTTACAGTATTTATTAATCTTTGTTAATGTTAGTTAATAAAAATACAGCTATTCATTGTTAATGTTAGTCTACAGTGCATTAACTAATGTTAACAAATACAACCTTTGATTTTAATAACGTATTAGTAAATGTATTTCATCATTTAAGCCTAAACGATGAAAAAGCAATGTCTCTGACACACATGTACATTAGAAATGAATACGCTGACAGATTCTTAAAGGGTTAGTTCACCCCAAAATTTTAATTCTGTCAGTAATTACTCTCCCTCATGTTGTTCCAACCCCGTAAGACTTTCGTTCATCTTAGGAACACAAATGAAGATATTTTTGATGAAATCTGAGAGGTTTCTGTCCCTCCATAGACTGCAATGTCATTGCAACTTTCAAGGCCCAGAAAGGTAGTAAAGACATAGTTAAAATAGTATAGTAATTTTTGTGTGTAAATCACAAATACTGTCAAAAAGCATCACATACTTCATCTCTGCATAAGCTGCAGATTACATTTAACTGTAGATGTGCGCCATTTCACCAGATTTGGAACCTTAATAATTTATAAACCAATGCCAACAGAGGAGAATGCATCAGTGAAAATGGTAACATAGAAAACCATAATTCTTACATTTGGGACAAATAAATCGCTTTTCAGGCATTCCAGGAACTGTTATGGTACCTGATAGTTTTATGCGCAAAAAAAAACAAACAGGCCAAACCATATTCTTCAAGCTCTAATTATCTCAATTATTTGGTAACGTTCAAAAAAGTAAAATCAGTAAAAATTAGCGACAGACGGTAAAAAAAAACAAAAACATTCACACAAAAGTCGCATGCTTGATTACTCACCTTATTATTATTCCAAAAACGTAGCGAAGCTCCAGATAAAAATGTAGGTAGTCTGTCAAAGTCTTTCCACATCTGCAAAATTGGCGCCGAAAATGAAATACGCACAGAATCTATTGCGCATGCTCTCACAAGTGCCGCTTCTTCTTCTTTGTTTTTTTCTGCACATTAGGCATGCTTTAATTCACTGCTGCCTCTCACTGGTTTAGTAACGTCATTGCATCCTTTATTGCTACTTGCTTATTTCAAGTAAGCGTCACTCAAACGATTGAGTAACTTGTTATTTTCACCCTGCAATTGACTGTAACTCAACAAAACCTAGTAAGAAGTATGTATTTTGTATTACTGAGTAAAGTTTACTAAGTATATGTGAGTCAGGAAAGCTATTGGATTTTACAGTGTGTAGACAAGCAGCTACAGCCTAATTTTCCTCAAAACGAGCTTTCCCTCGCAGTGGACAAAAAACATTTATCTCTATGTGCAGGCGGCTGAGAGACAGATCCGAAGGGACCGTCTGCAAAGTGCAAAACCCGAAAAGCGTTACTACGAAAACAGTTAATAACTTCACTGTTGTCACAGTGTCTGGTTTGTGTTCCCTGGTTACCACTAGATGTCCTCCTTCCCCACGGTGTCTGTCACATTCTGAACTACATTCCCCACGATCCTTGTTTCCTCATTGCACTCAGCTGTCCCTTGTCACTAATCATTGAACTCAGCCTATTCCCCATTAGCATTGTCATTTCCCTGTGTATATAAGCCTGTCTGTTTTAGTGTTTGTCATGGAGTCGTTATTATATGTCACAACACTTCTGTTCTGCGTTTCTGGTCTGTTCTTGTTTGTTTCTTTTGTATTTGGACTGCTATGATGGATTTTGACCCTTGCATGGACAACTATGAGTTGGATTGCCCTGATATTAAAAATACTGTTCATGGATCTCTCTGTTTCCCGAGTGTGTTCCGTGACAACTGTCACACACTATAGTGTCATCAAATTCAGATCACACCTCACTGCTGTCCTGATGGTTATACTACAACACTTATTTTGGGAAAAAAATATTTTAAATTGTATATACAATTGTAAATTTATATTTTTTATGATTTTTATGAAACATATTCAATAACTTCACTGTAATTCACTGTATTGTTGCCAAATTCAGTTCACACATCACTGCTGTCCTGTTGGTAATACTACAACATGTAGTTTGAGAAATTGTTTTATTATGAAAAATAACAAATATGAAAAATAAAAGATTAACAAAGATTTCACTGTGATATAAACTTCACTAAACCTCACTTTGCAATACCATCAACTTTTTTCCCCACACATGTAATCTTGCTCGTTATAGTACAACCTTTGCATAATCCTGGGACATTTTCTTTAGAGCCAAATATAGTCAATGACAAGAGATATTGTCAAACTCTCCTGCCTCTTAACTTGCTTTTGCACATACCACAATACCAAGGGATATCTTTGCTTGGTATTTGTGCTGCTGTCATTCCAAGACATCGTATGTGAAACCATCTCGCACAAGTTCCACACTGAATCTATAAGGCGATCTATATGTCAATTATATGAAGAAAATGTTCGCTTTAGGAATCCTATAATGCAAAAAAGTGTTACAATAATTAATGATTATAAAATAATCCATGGAATTTCACTCCAGATGTTTTACATATTATCCACTACATTATCTACTGTACAGTTTAAAACAATTAAAGTATACATTTTAATTTGTCCCTCAAGGCTCAATTCTTGAGTCCCTCAAGGCTCAATTCTTGCACCACTCCTGTTCAACCTGTATATGCTCCCAATGAGCCAAATAATGAGAAAGAACCAAATTGCTTACCACAGCTATGCAGACGACACACAGATCTACTTAGCCCTATCGCCTAATGACTACAGCCCCATTGATTCCCTGTGCCAATGCATTGATGAAGTCAACAGTTGGATGTGTCAAAACTTTCTTCAGTTAAACAAAGACAAAACTGAAGTCATTGCGTTTGGAAACAAAGATGAAGTTCTCAAGGTGAATGCATACCTTCACTCTAGGGGTCAAACAACTAAACATCAAGTCAGGAATCTTGGTGTGACACTAGAGTCAGACCTTAGTTTCAGTAGTCATGTCAAAGCAATAACTAAATCAGCATACTATCATCTGAAAAATATTGCAAGAATAAGATGCTTTCTTTCCAGACAAGACTTAGAGAAACTTGTGCATGCTTTCATCACCAGCAGGGTGGATTATTGTAATGGACTCCTCACTGGCCTTCCCAAAAAGACCATAAGACAGTGTCAGCTCATACAGAACGCTGCCGCCAGGATTCTGAGCAGAAAATATGAACATTTCACACCAGTCCTCAGGTCTTTACACTGGCTCCCAGTTAAATTTAGGATTGATTTTAAAGTATTATTACTGGTATATAAATAATTCAATGGCCTAGGACCTCAATATATTGCAGATATGCTCACTGAATATAAACCCAACAGATCACTCAGATCATTAGGATCATATCAGCTAGAAATACCAAGGGTTCACTCTAAGCATGGCGAGTCTGCTTTTAGCTATTATGCCAGCCGCAGCTGGAACCAGCTTCCAGAGGAGACTCCTACAGTAGTCACATTCAAATCCAGACTCAAAACACATCTGTTTAGCTATGCATTTACTGAATGAGCACTGTGCCGCTGTTCGTCCGACTGTTTGTACTGTACTGTATTTTATTTTATTTTTCTAAACCGTTTTAATTATTCATATTTCTTTTTATTATTTTAATTTCTTCTATGTAAAGCACTTTGAATTGCCATTGTGTATGAAATGTGCTATATAAATAAACTTGCCTTGCCTTGCCTAAATCTCACCCAAACAGCATCCACAGTTTTTGGCAGGTCTTTATTTCCACAGAAGGAACAGAAGTCTATGTTTGGAACTGAAATAAATGTTATATATACACACATGAACTGTTAAGTTTGTAATAAGTTTACATAAATGTAATATATACTGTTACGAACCGTACACTGTTTTTCTTCTTGTGTATGCTCTTTTGTTTTTCTATTGTTTGTCATTTTTTTTAGCACTTCTAGGTACCGCCTACTTTCGGAATGCTATTGGTGGATGTGCCTGTCAATCTTCGTTGGTCGACTGTGACGTTGCGGGATCTCCGCCAGACACCATTGGCTCCGACGCGTTTAAAACGGAAGCGGCAGCTGGAAGAGTTGGCGGCTGTTTTGACTTGGCGTGTCACTGTTTGTGTTGCTTGTCTGTGTTATGCTACTACTTTAAACGCTTAAGAGATTTCCATGAGAGTGATGGAATGAGCTGTGTAATGGTTGTCATTAGTGACATTTGTGTTATTGTTGAACGAGTGCCTTTGACACTTCTGGCTGCTGAAACTTCACTTAAACTAACTGCTGTCTTTCAGACGACGGAGATGTGGAACAAGCTTAGTAAGTCACGTGACATACATACCTTGCACGTAGGAGTTTCTATGTATTAGATACACTAGTTTAGTGAAGTGCGCTAAATATGTACTTTTGTGTTTATTAGTTAGAGTAAGTTCAGGGCGCATTTGCGCTGAAGATTTTTCTTTTCATATTTTTGTTTTCTTATTTAGAGGACCGGGAGGAGACAGTTGGGGTTCTTTTTGTTATATTTATTTCTTTGATTTGTTAGCGCTACTTTTAGTTCCCTCTCTCGTTTGTCTTGGTTATATATATATTTCTTATTTGTCTCTTAATTGTTTGTAAATGTTTATGGTCTTGGGAGCAATAAATCTTTTGCGGTGATAATTTGATGGTCTTGTGTTTCTCTTGCCACACACTTAAGCCTTTTCTATTGGTCATCTCAATGTTACTTCTTTTAAAACTCCTAGACAATAACTTTCCATCAAAGGTCGTAACAATACAATGATACCTGATCCTTTTAGAATGTCTTCAGCCTTGTCTCTTCTTAGATTTTGAAGAGCTTGCTTTGATGAGTCAATCTCAAACATCTGTGGAATGTTTGGAAACTCCATCACTGTCATCTTGGCCATCTGTACGGATGGCATAAGAACATGTATTGTGTCTTATACAGTAAAAATAGTAGTAGGCCCCTTCTGTCTCAAAAGACAATGGCTGCACCTTCTTTATCTTTTTCAGTCAATTTTGTTGTTGGCAACATCTGGAGTGGCTCAGTAGTCCTATCCGTTCATGGCAGTCTCTGCCGCAATTTAGGCAGACAAAGCTGGATGGCGGGTTGGAGTGGCTTGGTTTCCTCTCCTTCCTGCGACTTCTTTTGTCCTTCAACTGCTGGAGTCTCTTCACTTCTCCCCTTTGGATTCCATCACTTACTGTGGTTCTCCATGCGCTGCGATTTTCTGCAAGTGACTCCCAGGTATCTGGGTTTATACCAGTGGTTTTCAAATCACGCTTGAAAACATCCTTGTAACGCAGTGCTGGTCGGCCTAGAGGACGGTGTCCTGTAGCTATTTCGCCATACAGTATATCCTTGGGAATACGGCCGTCCTTCATACGGCGCACATGACCTATCGATCGGAGCCGGCATTGAGTTAGCAAAAGGTGCATGCTGTGGGAATTTGTCTGTTCCAGTAAAAATACAGTGCGTGTTATCACATCAAATGTGTGTTATTGGAGAGTAATTATTTATAATTACTATAATTATTTTAATTATTACTTCATGCATAAAAGTACATTGAAAATTAACCCATGACTTATTATCATTTGGTTCTTTTAACATTGTAAAGGACTCACATACTGTCAATTTTTGCTAGTTTTGGCCTCCATACACATAACTGTTTTCACATAAATTGGTAAGACACACTGATAGCACTATAAAATAAATACATTATTTGCGATAATATATAAAATATTTAATAATAATAATGCAAAATATATGTATTTGTAGTTGTATTTACTTGACTATATTCATATAAATATTTATAGCATTGTAAGGCTGATGGGCTTTAAATACACAAACCATGAACCGTGCAGAAATGCTGTTAATAATAATAATTTTGAAAGACGGATGAGACATAGCCACAAATTATTACATGATGACCTATATACTCACCACAAACTTCCAGTGTACTTTTGCTGTATTGACAATGGCTCCATCATAGTCATCAAATGTGACCTGATACAATGTGTGAAAATGAAAAAAAAGAACAACTGCATTTTGTATACAGAAACAATAGAGACATGCTTGCAGTGAGTTGGGAATTCCTGTCAATTGTTTGTTGTTGTTATAGATATTTAATATCAAATGCAATTAATCACGATTCATCCTTTGACAGCGCAAAAAAAACAAAAACATATTAAATTATTACAGAGGTTCTTACATTTCTTTACCCTTGCCTGGCCATTTCTTCTCTTGATTTGTGTTAAATGACATCTATGGTGTAGTGATTCAGGTGGTATAGCCGGCCAGCAATATTTGTTGAATTGAGGATGGCTCCAATGTAACATTCAATTGCCTAAAAATATTGTACAGAAAATTAATGATTCAAAATCGCATGAAACAAATAGGCTCCAGTTAAGTAGCCTGAGTCTGACTACTTGGATATAATTTTATGTAGCTGAACCCATGATGTTTTCTTATAAAAAATAAAAAAAGAATAAAAAAAAGGAATGCATCAACAAATAGATTAATCATAAAGTGGTACAACAGTTTTAATGAGAAACTTGCCTCGCCTACAATGAGTTCATCCGGCCTCAAAGTCTGGAACTCTTTGTGCCGCGGGGTGAAATTCAGGCTCTGTTCATGCTTTACAACAGCAACTACAATTTCAGTTCGTTTGCATTTCCAAAGGGCATCAACCTACAAGGATATGAAGATATGAGAGTATTTGAATGTTTTAATAAGCTACTCTGACAGCACATTCTACTGTCCTTGTGCAGACAGCTGTCATTAAACTAACCCATTTAATTTGGTGTATGAATATGAATTAATATTTTTCAAATTTTTAACTTTGTGTATTTTTTTTAGAAGATAAGATAAAAAATAATATTTGTATAGCTCCTTATAGTGCTATAGGTGGCTTCAGGCTCTACAAATTACAATGAGCTGATTTTAGTAATTTGAATGATCATACCTCTGTGGTAGTCTCCGAAATTACGAATACTCCGAATACTACTGTTATTGAAATTTTTTCTTTTTTTCTTTGGTTGCCTTTGTTTTCTTTGGAATTTGAACAGTGAGTGGAGGAGTGTAACATTTGGAGTTGACAGTTTGAGGCTTTGAACCATCTCTCTTTGCCCAACCTTCCTGAGATTGAGTTATGTCTTTTCTTGAGATGGGTCTAAGTAGCAAATGTTCAGAGAAGTTATGAGCCATTATGTGTTCTCTGTACCTCCCCTGTAAAGAGCCATACCTTTTTCTGACAAATGCTCCTGGTCTCAATCGCCTTTGTTTTTCCAGAATTGAGTGTTTCACAATTCCGAACCATCGCTCAACATGGCAATTTGTGTCCCTTGTTTTACTTGGCATGGAGCTGTCATCTTCTTTGTCATCTGCATACCTTTTCAAACCTGGCAAATGCAAATGTTGCAAAATCCTTCAAACCTTTTTCTGCCGTTTTTCTCCCAAATGACTGAGAGACAGCTTTGAGCACATGTGCAGAACATATGAGGTTTTATTAACAAAGTTCGGGAGGAGCACGTTCAGATAATTAACACAAGTGCGGGCGGTCACTCTTTAAAAGATGGCGCCTGTGTGTATGGCTGGCCGTCTGCGGCTCCCGGTTATGTGGTTGTTTATCTTAATTTTATCGACTATTTTAAATACTACAAACTCTCTATTAGTGTACGATCGCCAAACACTTTTTACCATCAGGTCGAGTTTGGAGAATATGCCGATTTACTTTGTGAGCCGGGGAGGAACAAATAATTCTTCTTCTCCACCGTTCCTGAGTGAATTACCTGCTTATCTCCGCCGAACCCCATGGTTTCCTGTGAGAAAGAAGCGATTCAGACGCCGAGGGAAACGAGGTGGTCGGTTGGTGAAAATAAAGACTTTTCTGGCTTTGTTCTGAATGCTGATCCTCGCGGGATGTTTGGGGATTGTGACGCGGAATGTCGTCGCTACGCGCCTCGGCGCACTGTTGATCCTATGTAAAGGTGGTTGGTACCTGTGACCGACGTGTATCTTGATAAAAAGCCTAAGATTACAACTTATTGGCCATCCAGGTTTAAAAAAGGTGTGGATGTATCGTTCCATCGGTCTTTGGGCCTTAAATCCCCACTTACAACACATTGGGCTTCCGGTTTTAAAAGAGGTGTGGACGCTACTCTCCATCGGTCCTTGGTCTTCGAATCTCCGTCGCTGAAAGACTCTACTCCTGTGAGGATAGCTTTTCGTGAATGCTAGATCACTAGTCAACAAGTCCTTTATTCTGAATGACTTTTTTACTTACAAGGACCTGGACATGTTGTGTGTGACTGAGACCTGGGTCGGGGTTGGTGAGTCGAGTGTATTTTCTGAAGTTTTACCGTTGAATTGCACCTATTTTAACTCTCCACGCTTTATCAGACGTGGAGGTGGAGTAGCATCCATTTTTAAAGAACATTTAAACTGTAGGCGTCTGCCTGCTTTCTCCTACTCCAGCTTTGAACTTAATGTTTTTGAATTTGATCTGAGCCATCCGGTATTGTGCACTGTGGTTTATCGCCCACCTACATATAACAATGAGTTTATTGACGATTTCTCTGATTATTTAGCTGGTATCATGATCAAATATGACCGGGTTTTAATTGTGGGGGATTTTAACATCCATGTATGTTGTCCTGAAAAGCCTCTGGTCAAAGCTTTCTTAAATCTTGTGGAGTCTTTTAATCTAACTCAGTTTGTTGTTAGTCCCACTCATATACGTGGACATACATTAGATTTGGTTTTGACATATGGCTTGCCTATTAATAACATCGACGTCTGTGTTGCCACTTTCTCTGATCATTTGCCTGTCCTATTTGATATATGTATTTCTCGTGACTCTAAAGTGACTGCTCCAAAACTTCGTTGCCGGATGATAAATCCCTCAACTTCTCATTTATTTTCTGAGGCTTTTAATTTAATTGAGTTTGATCATTGGATGTCATCATGTGGGCTAACTACTGAAGAATTAACTTCATCGTTCTTTTCAACTTGCAATAGCATTTTGGATACTGTTGCCCCTTTCAGGACGGTTCGAGATAAATGTAGAGTTCAACCGTGGCTGAACACTATAACTAGAGCTATAAGGCTGGAATGCAGAAGGGCTGAACGCCGCTGGAAGAAGGATAAGTTGCAGATCTCACTTGATATCCTACGCTACAATTTGTCTAAATATCAAAAGTGTGTGAGACTGGAGAAATCAAAGTACTTATCGAATATAATTAGTAGTAACTCCCTTAAGCCAGCTGTACTGTTTAGTACCATTAATGCTGTTTTGAACACTCCCCAAGCTGCTTGTTTAGAACCTTCTGTCGAACTGTGTGAACAATTTCTAAAAAAAAATATTGACAAGACTGATGTTATTAGATCGAATATATCATCTTCTCTGACTTTCCAACCTATTACTTTTGAGCGCTTTGCTGTCTTAAATCAGTTCGAGCCGGTGTCCCTTGTCTCATTGAGGGAGACTTTTGCCAAAATGAAATTATCTACATGCCACATTGACATTGTTCCTCCACGACTCTTAAATGATGCATTTGATGCCATTAGCTCTTCGGTTCTTGCTATTATTAACAGTAGCCTGGTTACGGGAGTTGTACCCAAATCTTTTAAACATGCAGTGGTGGAACCGGTTATTAAGAAAATGAATCTGGATCCATCAGTCTTTGTTAATTTTAGACCCATCTCTAGACTTTCGTTCATGTCTAAATTACTCTGAAAGGTTGTATTTGAACAGTTGAATGTATTTTTATGTTTAAATGGTATCCACGAAGTGTTTCAGTCTGGTTTTAAGTCTTTGCATAGTACAGAAACTGCATTGTTGAGGGTTTCAAATGATTTGTTACTTACCACTGACACAGGGAATTGTGCGATTTTATTATTATTGGACCTTTCAGCTGCATTTGATACCTTAGACCATAGGACTTTAATTTCATGTTTAGAAGAATGTGTTGGTGTTGAGGGTATTGCGTTGTCATGGTTTAAGTCGTATTTGTCCGAAAGAACTTTTGCAGTTCGCTTTGGAGAATTTGTCTCCTCTACGGCTTCTCTTACATCTGGGGTCCCCCAGGGCTCCATTTTGGGGCCAATGTTGTTCGCCTTGTATTTACTGCCCCTGGGTCATATCTTTAGGAAATTTGGAATCTCGTTTCATGTTTATGCAGATGACACCCAAATTTATCTGCCTTTGAAAAGAAAAGACACTTGCACCTTAGCGCCTTTACTCCAGTGTCTCGAGGAAATTAAAGCTTGGATGGCACAGAACTTTTTATGTTTTAATGAAAACAAAACAGAGGTTATGCTTTTTACTCCCGGTGGTACTTATGAATCTCTAAATTTTGATCTTGGTGAGTTGAATCCACTAGTGAAACCTTGGGCCCTATTTTAACGATCTGAATCGCAAGTGTCAAGCGCAAAGCGCAAGTAACTTTGTGGGCGGGTCTTGGGCGCTGTTGCTATTTTCCCGGCGGGATAAATGACTGTTGCGCCAGGCGCAAATCTAAAATGGGTTGGTCTGAAGTAGCTTCATTATTCATAGGTGTGGTTTGGGCGTAACGTGAAATAAACCAATCAGAGCGTCATCTCACATTCCCTTTAAGAGCAGACGTGCTTTTTCCATAGCGGATTGCTATTGTAACGGTGGATTTGCCAGGCGCGCGCCAGAAGCGGTTCACAGCCAAGGAGAGCAACGCTCTCGTCACGGCCGTAAAAGAGAGAAGTTACATTGAAATGGAGAAACCCACCCAAATTAACTTCAGTTAAACAGGCGTATGATAATTTGGGTAAATGTGTAAGCTAGATGTATGCTTTTATAATAATTTGTCTATATATCTATCTATCTATCTATCTATCGTAATAATGTATGATTTGCAAAAATGAAAACTGCTGCTTCTGTGTAGATGAGAGAATCAAAGTGTATGCGCGTTGTGCACACGCTGATTATGGCCAAGCATGCGCCCTTAAAATAGCATATGAATAACATGCGCAACGCGCCACTGACTTTAAACTATTCCTGGTTAGTGGCGCAATTGTTTTCTAAACCTGCAAAATAGCATGAAGGAACGTTTGCGCCGGAACACGCCTCCTTTTTTGCGCTGAACCGCCCAGGGAGCGCAAGTTCATTCCCTAGTTTAGCGACGTGCTTCTGTGGAGGGAAAAACGCGCTTTGCGCGGGTGCAAAATAGGAATGATACATGCGTCAGTGTACAAAGTCAATTGCGCTGGGTGCAAGATAGGGCCCCTTATGTCAAAAATCTAGGGTTCACTATGGATTGTGATTTTAAATTGGATAAACAGATTAACTTGGTAGTTAAATCGAGCTTTTTCCAATTGAGACAACTCGCCAAGGTGAAATCATTTCTGTCTTCTAGAGACTTTGAAAGACTTCTCCACATTTTTATTTCATCGCGTCTAGATTATTGGAATGGCCTCTATATAGGCATTAGTCAGGCCTCTCTCTCTAGACTGCAGAGGGTTCAGAATGCTGCAGCTCGCTTGTTGACAGGGACACGAAAGCGCAAACATATTACACCTGTTCTTTCATCTCTTCACTGGTTGCCAATCTATTTTAGAATTAACTTCAAAATTTTGATGTTTGTTTTTAAATCGCTTCATGGCCTTGCTCCTAAGTATATGTCAGAACTGATTAGGCAATACGCTCCGTCTAGAGCGCTTAGGTCTGCTGACCATTTGCTTTTGGTTGTCCCTCGGGTGAAATTAAAAAGCAGAGGTGAAAGAGCATTTGCAGTAGCAGGACCGAAGCTCTGGAATAGTTTGCCCCTGCACATCAGACAGGCTCAAACCCTTGCTATTTTTAAATCGAATCTCAAAACTCACTACTACAGTTTCGCATTTGACGCTATGTGAGAGTTTTGTTTTGTTTTGTTTTGTTTTGTTTTGTTTTATTTCTTTTATTTTAAGTCATGTTGGTTGTTTGCATTATTGAAAAAGGATATGTGTGTACAGCACTTTTTTAAACACCTGTTGTTTTTAAAAAGTGCTATATAAATAAACTTTGACTTTGACTTTGACAAGTGGAGAGCACTCAGCAATCAATGGTAAGAGGTATATATACACTCAGCAGTCTCACCTCATTCCATTGACCGTTTTGCAGCATCCCCCCACCACCCCTTCTCCACACTTCTAGTCCTAAAACATTTACATACGGGGGGAGTACTCTGGGTTCGGGCCGAACTCCGAGCTCGGAGCCCTCCCTCCGGACAGCACGCCAAATACGCATTAAACTTTACCCCCTCAAATTGTATGTAAGTGTGAACTCGTGAAATATGTAGCACTGTAAATGCTCTGATATCCTTCCATGTCTTCAGTTTTGAACAAATGTCAAAAGCCCTGTCCAAGTAGCTGACAAAGCTCTCCCTGTTGAATGCCAGAAGAACACTTTGGAGTAGTGCCCATCTATAGTCTGTTTCTATCTGATGAACTCTTAGTTTTGTATACACTGTAAAAAAAAATCCTAATTTTACAGAAAATAACTGTGATTTTTTTACTTTAATTTTAAATTGTACTCAAACCACTGTAAAATTACAAATAATATCTGTAAAATAAAAATTCAGCTGTTATTTTAGGTATTGTGACATTAATGGCAAATTACAGTAATTCACATTTTTTATACAGAAAATTGATTATTTTTCATACAGTATTTTTTTTCTGTTTTCTTAAATTACATAAAAATGCATGTAAAATTACAAATATAATCTGTAATTTAACAGAAACAAAACGGTTAAATGATAAAATGGTCAAATGACTGTCAGCTCCCCAAAAAAACTAAAACATCCTAAATTAAATAAACTGAAAAACACTGTTATTTTACAGGTATTTCCTGAATAATCATGATCATATACCTTCATTGTAAAAAAAAAATCGTAAAAAAAGGGTCAAATGACTGGCAGCTGCGGCTGCCAAACAAAAACCTTAAAATTAAAGTAAAATATGCTACCCTAAATGGTAACACTTTACAATAAGGTTCCATTAGTTAACATTAGTTAATGCATTAGTTAACATGTACTAACCATGAACGACACCTCTGTTCAGCATTAAAGGGATAGTTCGCCCAAAAATGATATTTAAGCCATGATTTACTCACCCTCAAGCCGTTCGAGATGCATATGTCAATCTTTTTTCAGACGAACACATTTTCTGTTATTTTAGAAAATGTCTTAGATCTTTCAGTGGTTATAATGTGAAGCAATGGGGTCCAGCTGCTTCAAGTCGCAAATTGTGCATGCATCCTTCACAAAAATAATCCATCCGGCTCCAGGGGGATAAACGAAGGCCTTCTGAGGGTAATCCGTGCAGTTTTGTCGTAAAAATATACATATTTAAAACTTTATAAACGAAAATAACTGGCTTCCGGTGGCGGTCGGCGCGCGTTCATGGAGATGGATGCTGGCGTATGACGTAACACGTAGCGCAGGAAGCGTTGTGACGTAGAACGAACGTAGAGTTTTGTTTTGCTCTGCTCTCTGGCTGCGCTGTCACGCTCGTTCTATGTCACGACACTTCCTGCGCTACGTCCTACGTCATACGCATGCATCCATCTCCATGAACGCGCGTCGACCGCTACCGGAAGCCAGTTATTTTCGTTTATAAAGTTTTAAATATGTATATTTTTACGACAAAACCGCACGGATTACCCTCAGAAGGCCTTCGTTTATCCCCCTGGAGCCGGATGGATTATTTTTGTGAAGGATGCATGCACATTTTGCGACTTGAAGCAGCTGGACCCCATTGCTTCACATTATAACCACACTATCACATTATGCATCTCGAACGGCTTGAGGGTGAGTAAATCATGGCTTAAATATCATTTTTGGGCGAACTATCCCTTTAATTCATATTTGTTAACGTTAACTCACACATGTACTAATGCATCAATTCACATTAATAGCACGGTTAGTTAACATTAGTTAATGCATTAGTTAACATGAACTAACCATGAACGACACCTCTGTTCAGCATTAGTTAATATTTGTTAATGTTAACTCACACATGTACTAATGCATCAATTCACATTAACAGCACGGTTAGTTAACATTAGTTAATGCATTCGTTAACATGAATTAACCATGAACAATGCCTGTAAATAGCCTTACTGGATAACACTATAATAACGTTCAGTTGTAAGTAATTTATAAGTGGTTAGTTAATGATGAACTAATCATTTACAAAACATGAATATGCGGTTCATAAATTAAAATTATGTTATTTTTTTGTATGTATGTAGCAATTAGAGGGTGCAGAAAGTGTTGTAAATGCCTTGTATACACGTACAGATAATTTGTAACAGGTAAGTAACAGTGTTCAACACAATGATGTGTAAATGCATGAATAAATCATTTACAACACTTTCTGCATCCCCTAATCTAAAGTGTAAACTATTCATCACTTGTAAATGTGTTACACATCATTTGTAGATTACCACTTCAAGAATCAATCAAGGCATAAGATCAACGAATCGTATCTACGAATGATGTGTAACACATTTACAAGTGATGAATAGTTTACACTTTAGATTAGGAGACGCAGAAAGTGTTGTAAATTATTTATTAATGCGTTTACACATCATTGTGTTGAACACTGTAGTGTGTAGTGTAGTGTGTAGTGTAGTGTAGTGTGTAGTGCAGTGTAAGTGCTGACTGGTGAGGGTATAGACAGCTGACTTCTCTGAAACACATGGAGTCTTTAACCACTGTGCACCTGATGTGAGCAAAACATACAAAAAATGTAACATCATTTATTAAACATTTATGAACTGCATATTCATGTTTTGTAAATTATTAGTTAATCATTAACTAATCAATTGTAAATGACTTATAACTGAATCTACAAAACATACATAAAATGTTAGTATATCACTTGCTAATCATTTATGAATGTTTTGTAAATGATTAGTTCATCATTAACTAACCACTTTTAAATGACTTACAACTGAACGTTATTATAAAGTGTTACCAGTTTTGGAAATGAAACGATCAAGAAAACAGTTGATCCAGGCTTGAATAGTAGAAATACAGTGAGGAAAATAAGTATTTGAACACCCTGCTATTTTGCAAGTTCTCCCACTTAGAAATCATGGAGGGGTCTGAAATTGTCATCGTAGGTGCATGTCCACTGTGAGAGACATAATCTAAAAAAAATAAAAAATCCAGAAATCACAATGTATGATTTTTTAACTATTTATTTGTATGATACAGCTGCAAATAAGTATTTGAACACCTGAGAAAATCAATGTTAATATTTGGTACAGTAGCCTTTGTTTGCAATTACAGAGGTCAAACGTTTCCTGTAGTTTTTCACCAGGTTTGCACACACTGCAGGAGGGATTTTGGCCCACTCCTCCACACAGATCTTCTCTAGATCAGTCAGGATTCTGGGCTGTCGCTGAGAAACATGGAGTTTGAGCTCCCTCCAAAGATTCTCTATTGGGTTTAGGTCTGGAGACTGGCTAGGCCACGCCAGAACCTTGATATGCTTCTTACAGAGCCACTCCTTGGTTATCCTGGCTGTGTGCTTCGGGTCATTGTCATGTTGGAAGACCCAGCCTCGACCCATCTTCAATGCTCTAACTGAGGGAAGGAGGTTGTTCCCCAAAATCTCGCAATACATGGCCCCGGTCATCCTCTCCTTAATACAGTGCAGTCGCCCTGTCCCATGTGCAGAAAAACACCCCCAAAGCATGATGCTACCACCCCCATGCTTCACAGTAGGGATGGTGTTCTTGGGATGGTACTCATCATTCTTCTTCCTCCAAACACGTTTAGTGGAATTATGACCAAAAAGTTCTATTTTGGTCTCATCTGACCACATGACTTTCTCCCATGACTCCTCTGGATCATCCAAATGGTCATTGGCAAACTTAAGACGGGCCTTGACATGTGCTGGTTTAAGCAGGGGAACCTTCCGTGCCATGCATGATTTCAAACCATGACGTCTTAGTGTATTACCAACAGTAACCTTGGAAACGGTGGTCCCAGCTCTTTTCAGGTCATTGACCAGCTCCTCCCGTGTAGTTCTGGGCTGATTTCTCACCTTTCTTAGGATCATTGAGACCCCACGAGGTGAGATCTTGCATGGAGCCCCAGTCTGAGGGAGATTGACAGTCATGTTTAGCTTCTTCCATTTTCTAATGATTGCTCCAACAGTGGACCTTTTTTCACCAAGCTGCTTGGCAATTTCCCCGTAGCCCTTTCCAGCCTTGTGGAGGTGTACAATTTTGTCTCTAGTGTCTTTGGACAGCTCTTTGGTCTTGGCCATGTTAGTAGTTGGATTCTTACTGATTGTATGGGGTGGACAGGTGTCTTTATGCAGCTAACGACCTCAAACAGGTGCATCTAATTTAGGATAATAAATGGAGTGGAGGTGAACATTTTAAAGGCAGACTAACAGGTCTTTGAGGGTCAGAATTCTAGCTGATAGACAGGTGTTCAAATACTTATTTGCAGCTGTATCATACAAATAAATAGTTAAAAAATCATATATTGTGATTTCTGGATATTTTTTTTTTAGATTATGTCTCTCACAGTGGACATGCACCTACGATGACAATTTCAGACCCCTCCATGATTTCCAAGTGGGAGAACTTGCAAAATAGCAGGGTGTTCAAATACTTATTTTCCTCACTGTAACTGAGAAAACGAAACGATTTTTACTTACAATTTTTAACTAAGTAAATCTTAAGTTTTTGTGAAAGTTTTGTGTTGTTTTAGTGTTAAATTCTCTCATTAAATACATAAAATGTGGTAAATCTGGTAAACCCACGTTTTAAACTGAACTAAGATAGATGTAACAGGCAGTGGTGATGTTGATATGGACTTTTTTTGTCATTTGGAGTGAAGTTAACATGTAACCTATAGTCACAAATGCAGGCATACAGAATATGACTTTTAACTGTTTTTTTTCTTCCCCAATTAAAGCCATCAAAATGGACAACAACATTCCTGACAGAATTAAAGATAAGCCTGCAGACATCCCCAAAAGAATGAAAATCGATTCAGAAAGTGACTCCACTGATTCTGACTCTTCTGAGTCTTCTGACTCAGAGTCATCTAGCTCAGACTCTTCAAGGGAGAAGAAGAAAAGAAAGAAGAAAAGAAAGAAGAAGGGAAAGAAAGCAAAGAAAAGAGCGAAAAAACAGGAAAAAAACAAGCAAATGAGTAAATTCTGTCAAAGGGGTAGGTTGTGCAAATTGAAATAATTTAATAAATGTTTTTTTTTAATATATCAGGAATGTAAAACTTGTTATCTGTGTTGTGTAGTTTACCATTAAACACATGAATGGAATGGCTTCTTAAAATGTGATCACTAGAAACATAACAATTGCCGAAATTTCTTCTTTTAAAAAAATCTTCATTTTTTTTTTTTTACTGTCTTAGTTACTGATCCATGGCAGGTGGTAAAGCGGTACAAATCAGTCCTGGAGATTTTCAAAAGAGGAAGCAACATGGCAGAAGCTTTCCGGAAGTATGGTGTGGACCGGAACACAATCGTGCAGAGTGCAGCTATTGCTGAACTGGCGATTGCAGCACCAGAGAAATATGCAGAGATCCATGACAAACAGGAAAAGGGAGAGAAATTATCAAACATAACCCAGAAATGTCAAGACGCAATCATGGCCGATGAGAACATTGCAAACATAATACAAACAATGAAAACGGATGGGAAGTTGCTTCCAATAAGAAAATAGTTCATTTTCATGTTATAAAAAGTCGCTAACAAAAAAAAGAACCATATACGTGTTTTCCATGTTTAATTACAGTAATATATTTTGCCTTGTTTAGGCCTGAATTGATAGTGCAGCACATTTTGTTTTGTCCTTAAAAATTTAGTTTTGTATGTTTTGTTCTGGCAAAGATTGCCAATGTTGACCAGTTCTGTAATGTAATAAAGAGGTCTTTTCTCAACATCCTGAAAATGTTAATGATGAATGGCTTTCACACATTTAAGGTCTGGTAAATTCAATATTGACTGTTTACGTACCTACAAATATTACTAACACATCAGTTAATGCTGAATAGTGTACACGATAAGGTTAAAAAATTCCATCAATAAATGCTTTATTAATGGTAAGTCATGTCAATAAAGAGTCTACAAATGTTAGTAATCCATAAGTTAATGTTGAAATAGTGTACAATTTACAATAAGGTTCATAAATTCCATCAATAAATGATTTATTAATTGTAAGTCATGTCAATAAAGAGTCTACAAATGTTAGTAATCCATAAGTTAATGTTGAAATAGTGTACACTTTACAATAAGGTTCATAAATTCCATCAATAAATGCTTTATTAATGGTAAGTCATGTCAATAAAGAGTCTACAAATGTTAGTAACACATCAGTTAAAGCTGTAGTCTACGATGTTGAAAATCGGTCGAGAAAGCCTGAGAAGGTTGGGAAGTTTTAAAAAACTCATCCCGCCCCTCCACACACACACCCCTCCCTCCACACACACACCCCTCCCCTCTGTGCTACCTGATTCCTCCCACCGGGAAACGACCTGAACAATGTCACTCAGTCAAGCTGTGATCACCGGTAGTAAACAGCGCATCTTGTTCAAATTCCGATCGGCTCGAACAGAAACCCGCTAGGCCTAATGAAATATATTCAAGCACTTCAAGAAATATAATTACTTTGACCCGTGATAGGCGATGCTAAACGGCTAACATTCCAATGCCGACCGGCAGCATGAGCATGTTGTCAGACTGATAAATAGCTATTTATGTAACACCTCACACAATAAAAGTATAAATAAATGCTTACCTGCTCAACAAAAAGTCAGCCGTGTCAGCGTCGGTTTTCAGTCCCAAATCTTCACTGCTGAGCTGATGCTACTTTGCTAGCTACCATAGACTGTCAGCTGCTTGCCCGTGAAATTTCATGTCGCAGGAGGGGGGCGGGGTGGGGTGGAGACGCGAGCGCCACGTGGAGTTTCAAGTGGAGCGGGGGATTGGATGAGAGCAGTTGACCAATGTAAGCTGTCCGGCCGGACAGCTTACATTGGTCAACTTCTCTGCAGCTGTACACCCAATAGAGTGAATGGATTTTTTTCATTCTTTTTTCTCTTCATATTGTTAGGATTGTACTGTAGAACCATAACCAGCATCTAAACGAGGTTATTAATAATGAACAATCTTTGAAATCGTAGACCATAGCTTTAATGTTGAAATAGTGTACACTTTACAATAAGGTTCACTCAATCCATTAATAAATACTTATTTGAATGCAAGTAATGATAGTAAAGTGCGTATAAACATCAACAACATATTTTTCCGCTGTAGAATTATGTTTACCAACAAATCAATGCCTTATATATATATATATAAAAGAGTGTTGATAAGGTACACAACAGTATTTTTACATTTAGGGTAACATGGTGAGTTAGAAATGTTCATACATAGTGTGTGTCAACTGCTACGTAAACTAATGTAAATATGTAGAGTTTAACCCCTACAAAACAGTAAAGCTATTTACAGGCATTGTTCATGGTTAATTCATGTTAACGAATGCATTAACTAATGTTAACCAAACGTACTGTTAATGTGAATTGATGCATTAGTACATGTGTGAGTTAACATTAATAAATAACTAATGCTGAACAAAGGTGTCGTTCATGGTTAGTTCATGTTAAATAATGCATTAACTAATGTTAACTAACCGTGCTATTAATGTGAATTGATGCAATAGTACATGTGTGAGTTAACGTTAACAAATATGAATTAATGCTGAACAGAGGTGTCGTTCATGGTTAGTTCATGCTAACTAATGCATTAACTAATGTTAACTAATGGAACCTTATTGTAAAGTGTTACCAAAAAAATCGTAAAAAAAGGGTCAAATGACTGGCAGCTGCGGCTGCCAAACAAAAACCATAAAATTAAAGTAAAATATGCTAATTTAAATAAAGTGTAAAAAACTTTTAAATAAATTTGATGTCACCATGATTGAGATCAGTGTCTGCTTTAGTTGGGCTCATGACCCTTGAGTTTTTAACTTTTGTTTTTCTCTGGCTGCTTTAACTGTGTATGTGATACACATTTGTTATAGCAATAAATACTGGAGAAAATATCAGATGATCTTGGTCTGATTCTCTGATATGCTAGTCAAATATCTGAATATAATAGCTTAGATTACATAATATGTAGATGGAGTTTAGCTTTATACAAAGTCTATAATTAATGTCATAATTTTTCACATAACCCTTGACATATTGTGGCATCAGTATTATAACAACCTGAAAAAAAAAAGTATATATATATATTGTACAGAAAAAGTTTTGAGCTCGTTAATTTTTTTAGTAGTATAGAGACATCAAGAATCAACATATGAATCTCAACAATGGTGACAACCAACAAAGCCTTTTTGTGACTTTATAGTAATTCAGATTACTACTAGTAATTCATGATTTTTCATTGTCACCATTGTTGTGATTCAGACGCTGATTCTTGATGTCTGAGTGAGTCTATGTGATCCTGTCAAAACATTTTCTGTATAATGACTTCATAAAATCTGAGTATCACAGCACTGCAGGATCTTCTATAGCAGTTTTGTCATGCAAAATGAACAACTAATATTTAACGACTTAATCAGATATTTCACTTCAGGTGGTATCAATAAGGCAGGACACTACATGATGACTATTATCACTAAAAAGTGACCAACATCATCTGATCTGAGTTTCTCTTGGATTGCTACAATTACAAATATGCATCAGAGACACACAGTTAAAGCAGCCAAAGAAACATTGAAGTTACACACTAAAAGGTCAAGAGCCCAACTTAAGCAAACACTGATCTCCATCATGGTGACATCAAACTTTATTCTTTTCAATAAAACTTCAATTTCTAAACCTCTGTTAATTCTCAGTAAGAATGTTAGTATGAAAGAAATAAAGTCCGGATTGTAATAAGTGAAGATGCTGAGATCCTGAGAGATCTGGTAGTGTTTAATGTTCTGTTGGGGTTTAAAGTGTTTCTGTATGGTGTGTTTTGTGTGTCACCCTTGTATTGAAGAGTAGAGCCTGAGCTTCAGTCCAGGATGAGCAGAGAAACACTGATAATATGCTGCATGTTGCTTTATTTAACAGACAGTAACTGTGTAGTTGCTGATGCAGTGACGTATAGTCACAGCAAATCATGCATGTAGTTAACTGCATGTTTTTCAGTAAAAAAATCAGAAAATAAATGTGAAATAACTGTGTTTCTGTTAAAAAAGATTAATGAAGATTTCTGTAAAAGTATTTTGCACTTATTTAAGTTAGGATATTTTACATTAATTTTACGGTTTTTGTATGGCAGCCGTTGCTGACAGTCATTTGACTGTTTTTTTTATGGGATTTTTTTTTTACAATGGAGGTGTTTGATCGTAATAATTCAGGAAATAGCTGTAAAATAACAGTGTTTTTCTGTAAAACATTTAAGGAAAATTCTGTAAAAGTTTTTTGCACTTCATTTAAATTAGGATATTTTACTTTATTTTTACAGTTTTTGTTTGGCAGCCGTAGCTGACAGTCATTGACCGTTTTTTTACGATTTTATTTTTTACAGTGTACTTTCGGAGGAACTGCATCATCCAGAATGTGATTGGTGGTATAGAGTGTTCATTTGTCATCATTTCACAGACGGGGAGGGGAGGTGCATTTTGATCACATCCAGGCAGAGTGAGAGAGTAGTAAAGGACTCTTTTGGTCTGACCAGGAACTTTTGATGCAACATTTCCTGTAGCATCTAGGTATACGGTCAGTGGAGTCTTCTTTCTTAGGTGTTGCACAACTATGCTTACTCCTGTTTCAGTGTACATGTGCACACCGAAGGAGTCCACTTGAAAGTGCTGTATGCAGGCATTTTGTGAAATTTGATGTCACATTCCTTCATGATATTTTGATTGAGGTACATCTCAATGAACATGTCGTCATGAATTCTTTTACTCTTTCTAATCTCTGAACTTATCACTTTTAGAACATTTTTGTTCAGACTTCGGGTTATGTTTCCTGAAATTAGTTCAGGCACGGGTGTTTTTTAAAAAAGTTTTCTGTAGAAGAATTGGCTAACACTCTTGCAATTCTCCCTCTTCTTGTGTTTGATGCTGGTCTGAATTTTCTTTCACTTCACTGGGTTGTCTCCCACTGGCTCCTTTTTCTTTTTAAATAAGTATTTTGCACTGCAGGAAGGAAATGTACAAACTGCTGTAATATTTAAATATGGACTATTAATTTTCCGTCTGTGAGGAGTTTTAATATGCTGGCTCTCGAAGGCAAGGGTACAACAGGGGTTTCTGTTGTAGAATATATGGGTCCACGGTTGTCTCAGTTTCGTTGAACCATGCAGTGGAACAATTGTTTGCCATTTCTTTCTGTTCACTGTAATTATGAACCTTTTTGAAACCACTGTCATCTTTCACCATTGTTTTTTGTGCCCTTGTCTGATACTTCCTCAACATCAGTGACCACTTCCTCCACTTGAACTATACTTTCCAATGACACATTCTCTTGTTCATCTTCCGAGTCAGTTTTGTCTGATACTTCCTCAACATCAGTGACCACTTCCTCCACTTGAACTATACTCTACAATGACACATTCTCTTGTTCATCTTCTGAGTCAGTTTTGTCTGATACTTCCTCAACATCAGTGACCACTTCCTCCACTTGAACTATACTTTCCAATGACACATTCTCTTGCTCATCTTCTGTGTCAGTTTTGTCTGATACTTCCTCAACATCAGTGACCACTTCCTCCACTTGAACTATACTCTACAATGACACATTCTCTTGTTCATCTTCTGTGTCAGTTTTGTCTGATACTTCCTCAACATCAGTGACCACTTCCTCCACTTGAACTATACTTTCCAATGACACATTCACTTGTTCATCTTCTGAGTCAGTTTTGTCTGATACTTCCTCAACATCAGTGACCACTTCCTCCACTTGAACTATACTTTCCAATGACACATTCTCTTGCTCATCTTCTGTGTCAGTTTTGTCTGATACTTCCTCAACATCAGTGACCACTTCCTCCACTTAAACTATACTCTACAATGACACATTCTCTTGTTCATCTTCTGTGTCAGTTTTGTCTGATACTTCCTCAACATCAGTGACCACTTCCTCCACTTAAACTATACTCTACAATGACACATTCTCTTGTTCATCTTCTGTGTCAGTTTTGTCTGATACTTCCTCAACATCAGTGACCACTTCCTCCACTTGAACTATACTTTCCAATGACACATTCTCTTGCTCATCTTCTGTGTCAGTTTTGTCTGATACTTCCTCAACATCAGTGACCACTTCCTCCACTTGAACTATACTCTACAATGTCACATTCTCTTGTTCATCTTCCGTGTCAGTTTTGTCTGATACTTCCTCAACATCAGTGACCACTTCCTCCACTTGAACTATACTCTACAATGACACATTCTCTTGTTCATCTTCTGAGTCAGTTTTGTCTGATACTTCCTCAACATCAGTGACCACTTCCTCCACTTAAACTATACTCTACAATGACACATTCTCTTGTTCATCTTCTGTGTCAGTTTTGTCTGATACTTCCTCAACATCAGTGACCACTTCCTCCACTTGAACTATACTTTCCAATGACACATTCTCTTGTTCATCTTCTGTGTCAGTTTTGTCTGATACTTCCTCAACATCAGTGACCACTTCCTCCACTTGAACTATACTCTACAATGTCACATTCTCTTGTTCATCTTCTGTGTCAGTTTTGTCTGATACTTCCTCAACATCAGTGACCACTTCCTCCACTTGAACTATACTCTACAATGTCACATTCTCTTGTTCATCTTCCGTGTCAGTTTTGTCTGATACTTCCTCAACATCAGTGACCACTTCCTCCACTTGAACTATACTCTACAATGACACATTCTCTTGTTCATCTTCTGTGTCAGTTTTGTCTGATACTTCCTCAACATCAGTGACCACTTCCTCCACTTGAAGTATACTTTCCAATGACACATTCTCTTGTTCATATTCTATGTCAGTTTTGTCTGATACTTCCTCAACATCAGTGACCACTTCCTTCCTTCCTTCTTCTGTCCCACTGTCTTTAGTACATGCTTCTGTAACATGTCTCTCTTCATTAGTTTAGTCTGTGTTGCATACTGATGGCTCCTCAGTTTTACAATCAGTTGTTTTTTTTTTTATCCATTACCTGAGCATCATTCATCTGTGTTTTACTAACCAAATCTCTTACTCCATTTCGATTTATGGTCCACATGACTCATAGCCAATTACGGTTTTTATTATGATCTTGACCAAACAGAGTCTGAGAGAGTTTAGACCAGATTTCTGAGGAATAGCCTGTATCTCTCTTTGAAATGTTAATACTGACCAAAGCATCCATTCCACCAGCCATTGCACACAAGTTTTTCCTCTGAACTCTCTGTCCTTTTTTAACTCTACCCATTTTGTTTAAAATTGCCTTTCGAAGCTAGCCTGGCTAACGTCTGGGAACCACATGTTCATTTTCTCGTATTTGAGGCATGGTTTACGAATGCCCAGAGCCGTTTATTGGGCGCTACGAATGTCTATCAAATGCGCCTGTACGTAGCTCATAGCCAATCGTTTCAATTATACCAGATGACGTATGTAGAGCGACAGAAATTCGACGAGGAAGAAGATGATGGGTCAGAGATTTATGTGTACATGATGGCGTTCATCTATCACTATCTAAGGCTGCATCGAAAGGTAACTTCGCGTCTGCTGCCATGTTGGATCCATAGATATAAACAAACTGCTTCGGTGTGTCGCATAGACGTCGTCATCGCCTTGCTGCTCCCTCCCCGTTCTGTGATTGGTCCCCTCACTGAGGCGAAAATCTGGTCCATGGAATCTAGGCTGCCTAACAGCGTGAATAAAATCGCGCTGCGCGCAAGGCAGCATGGGGAAACCCAGGCTATTTCGAAGCTAGGACAAAGGGAACAGACAAAGCTTCAACCTTTTCATCAAGATACAGTCAGTTTGTCTAGTAAAATATTTTGGCAATAAGACAAGTAGGCTCTATACAGTAGGCACTTAAAAAAGGGCTGTCCATCGATTTAAATCATTCAGATTAATTACATATCTTTTTTATTAATTCATGTTGATTACTCACAAGTAATCAACATGATTACATTACATGATTACAATTGCATATTGATATTTGCTGAAACAACGTCCCATGTTACGTCGCCTTATTGTTGCAGACAGAATCATTTAGATACCAAAAAAAGCCTATTAATATGTTAATACCAAATGTAATAATAATAAATCATAACTGTGCAAGGACCTGTTCATACACAGGGTGATTGTCACGGAGAGTGATGAAGCAGACAGGTGAGTATAAAGTAACTGAAGTTTATTACAGAACAGAAGCACGGAAACCAGCAGATGTAAATGGTGAGTTGAACACAATGAAGATAGTTGAATGGAACTTAGCTGATGAATAACAGTATTGTCCTTCACAGGTAGAGAACGGAACGAGGCTGATGGCAGATGTGAATGAGAGTCACTGATGATGATAGCAGGTTTGTGGAACGGGATCGGAAGACGAGGATGGCAGGTAAGTGGAACAGGTAAGGATCGAGGTAGAGTCTGTGTATCCATGGAAAGACGAGATCAGACAATGAAGAGTGGTGCAAGTGAATGTATATAGTGAACAGGTGAAAAGGTACAAGTGTGGTGATTAGTAATCAGGGGAGAGTGAACGAGTGGGTGGAGTCTGTAGATCTGGTGGAGCCGTAACAGTGATCATGTCCCTTTTTATATACATGTAAATGCACGTGTATTTATCAATATGCAGAGCAAAATAAAATGTGATTCATTTTGAGAATCCAGTAATTTATTTATATTTTGAAAATGCATTTTCAACATTAAATTCCACTATTTAATTATGAATGCATTCATGCATTTTTAATGGTGTACCACTTTTTTTATTTTATTTTTTTTTATTATTTTTGATAGTTTAATATCTTATTTATTAAATCATTTTAAATTTACTCTTTTTATTATCCATTAAAATATCCAGGCATAAATTACTTTGTCACTAAGTACATTAATGATTAATACATTTCAACACCTTTTAAATTCCTATTTTTATTGTACAATTAGTTATTTATGAAATGCCTATTTACGAGACACTGCCTCGCAAATTGTTGCTATTCATTCAACTGAATAAAAAAAACTGCTTTCTTACTAACATTTTTTTTTTCCTTTGTTTGTCAACAAGACAAATGTGCGGCAGGAATTTATGTGTTACGCTAAGGTCGCTGTCCCTGTTCACGAAGTGCTGAAACGTCAATCAATTCATGGTACTCCTTTTCACGAAGTGCCAATGTCAATGAAAATGTCAATCACTCATCATTAACTTGTTAAGAGCGTGCAAATGACAATAGATCATTTCCCTTTAAATATAATATTCCAACTCCCTCTGAATTGGTTAAACGCATTAATTTTTTAGTGAGTTATTTTGTTCATTTTGTAACTAAATTAACATTAGATGGACAGCCCTGATTCAAGTATATAATTTGATTAATAACTTAAGATATGATAGGTTAGACAAAACTTGTGTCTAAGTCTGAACAGGTATATAAGAATCATTCAACTAACTACATTAATACATAGGCTACAAAAACAAAAGATTACTTGCATGTAACGATGGAACTTGACCGAAATGTCAGGTTTTGTCTTCATAGATTTTCATGTTTGTATAAAGAATAAATGAACATTACTGAAAAATTAAGCTCTTTTATCATGCATTTAAAAAACAAAACAAAAAAGTATTTGTTTCTTGCAAAGGCAGTAACTTGAACTTTGTCTCCAACAAAGTACTGCCCATCAGTGATGTATTTGAATAAGGCATTAATGCAGTGTGTAACAGTAAAGTTATTGAATATTTGTAATAATAAAAAAATCATAAGATTATACAAAAATAAATTTTTCCCCAGAAAGTGTTGTAATATATGCATCAGGACAGCAGTGATGCGTGAACTGAATTTGGCAACACTAGAGTGAATTACAGTTAAGTTATTGATTATTTTTCATAAATAATAATCATAAAATTATGCAAAAAGATATTTATCTAAAATAAGTGTTGTAGTATAAGCATCAAGACAGCAGTGAGGTGTGATCTGTATTAGGCAACAATACACTGAATTACAATGAAGTTATTGAATATTTTTCATAAATAAAAATCATAAAAAAATATGCAAAATATATATTTTTTCCAAAATAAGTGTTGTACTATAACCATCAGGACAGCAGTGATGTGTAAACTGAATTTGGCAACAATACAGTGAACTACAGTGAAGTTATTGAATATTTTACATAATAGAAATCATAAAAATGATCCATTTACAATTATATATACAATTAAAAATATTTTTTTCCAAAATAAGTGTTGTAGTATAACCAACAGGACAGCAATGATGTGTGAACTGAATTTGGCAACAATACAGTGAATTACAGTGAAGTTATTGATTTTTTTTTTTTTTTTATCATAAAAATTATAAATTTACAATTGTATATACAATTTAAAATATATTTTTCCCAAAACAAGTTTTGTAGTATAACCATCAGGACAGCAGTGATGTGTGAACTGAATTTGGCAACAATACAGTGAATTACAGTGAAGTTATTGATTTTTTTTTTTATCATAAAAATTATAAATTTACAATTGTATATACAGTATATAATATACAACAATATATAATATACAATAATATACAATTTGTATATTCCCAAAATAAGTGTTGTAGGATAACCAACAGGACAGCAGTGATGTGTGAACTGAATTTGGCAACAATACAGTGACATACATACAGTTAACAGCAGGTGATCATCACTGCTAAATCAGCACTTAATTAATCACTTTATTATACAATTATTATCCAATTATCATGCTCGGAACTAAAAATGTTCTATAACTCATTCAGTTTGAGTTATGTTTCAATCATTGTGTCCACATAACTTTCGGTCATATTTAAGTGCAATTACCTCATTTTTATTTAGTACATATAACTGCTTGGTTTTACAGTGTAATGCAATGTATATTTTCTAAAACTTTAAAAAATGTTCTATCAAACAATACATACCTTTTGATTCTCCTTGCTATAGTTTTGGAGTTATTAGTCTTTAGTTTTGTGTATGTCACTCAGAAAAAAAAAACTCTAAAAATGCCCTCAGGGCTTAAGGGGTTAAAACATTCTTCATTAACAATTATTCACTCATTTGTAATATACAATGTCGTTGTAAAATTATTTAATGTAGCTAGCTACTTTCTGATAGTAACTTGTAGCTAACTACTTTTTCAATAGGGTAGCTTGACTGTATCTTGACTACTTTAACTTATGAGAAGCTTGTAGCTTGTCAAACTACAGTTTCAAAATAGCTTCAGTAACACTTTACTTAAAGGGGTGTGCATAAGACTGACATGACACCGTCATAATCATGACATGACACATGTCATGAATATGAAGGAGGTTTTATGACAACTGTCATTAAGTGTCATTCGCTCAATTATGACATTTTTAATGCAAATATGACATTGTGTGAGATGTCTTTGTTATGGCAACTTGACTTTACTAAGACAACACAACCTGTCATTAACATGACATAGCAGATTAACTATCAAACTTAAGAAACCACTTAGCTTTATGGGTTAACATTTCATTAAACGGTCATGTGGTTGGTTTTGACATTGGCTGTCATGAAGCCATTATAACATTTTAATGACAAATTAAATTTGTACCACTGTAGTTGAGGTCAAGAAAAACATTCATGACACAGTTATAATGGCCTCATGACAGCCAATGTCAAAACCAATCACATGACAGTTTAATGTAATGTTAACCCATAAAGCTAAGTGGTTTCTTAAGTTTGATAATTAATCTGCTATGTCATGTTTATGACATATTTATGACAATTTATGTTGTCTTGGTAATGTCAAGTTGTCATAACAAAGACATCTCAAACAATGTCATATTTGCATTAAAAATGTCATAATTGAGCGAATGACACTTAATGACAGTTGTCATAAACATGCATAAGACCTCCTTCATATTTATGACATCTGCCATGTCATGATTATGAAGGTGTCATGTCAGTCTTATGCACACCCCTTCAAGTAAAGTGTTACCATAGCTTCTCCAACACTGTCTGTTATTGTAGTGACATTTACCCACCACTAAACATGACGTTAAACAAGACAAACTGTAACTGATCGCTTTACATGCCAGTCAGATTACCTCTTTCAGTCCTTACACAAAGAAAATATATTTTCTTGTATATGAAAATATACAGAAATAATATATTGTGTTAATATATTAAAATATATTGAATAATACATAAGGAATTGCCGCTTTACATATATTGAAAAATATGTGACAATATATTTACTAATATATCATAATGTATGTAATTTATTTTCAGTAATAGATGTACATGTGATAATATATGGTACTGCATGTGTATGAATACATTGCAGATATATTTACTCATGCAGTATAAACACACATAAATAGAGAAATATATAATGTAACATTTTGTATATTTTATAATCATATACATTATATATGTTTAATATAGCTAGTTACCAATTGCTAGTGATGTTATGTTCTGTGCCGAGGCTTCGGAGCGTGTATCCAAAAATCCGGAAGCTTTCAGTGAAGCGTGCATGTTTTTTTAAAAAACTTTTTAACAACATTACAAAAAAAAAAAAAAAAAAACAGGCATCAAAGACAAAAGCTATTTTCGACAAAAGGAGTCGCCATAGTGTAAAACTCATGGCTCCCAGTATGCATTGCAGCATGGAGCATGTCACCATTGTTGAGATTCATATGCTGAATCTTGATGTCTGGGTGTGTCTGTAGGTTGTTGTTCAGAGTTACTTTAACACTCTTTAGAGTGGAACCAATTTTTTTTCTGAGCAGAAAGCAAACAGGATTACCAGCTACCAGCTTCACTTATTACCAACCAGATTGGTCACGCCTTAATTTAGCAATATCTAGTATTGCATTAATATTGCATAAGTATAACTAATATATAGCATTAGTAGGAGTTAAATCTTTTATTTATTTATTTATTTTAGCCCATTTTACCTGTAAAAGAAAACCTGCTTAATAATTATGCACACCTACACATAGGACGTTTTCTCACTTCCTGTCTTTCTTGGAAATTATACATCACTTATAAATGATAACATTTTTAATGAGTAATAGTTATTAAGACATTTAGTTTTAAAAAGCATATAAATGTTATTCCTACAAGAAAAAAGGAATGTTAGTTATGATTAATAAAAACAATTCCTTCACAGGTTTCATCTCTTCATGTTTGAACTCAAACTTTTCTGACTGAAAAAAAAAAAAAAAAAAAAATCTAAACTTGTTTTGGTTTTCATTGCTGTGCCAGCTGAAAAATAGGTTTCCGACCCCAGATGTAAATGATTGAGCTGAAACAGAGTCCCCCGTAGAATTCGAAGTCACAGTAGATCTGAGGGAGCACAGGCCACAGTAGCACAAAGCAGAACAGATGGCATATCCTCCACAAAAACATCTTAGGGAGGATGCTGAAATATACACATAAACACACACAATATCTGACTTGTGAATGCTGAGTATAAAGTGATTTTCTCAATATGAGGTGTAAACGAAATCATTAGTGTTTTAAGATATTTTCTGGTGACCTGATTACAAGTGGTCTGCAACAACAACATCTAAACATTCAAAACATTTGTGATCGAATCACACAACCACTTGTAACCACATTGCAAACACAGTACGTCAATGTAACGTCAGGAAGACGTTGGACTCCAACTACTCCAACGTCAGTCAGACGTCATATTTTGGTTGAAAATGAAAGTCGGGTTGACGTCTAAACCCAACGTTTGTTTGACGTCAAGCTCCAATGTCAGACAGACGTTGAATTTTGGTTGGAATAAGCACCACAATTTGTCCTGTAGTTCTTTCTATAACAAACACAGTTACAGCAGCAAGAGATAAACAAATGTTAAAAAGTCAAGAGTCAAGCTGGACAACTAAAGCAACACTGATCACGAAACGAAACATCTTCAACCAAACATTAACATCTAAACCTCTGTTAATTCTCAATAAGAACTTCTGTAGCCATCTGACAGAAATAAAGTAAATCTGGTTAGTAATAAGTGAAGCTGGTAATAAGTGTACTCTCATATATTTCACCTTTTTAGAAAAAGAAAAAAAAAGTGTTTATTCCAACCAAAACTCAAATCCTGTCCAACGTTTCAGCTTGACGTCAAACAAACATTGGAATTAAACATCAACCCGACGTTCATTCGTCTAACCAACGTTGGAGTTTACATCCTGTGCCTGCTGGGATACATGTACAGTACAGTATGTACTGTATATATGGTAAATGCATGTGTGTACCTCATCTGTCTTCTTTTCCATAGTATCCAGATATAAAAGAACTCCAATATTGTCATTAACATGGCATTAACAATGACAATCCATGACATCCAGTAATGAACGCTCAGCCATTGCCACGCAAAGTTAATCAGTAGCAGGTAGGGCAACAGACAGACCTTCACCCGAAACTCCATCCACTGATGCTGTCTTGGCTCCTGCTACATAGACACAATCACTCTGTTTTCTTATATTTCAACTGTTGTATGTTAACAATGGGGAGAGTTCTCAGACACAAACCAGCATGTTGTCGGGCAGGACATCCTGCACTGCGTTGGTTGTGTGTGCAGGGCAGCAGGTGTGTATGAAAGGTAGAAAGGTGTCTTGATAATCAAACAGGTACAAGTAGAGAAAAGTGAGACGTGGAAATTCTCTCAGACCAAACTGGAGAAACAGGGATTTTCCAAGATTTGTAGCCTTGGGTAGGAAAGAGAATTATTCACAGACATGAGAGAAATACTACGGTGACGCATTGCTGCCACATACATATTATTTTTCCACTCAATTCTGTCGTAATAACGAGATGTTATGTCGTTAAAACGACATATTTTCTCGTAATAACGAGATCTTATGTCGTTTTAACGACATCTTTTCTCGTAATAACAAGATGCTATGTCGTTAAAACGACATATTTTCTTAGCCTTATGAGGACATGTGTAGTCATGTACAAAATATGCCTTTATCCACATAAAATGTATATAGCCTATCATGCCTTTATCATACTTCTACGTTCAAAAAGCTTAAGCAAATAGTAGCAGCCCCCAATCAGAGGCGAACCTACACTGAATGGGGGCCCCAGGCAAAAATAATCAATGAGGCCCTTTTTTAAAATATATTTTATATAGGCCCATAAGTTTTTTTTTATATAATATATTGATTTATTTATATTTGTTAATAGGCTATATCTTCATTACCTAGAGATATAATTAAACAGAAAGTAGTCAAAACACATCTAACAGAACATAGCCTAAGTTTTTTTTTTTTTTTACAACATTGTGTTCTTATTTATTTTTTTAATTAACGAAATATCAATCTTCGTCTTTATAACAGAAGATACAATACAATACAAAAATCTTCAAGATACAGCCTACAATCATCACATGGATTGTCACTGTTACCATTATGTTCTGGGGCCCGTTCTTCGTACGTCGCTAACTCAGTTAGCTGGATTTGATTGTTGACGATTTGGCATGATCTTGGATTGTTTGGTTCTTTGAAGCTCATCCTGGACTTGCTGTCATAGCAACAGATGCGCAAACTTAAACCTGCTCGGGAGCAGCTTATTTCATGTAAACAGGATTAGATCGCGGCTTCATAAGCGGAGCTGATACGGGAAGTCCAGCGCAGCGCGATAGTGCACTTTCTGAGATATATATTTTTTCTCGTGATTCGTGAGATTGTCGTTTTTTGTCGCTTTTAGGTTTAAAAAACAGTTTTTTTTGTGGCATTTCCAAGCCACTTAAGACCCAATGTTGTAAAGCAGTTTTTTTCTTTTTTTTTTTTTAGGCTATCATAATTTTTTATGAAGATCATGCAATCATGACCATGCCGATTACAGATATGTCACTCAGGCTTCACTAATGTGATTGGTACCATAGACTATAGGCTACCATAGACTGCCATCAAGGCCTCAATGAAGGGGATTATGTGAACAGAAAGGGGGTTCACAATGTAAATGTGCAGCCCAGTTACTATTGTGATTCTTAATATTCCAGATTAGTAATATTATATCAAATAAAAAAGGCAGTTGACTAAAATCTTCCATATCACAAATGTGAAAGCAAAATGGCCAGGATCTGTGCATGACTTAAGAATTTTCAGAGATTCACATTTATGCACATTATTTGAAAGTGGTAAGAAAAGTTCCACAATTAAATATCAAGCTCACTGTATTACATACACTTATGTTGATCCTAACAGAACTGCATTTATTTCATAGGTGATTAGGTTCCTGCCTGCAGACAGGTGTTTTATATTTTATTTCATTCCCTGACCCAAACCAGTTACAATGCAGCTCTAGCCAGGACAAGGGCACACAATGAAATGAACTTTGGCTAACTAAAGGGAAGATTTCAGTGTCTGAAAAGTCTGAGGGGTTGCACACCTGACAGGGCCTGTGACATTGTTGCATGTGCCATATTACACAACATTGCCAAAAAAAAAAAAAAAAACTTTTCATTAAATGTTTAATAAATTACAAATATGCTTAGTTCCTTGAGTTTTATTTCAATTGTTCTTTGTAAAGAAAAGCCAGTGGTCAAGTGCCTGCAACAAGAGATATTAGACACATGCCTCATGCAACAAATAAAAAGGAAAAGTTGGCTATACACTGCCCACCTGTAGGCCTATGTCTCCTCTGTCTGTGCAGACTCTTCTGTAGGCCTTTCTGTAGATGTGGAATCCTGCAACTTATATTGCAGCCATAAAGCATACAAGTATAAATTAAGTAAAGTTATTTATGCACTTGCAGGTAGGCTAGTTAAAATATAATTGAAATATAAATATAAATAAAGTTTATCAGTTTTCACTTTCACAAGTCAAAGCAATTCATCATTACTCAAGATTTAACAGTTGAAATGACTATATGGCCTTAATTTAATGCAGCAAAAATTATTTTACAGTGTAGGCTACTAAGATCTTTTTTTTTCAGCCTTTTTCTTGGTTGCTTTTATAAACAGACAACCAAGGGCGAAGATTTGGTTTGAACATTGGGGGGGTTGAAGTTTGGGTATGCCTCCTTTTCATGTGATCATGGTATAAATATTGGGGGGGTTGTAATGCATAGATTTAAATATTGGGGGGGTTATCTCCCCCCCAACCCCCCCACAAATTGCGCCCCTGCAGACAACCATTTATTTAACAGTGCCTTTTATAAAAGAGACTATAATATAACTAAAAATTACCATTATGTAGAATATTTTTGTACTTCACTTTTATTTGTTCCCATGTTCTAGTGTGATGACTGACATTACAATGCACAAAGTAATTATGCAATTATTAAAATACAAAAATATAGGCTAACTAGATTAAAAAGTTCGTCGAGACAAACTTTAAGTTGGCTTGAGAAAGCTGGACCAGAAAGTTTGAAGAAGTTAAAAGTAGTTTGGAGTTTAAAGTAGTTTCAAGTTTAAATTAGTTTAAAGTTTAAATTAGTTAGAAGTTTAAAATAGTTTAAAGTTAAAATTAGTTTGAAGCTTAAATTAGTTTAAAGTTTAAATTAGTCTAAAGTTTAAATTAGTTTGAAGTTTAAATTAGTTTAAAGTTTAAATAAGTTTAATGTTTAAATTAGTTTAAAGTTTAAAGTATTTTAAAGTTAAAAAGTTGTTGGGGGTTTTCTAGTGGGTTGCTAAGGTGTTCTGGGTGGTTGCTAGGCAGTTGCTAGGGTGTTCTGGGTGGTTGCTAGGCGGTTGCTAGGGTGTTTTTGGTGGTTGCTAGGGTGTTCTGGGTGGTTGCTATGGTGTTGCTAGGTTGTTGCTAGGGTATTCTGTTTGGTTGCTAGGGTGTTCTGGGTGGTTGCTAGGTGGTTGCTAGGGTGTTCTGGGTGGTTGCTAGGGTGTTGCTAAGCGGTTGCTAGGGTATTTTGGGTGGTTGCTAGGGTGTTGCTAGGCGGTTGCTAAGGTATTTTGGGTGGTTGCTAGGCGGTTACTAGGGTGTTCTGGGTGGTTGCTAGGCGGTTGCTAGGGTGTTTTAGCGGTTGCTATGGTGTTGCTAGGCGGTTGCTAGGGTGTTCTGGGTGGTTGCTAGGGTGTTGCTAGGCGGTTGCTAGGGTATTCTGGGTGGTTGCTAGGCGGTTACTAGGGTGTTTTGGTGGTTGCTATGGTGTTGCTAGGCGGTTGCTAGGGTATTATGGGTGGTTGCTATGGTGTTGCTAGGGTATTCCAGGTGGTTGCTAGGATGTTGCTAGGTGGTTGCTAGGGTGTTTTGGTGGTTGCTATGGTGTTGCTAGGTGGTTGCTAGGGTGTTCTGGGTGGTTGCTATGATGTTGCTAGGTGGTTGCTAGGGTGTTTTGGTAGTTGCTATGGTGTTGCTAGGGTATTCTGGGTGGTTGCTAGGGTGTTGCTAGGGTGTTCTGGGTGGTTGCTATGGTGTTACTTGGTGGTTGGTAGTTGTCACAGATGGTTACTATGGAGTTTGTATAGTTCTTAGCATGATCTTGGTATGATTTAGCACTTAACTAATCGCTATTAGCATGTAGCTATTCACTGCTAGCATGTGTAGCATGTTGGAAGTGCTGTTTGCTAGCATGAGTCAAAAGAGCCAAACCTCATCTCTATACAATGTTCTGATACAGAGATATAGGTCTTGCAAAATGGTTGCTAGGGTACTCAAGTTTGGTTGCTATGGAGTTGCTTGGGAGCTGGGAGCTTTATACGTACGAAGTTTAAAGTGGTTTGAAGTTTAAATTAGTTTACGAGTTTTTGAGTTTTGAGTTTATAAGTTTAAATGAGTTTAGAGTTTAAGTTTAAATGAGTTTAAAGAGTGTGTGTGTGTATGTGGGTTCACACACACACACACACACACTCAGAGTTTATGAGTTTAGAGTTTATAAGTGTATAAATGGATGAGTTTATAAGTGTACACGTTTTTGAATTTGGTTTGTAAGTTTAAATGAGTTTTGAGTTTATAAGTTTAAATGAGTTTACAGTTTATAAGTTTAAATGAGTTAAAGCTTAAGTTTGAAGTTTAAAGAAGTTTAAAGTTTATATTAGTTTGAAGTTTAATTTAGTTTGAAGTTTAAAGTAGTTTAAAGTTTAAAATAGTTTGAAGTAGATAGATAGATGAGTTGATTAGTTTAATTGAGTCTCATTGGCTAATATAGTATATAGAACGGCAGTTTGAATTAGTCTTCAAGGTATTTTGATTTGAATTTTCGTCGGTTGGCCAGTTTGAATCTAGATTTGAATTTTTTAGAACTCCCCAATGTAAGTCAATGGGAGTTTTTCCGAGTTTTGATCGGCAATATTAGGAAAACCGTAAGTCCGATCAGTCTGAAAAGATATAGCAACTCAAGTCAGAATAGTCTGAAGGTCTGAGCCGAGTTTGGAGTATGTAGAGTTAAAGCTCTAGGAGGAGATAGGGGATAAATTTTTAGTAAGAAGAATAATAATAATAACTAGATTAAAAAGTTCGTCGAGACAAACTTTAAGTTGGCTTGAGAAAGCTGGACCAGAAAGTTTGAAGAAGTTAAAAGTAGTTTGGAGTTTAAAGTAGTTTCAAGTTTAAATTAGTTTAAAGTTTAAATTAGTTAGAAGTTTAAAATAGTTTAAAGTTAAAATTAGTTTGAAGCTTAAATTAGTTTAAAGTTTAAATTAGTCTAAAGTTTAAATTAGTTTGAAGTTTAAATTAGTTTAAAGTTTAAATTAGTTTAATGTTTAAATTAGTTTAAAGTTTAAAGTATTTTAAAGTTAAAAAGTTGTTGGGGGTTTTCTAGTGGGTTGCTAAGGTGTTCTGGGTGGTTGCTAGGCAGTTGCTAGGGTGTTCTGGGTGGTTGCTAGGCGGTTGCTAGGGTGTTTTTGGTGGTTGCTAGGGTGTTCTGGGTGGTTGCTATGGTGTTGCTAGGTTGTTGCTAGGGTATTCTGTTTGGTTGCTAGGGTGTTCTGGGTGGTTGCTAGGTGGTTGCTAGGGTGTTCTGGGTGGTTGCTAGGGTGTTGCTAAGCGGTTGCTAGGGTATTTTGGGTGGTTGCTAGGGTGTTGCTAGGCGGTTGCTAAGGTATTTTGGGTGGTTGCTAGGCGGTTACTAGTGTGTTCTGGGTGGTTGCTAGGCGGTTGCTAGGGTGTTTTAGCGGTTGCTATGGTGTTGCTAGGCGGTTGCTAGGGTGTTCTGGGTGGTTGCTAGGGTGTTGCTAGGCGGTTGCTAGGGTATTCTGGGTGGTTGCTAGGCGGTTACTAGGGTGTTTTGGTGGTTGCTATGGTGTTGCTAGGCGGTTGCTAGGGTATTATGGGTGGTTGCTATGGTGTTGCTAGGGTATTCCAGGTGGTTGCTAGGATGTTGCTAGGTGGTTGCTAGGGTGTTTTGGTGGTTGCTATGGTGTTGCTAGGTGGTTGCTAGGGTGTTCTGGGTGGTTGCTATGATGTTGCTAGGTGGTTGCTAGGGTGTTTTGGTAGTTGCTATGGTGTTGCTAGGGTATTCTGGGTGGTTGCTAGGGTGTTGCTAGGGTGTTCTGGGTGGTTGCTATGGTGTTACTTGGTGGTTGGTAGTTGTCACAGATGGTTACTATGGAGTTTGTATAGTTCTTAGCATGATCTTGGTATGATTTAGCACTTAACTAATCGCTATTAGCATGTAGCTATTCACTGCTAGCATGTGTAGCATGTTGGAAGTGCTGTTTGCTAGCATGAGTCAAAAGAGCCAAACCTCATCTCTATACAATGTTCTGATACAGAGATATAGGTCTTGCAAAATGGTTGCTAGGGTACTCAAGTTTGGTTGCTATGGAGTTGCTTGGGAGCTGGGAGCTTTATACGTACGAAGTTTAAAGTGGTTTGAAGTTTAAATTAGTTTACGAGTTTTTGAGTTTTGAGTTTATAAGTTTAAATGAGTTTAGAGTTTAAGTTTAAATGAGTTTAGAGAGTGTGTGTGTGTATGTGGGTTCACACACACACACACACACACACACACTCAGAGTTTATGAGTTTAGAGTTTATAAGTGTATAAATGGATGAGTTTATAAGTGTACACGTTTTTGAATTTGGTTTGTAAGTTTAAATGAGTTTTGAGTTTATAAGTTTAAATGAGTTTACAGTTTATAAGTTTAAATGAGTTAAAGCTTAAGTTTGAAGTTTAAAGAAGTTTAAAGTTTATATTAGTTTGAAGTTTAATTTAGTTTGAAGTTTAAAGTAGTTTAAAGTTTAAAATAGTTTGAAGTAGATAGATAGATGAGTTGATTAGTTTAATTGAGTCTCAATGGCTTATATATTATATAGAATGGCAGTTTGAATTAGTCTTCAAGGTATTTTGATTTGAATTTTCGTCGGTTGGCCAGTTTGAATCTAGATTTGAATTTTTTAGAACTCCCCAATGTAAGTCAATGGGAGTTTTTCCGAGTTTTGATCGGCAATATTAGGAAAACCGTAAGTCCGATCAGTCTGAAAAGATATAGCAACTCAAGTCAGAATAGTCTGAAGGTCTGAGCCGAGTTTGGAGTATGTAGAGTTAAAGCTCTAGGAGGAGATAGGGGATAAATTTTTAGTAAGAAGAATAATAATAATAACTAGATTAAAAAGTTCGTCGAGACAAACTTTAAGTTGGCTTGAGAAAGCTGGACCAGAAAGTTTGAAGAAGTTAAAAGTAGTTTGGAGTTTAAAGTAGTTTCAAGTTTAAATTAGTTTAAAGTTTAAATTAGTTAGAAGTTTAAAATAGTTTAAAGTTAAAATTAGTTTGAAGCTTAAATTAGTTTAAAGTTTAAATTAGTCTAAAGTTTAAATTAGTTTGAAGCTTAAATTAGTTTAAAGTTTAAATTAGTCTAAAGTTTAAATTAGTTTGAAGTTTAAATTAGTTTAAAGTTTAAATTAGTTTAATGTTTAAATTAGTTTAAAGTTTAAAGTATTTTAAAGTTAAAAAGTTGTTGGGGGTTTTCTAGTGGGTTGCTAAGGTGTTCTGGGTGGTTGCTAGGCAGTTGCTAGGGTGTTCTGGGTGGTTGCTAGGCGGTTGCTAGGGTGTTTTTGGTGGTTGCTAGGGTGTTCTGGGTGGTTGCTATGGTGTTGCTAGGTTGTTGCTAGGGTATTCTGTTTGGTTGCTAGGGTGTTCTGGGTGGTTGCTAGGTGGTTGCTAGGGTGTTCTGGGTGGTTGCTAGGGTGTTGCTAAGCGGTTGCTAGGGTATTTTGGGTGGTTGCTAGGGTGTTGCTAGGCGGTTGCTAAGGTATTTTGGGTGGTTGCTAGGCGGTTACTAGGGTGTTCTGGGTGGTTGCTAGGCGGTTGCTAGGGTGTTTTAGCGGTTGCTATGGTGTTGCTAGGCGGTTGCTAGGGTGTTCTGGGTGGTTGCTAGGGTGTTGCTAGGCGGTTGCTAGGGTATTCTGGGTGGTTGCTAGGCGGTTACTAGGGTGTTTTGGTGGTTGCTATGGTGTTGCTAGGCGGTTGCTAGGGTATTATGGGTGGTTGCTATGGTGTTGCTAGGGTATTCCAGGTGGTTGCTAGGATGTTGCTAGGTGGTTGCTAGGGTGTTTTGGTGGTTGCTATGGTGTTGCTAGGTGGTTGCTAGGGTGTTCTGGGTGGTTGCTATGATGTTGCTAGGTGGTTGCTAGGGTGTTTTGGTAGTTGCTATGGTGTTGCTAGGGTATTCTGGGTGGTTGCTAGGGTGTTGCTAGGGTGTTCTGGGTGGTTGCTATGGTGTTACTTGGTGGTTGGTAGTTGTCACAGATGGTTACTATGGAGTTTGTATAGTTCTTAGCATGATCTTGGTATGATTTAGCACTTAACTAATCGCTATTAGCATGTAGCTATTCACTGCTAGCATGTGTAGCATGTTGGAAGTGCTGTTTGCTAGCATGAGTCAAAAGAGCCAAACCTCATCTCTATACAATGTTCTGATACAGAGATATAGGTCTTGCAAAATGGTTGCTAGGGTACTCAAGTTTGGTTGCTATGGAGTTGCTTGGGAGCTGGGAGCTTTATACGTACGAAGTTTAAAGTGGTTTGAAGTTTAAATTAGTTTACGAGTTTTTGAGTTTTGAGTTTATAAGTTTAAATGAGTTTAGAGTTTAAGTTTAAATGAGTTTAGAGAGTGTGTGTGTGTATGTGGGTTCACACACACACACACACACACACTCAGAGTTTATGAGTTTAGAGTTTATA